>NC_038245.2:4699851-5021913 GCF_000004515.6 Glycine max
GTCACCGTTAATAAAATAGTCTATGTAACTCGGAGGGATAAATTTGTCACCGAAATAATTTCAAACGTAAATTATTAACATAGGGACATATTTATTATAACATTTTTTTAACTCTTCGTCTTCTCACTCTGCTGACAAATGCATTCTCGAAAGATGAAAAATGTAAAATTTAGTCTCCGAAAGTATATAAAGTGCGACAAATGTATATGAACGTTAATAATATATTGTAACTAATTATTATTATTATTATTATTATTATTATTATTATTATTATTATTATTATTATTATTATTATTATTATGTGTTTGTAATTTCCTGTTCCTATTTATTTAATACTTTTGATTTTCTTGTCAAACCTTAATTTTTGAGGTTAAAATTTTTTTATCTTATATCTTATAATTTTATCAAATTTTTCACTTTTAATCTTTAAAATTATTCTTATCTCAATTCCAACTTAAGTACCCTTATATTTAGATTGAAAATAATATGTTGAGAGTTTTGAGTAGAAAAAATACAATCAGCCACAGGATCAAATTTATTTATTTATTTATTTTAAAAAAATAATTTAATAAACTTTTTTGTTAAAAAAGTATCACAAAATTTAAACTAGATAAAATTAAAGTAGAATTATAACTCTTTTTCCTTAATCAATAAAATGTATATATATATATACCTCAAATATGAAACAATCCCTTGAATAAACCTTATGTTATTTCACTCGAGACAATACTTATTATACATAATATGAATGATATGAAAATAATTACTAACAAATAAACAACCCAAATAAATTTAAATAAAAAAATACAATAATGTTTAAACTAATACATAGGTTTACTTCAAAAGAAAACAAAAAAAAAATCTAATACACAAGTTTACTTTTTACCTTTGTGACCTTGCATTCTATTTCGCATACTCTAACAGAGTACTACGTAATAAAAATTAATAATTAATTGAAAAAATAAAAAATTTCAAGAAATAAAAGGTTTTCATTTTTTAAATGGTAACTCTATTTTTTTTAATCATAAAACTAAATAAATTTATTTTATTTTGAAAAATAAGTAGTTATATTGATTAATTAAAAAATTAGTTAACAATTTGATAAATAGATAGATAATCAAAGTATAAAAGTTCAAATCTTAACCCGTATTTTATTGTTTTTAAATTCTTTTTATCCTAACTTCTCTCGTATACAATTGATTATCAATGTGGGATATATTTTTCGTACTTTTTTATACTTTTGATGACTAAATTTTGCATTTTCATCTTTTAGAGACGCATTTGTCAGCGAATTAAGAAAACAAAATATCAAAAAAATATTATGACAAATATTTCTCTATGCTGTCAATTCGTGTTGGCAATCATTTCAATGAAAAATTTATCCCTATGTGCCACGTGAGTTATTTTATTAACGGTGACAAACGAAAGTTAACAGCATTGATATATTTGTCGCACTCTTTACCCTTATTAAATTTTATATTTTTATATTTTAGAGACTCAATAAATTATACATTAAGAAAAAAAAAAGTGACTATTATCCTTTTTTTTTTGCATTCAATATTCAGGATCTAATTATAATCGGGAACTCTTCATGGACCCGTACATTTTTGTTTGGAAAAGGAAAAATATATATAAGAAAAAAAGACATAAAATATGTCTAGAAAATTTAAAATTTTGGTTCTTTAATTTATTTGATGTTGTATTTCACTTTTATTTTTTTAAAATAAAAAACTTATTCTTTAAGTTTTCTTTTCATGTCAAATTTATTCTTCCTCTATAATTAAATTCTGTTATTTCAACTTTCAAGCTTAAGGCTTATCTACTTGTCATATATGAATTTGATGAAGAACAAAATGAGATTCACATGGGAACAATATTTCATTCAGAATATGTAGCTTTAATATGTTATAATAGACAGCTGAACCGATGTTATTTGTAATGTCTAGAGTTGATATCGAGACTTGTAGGTGTTTTCAGAAGAAAAAAAAAAAGTATTTGTCTAATCCTAAATGAACCCAGACTAGTAGGTTGTTTTTTTAAAAAAAGAAAAAGAAGTTAAAGTTGATGTGGAAAAGGGACAAAGAATGCGGAGAAGAGACACTAAAGTAACGTAAAATAGCAGTTTTTTTTAGAGTAAAATAGAGTAATTCACGGGTGCATTAGTTCTTTCCTACTTCACCGTACGTAGGGCGCCGGACCCTGGAAAATGTATTTTCCTATAAGATTTTATATATATATATATAAGAAAAAATAAAATTATGGTGACGAGGATCCTCAAACGCTCACCATATAACTATAAGCAATCCCCTTCATGTAGTAGTGTGTGCAAGAAAGATTTGTTTCTTTTTGTTTGCTTGTAGTAACTTGTGCAGATATTGGTTAAAATCTTCTAACCATGCATATATACCTTTTTTATTTGTTTTCAATATTTTATGTCATATTTTTTAGAAGCAAAAGAATATTTTATTTCATATGGCATCACAAAGGCATTGTATATAATACTAATGTTTAATAATCATTGTACATTGTTTGAACATTTTCTTGACATGCATTACAAATACATTAAAATAAAATAATTTCATTTAAACACCTAGTCGAGTACTTTACAAATCAAGTTTGTAAAATCCAATTCTCCACTCTCTAGAATTGTTAACCATTAATTTGATTAACAGATTAAACCAATTAATTAGAGTAAATCAATTACGATTTAATTAGTAGGTTCAATTAGAAGAAAACCAATATAAAAAAAAGGATAGTTGATTTGGTTCTGATATCTTTTCAATTCATATGAAGGTTGAATATTCAAACCACATTACAGATATAATGCTTTTTAATGTCCATAACAGTGTTTCTATTTTACAGTCTTATCCCAAACAACACATTGTCTCTCATTTCTACATTAAGGTTTAATACCACATTGTTTCCTGGAGAGTTGTACATGATCATATTAGACATTCAATCTTAGTGTTTAAGTCGAAATAATATATTACAACTTCAACAAATCAAAATATGATCTTGTTACAATGCCTTTTGCTAGTCTAGTAAGTGAATCATACGTTTACTTGACTTAAACATAGTCCTACAATAGAAGGCCGCGTAGATGATATCTGACCATAATGGAAATTGCAAAGCTATAAATAGAAGCATTGGTACACACGCAAGTACTGCAATTAAATTAGGAACCACCTTGGAACCATAATTGTACGTGATGAAGAAGGCACTGTCAAATGCTACCATCATGCATGCTATGGAGATGAATAGAGTTACAAGTCCACATATTAACTTCAAGGGCAGTGACTTGTAAAAGTCATACTCCGCATAAGGTGAGACAATAATTGACAAGAATATTAATATCGCGATTGCAGATGAGACAAATGCAGCTGCATCAGAAATTGCAAATACCAGGAATGATGTTTTGTCCAAGTAATTTGGTTTCTTTGTTTGCTCATCAATACCGCCTGGTATGTTAACTGCTGCAGAGAACACTGCTGTGGCAATAACAGTTGAAATAAGCATACAAAACTCAGCAGTGCGTTTCATCCATTCCTCTCCTTTCCGCAATCCCTCATGCTCCATTGTGAATAATTCTTGAGCAGTTAGGCCATCAGAATTTTTAAACATTATAAAGGATGGTGGCATTATCTTCTTCACCTCCTGTCACATATATGTCAAGAGTTAGTATAGATGAATGTGGTGAATAAACCTCAAATCTCAGTAATTACAACTTAGAAGCCTATATGCATAATAAGAAATGAATTTATGATTGACTGCAATTAAACTTGTAGAGATATCTCATAATTGTACTTGAAAGCTGAAGGTCCTGATTATGATAACTATTAAAAAAATTGAAAAAAATGTGAAAATGTAAAGCATGCAAAGTCAATGAAATAATGGGGTTGTTAGTTGTAATTCAGAATATTAGTTGTAAAGTTTGATAGTTTGTTTAGTTAGTTGAGTGTGATAAGGCAGTGATTGAGGCTGAACTTGAGCTGTATAAATAGCCTCTGTGTAATTTAATTCATAATGCAATTCATCTCATTTTAGTATATGCTTTTTCCTGGCTTTCTCTCTTTCTCCCCAACAGATTTGGTATCAAGAGCACTAAGTCTTGGGACTAGGTGGGATAAGAGAGGTGTGAACTGAGAAAAAGTGGTGAGAGATTCAAACAGTGTGGATCCTTCGAGTGTGAAGCAGCTAAGAGTTGTGAGATTGTGAGTGAAGCAATCTGTGAGGCATTGAGAATCAAGATTTGGTAGATTCTGGATCTTGCTGGATCTTGCAAAAGAATCTTGGTGATTGCTGGAAAAGCTTGAGTGTGGATAGATCAAGATAGCATCATGAATGGCCATGTACTTGGAAATTTACCAGTTCTTGATGGGAAAAACTAGTCCAAATGGAGTGTGCAGATGAGAGCCCTCTTTGGTTTTCAGGATGTCTATGAGGTGGTTCAGAATGGGATTGAAGAGCCTACAGCCAGCACACCAGATGCTCAAAGACAAGTTTGGAAGGATTTGAAGAAGAAAGACTGTAAGGCACTCTTTTTCTTGCATCAATGTGTGGACTCTGCACATTTTGAAAAAATTGCAGCTGCCACAACATCGAAGGAGGCATGGGATATCCTAGCAAAAGCATGTTCTGGTGATGACAGGTTGAAGAAAGTGAAGCTAAATGCTTTGAAGAGACAATATGAGCTGCTCCAGATGGAAGACAATGAGAGGATCTGTGATTACTTCACAAGATTGCTCAGAATTGTGAATCAAATGCAAGAATGTGGTGAGAGATTCAAGGATCAAGATTGGTAGAAAAGGTGATGAGAACTCTAACCCCTCGATTTGATGGGAGAGTTGTTGCTATCAAAGAGGCAAGGGACCTGCCTGAGATGAAAATTGAGCAGCTGCAAGCCTCTCTAGAAGCACATGAGCTAAAGATGAATGAGAGGAGCCCAGCAAGATTACAAGATCAGACCTTGTATGCTTCAAAACAGAAGCAAGGTTGGAAGAACAAGAAGTGGAGAGGGAATGCTAAGAGATATAGCAACAAGCATGAAGGAAAGAATCCTTCATTTCAAGGCAAGAATGATCAAACTGACTTTGCTCTGGATCACTCAATGCCATATGGAAGAAAAGGAGAATCTGGTTCAAGTAATAAGGCTGGAAAAGGAAGGTTTGACAAGAGCAAGATCAGATGCTACAATTGTCAAGGCTGGGGTCACTTTGCAAATGAATGTGGAAGTGCAGATGTAAGAGAAAAGAAGAAGAAATACAACAAAAATGAGGCTCATATGGCACAAGCAAAGCAACAGAATGAAAGTGAAAGTGGTTCAGATATGGAAGCAGTTGTGTTGATGACAACCATATGCAATTTCAGCAACAATGTGGATGCAGAAACATGGTATTTGGACACTGGATGTTCAAATCACATGACCTGCAATCTGAATTGACTTGTGAATCTTGATAACAGCAGGAGGTGCACCATAAAATTTGCAGATAACAGTACTGTGAAGAGCATGGGAGTTGGAAATGTTACTTTCAGAAGGAGTGATGGAAGTCTAGCAATAATAGAAGAAGTGATGTATGTGCCAGATATGAGGTGTAATCTGATGAGTTTGGGTCAGCTTCTTGAAAAGGGTTTCTCAACACCCTTGAAGAACAAGTTTCTGGATTTACTAGACCCAGGTGATGTAAGAGTGTTCAAAGTTCCATTGTCTAGAAACAGAACCTTTCAAGTGAATATGAATAATGCTGATGTGCAATGTCTAGCATTAACTGCCAATGAAGATGAGAGTTGGCTTTGGCATTCTAGACTTGGGCATTTGAATTTCAAGGGCCTGCATCAACTCCAATCAAAGAAGCTAGTTGATGGCCTACCCAGAATCAGAATTCCTCACAGAATCTGTGAAAGATGCTTGACAAGTAAGCAACCTAGGAACTCCTTCAAATCTGAATCACCTACTAGAGCAATTGAAGTGCTAGGAGTTGTATACTCTGATGTATGTGGCCCACTGGAAGTGTGTTCAATGGGAGGTAACAAATATTTTGTGACCTTCATTGATGAGTTTAGTAGGATGATGTGGTTGTACCTGATAAAAGCCAAGAGTGAAGTGCTTTCTATATTCAAGGAGTTTAAAGTGTTGAGTGCAAAACAAAGTGGAAAAGCAATCAAGGTTATTAGAACAGATGGTGGAGGGGAGTATACATCAAAGGATTTCGAATTTGTCTGTATCCAACATGGCATAATTCATGAAGTTATTGCTCCATATACTCCTCAGCATAATGGGTTGGCTGAAAGGAGGAATAAGACTGTAATGAACATGGCTAGATGTATGCTGAAGGAGAAACACCTGCCATCAGAATTTTGGGGAGAAGCTGTGTCCACTGCAGTCTATATACTGAATAAGAGTCCAATTTAGAAGCTAAAGAATAAAGTGCCTGAAGAAGTGTGGACACAAAGGAAGCCAACAGTGAAGCATGTGAGGGTGTTTGGGTCTTTATGCTTCAAACATGTACCTGATGAGAAGAGAAAAAAGCTTCAAGACAAGAGTGTACCTATGATACTAGTTGGATATCACCCAATTGGTGCCTACAGGCTGCTTGAACCATTGTCTAAGAAAATCTTCATAAGTAGAGATGTGGTAATTGATGAAGATGGCTCATGGGATTGGAAGAAGAAATCCACAATCAGTACCCTAGTTGAAGAGGAGAATACTGAGGCAGAAATCATTGAAGAAACTGGAATTGAAGTTGAAAATGATAGGTCTGCAGCTGTGCATCTCAGACCACAAAGGGATGGGCACTTGCCTTTGAAGTTTAAAGACTATCATGTGGAGTTGCCTAACATTCTTGGCCAAGCAGCAGTAACTGAAGATGAAGAAAAAGTATAAGCAAAGAGGAATGCAAGTGAGTTTGTACATTTTGCTTTCCTGGCAGATGTTGAACCAATTGATTTCAGAGATGCACTGCAACAAGATCAATGGAAGGCTGCAATGGAAGAGGAATTGAGGGCAATTGAAAGAAATCAAATATGGGATCTTGTTGACCTACCTTCAAATCAGTCTCCCATTGATGTGAAGTGGGTATTCAAGCTGAAACTAAAGCCAGATGGATCTGTAGCCAAGCATAAAGCAAGGTTAGTTGCAAGAGGTTTCCTCCAAAGAGCTAGTTTGGATTATTCTGAAGTATTTGCTCCAGTAGCTAGGCTGGAAACCATAAGGTTGGTAATAGCACTAGCCCACAATAGAGATTGGTCCTTATACCAGCTTGATGTAAAGTCAGCTTTCCTGAATGGTACCTTGGAAGAGGAGGTGTTTGTTAAAAAACCTCTTGGTTTTGAGATCAAAGGCAAGGAAGATAAAGAGTTCAGATTGCATAAGGCATTGTATGGCCTAAAGCAAGCTCCAAGGGCCTGGAACAAGAGAATAAACTTTTTTTCTTATAAAAGAAAGCTTCCATAAGTGTGAAAAGGAACATGGAATATATGTAAGGAAGAATGACAAAGAAGACATGATAATTTTGTGCCTGTATGTTGATGATTTGCTGATCATAGGAAGCAATCCACTAGCTATAGAGAAATTTAAGGAGAGATTGAAGCTTGAATTCGAAATGACAGATCTGGGATTGCTGTCATATTTTCTAGGAATGGAATTCAAGAAAGCAAAGGAGTTGATGATCATGCACCAGCAAAAGTATACAACTGATCTGCTCAAAAGATTCCAGATGATGAGCTGCAATCCAACATCCACTCCAGTTGAACCAGGCTTGAAGTTAGTGAAGGATGAGTCATAAAAATCAGTGGATAACACCCTATTCAAGCAAGTTGTAGGGTCATTGAGATATCTCTGTAATACAAGACCAGATATCTCATTTGCAGTGGGTCTAATTAGCAGATTTTCAGATGATCCTAAGGCCTCTCATTGGGCTGCTGCCAAGAGGATTCTGAGATACCTCAGAGGCACACTCAGCTATGGTATTTTGTTTACTAAGGAAGCTTATCAAGATGGTTTCACAGACCAAGTGAAAATTTCCGAATTAATTGGCTTCTCAAATTCAGATTGGTGCGGAGACAAGGTGGAAAGGAAAAGCACTACAGGCTATCTTTTCAAGTTTCTAGGTACATCAATAAGCTGGTGTTCCAAGAAACAGCAAGTGGTGGCTTTATCCTCATGTGAGGCAGAGTACATAGCAGCTTGCTATGCTGCATGTCAAGCCTTGTGGTTGGACTCCTTGCTTGAAGAATTGAAGGTGGAAATTCAGAGGCCAGTTAGATTGTATGTAGACAACAAATCTACTATCAGTTTGGTTATGAATCCAGTAGCACATGGAAGATCAAAACATATTGAGACTAGATTTCATTTTCTAAGGGAAAAGGTGAGCAAGAAGCAACTGGATTTGAGGTATTGCAACACCAAAATGCAGCTGGCAGATATTTTTACAAAAGGATTAAAGGTGAATAGCTTTGTAGTGTTGAGAGACAAGCTTGGTGTTTCACCTATGGAGATTCTGAATTAAGGGGGTGTGTTAGTTGTAATTCAGAATATTAGTTGTAAAGTTTGGTAGTTTGTTTAGTTAGTTGAATGTAATAAGGCAGTGATTGAGGCTGAACTTGAGCTGTATAAATAGCCTCTGTGTAATTCAATTCATAATGCGATTCATCTCATTTTAGTATATGCTTTTTCCTGGCTTTCTCCCTTTCTCCCCAACAGGGGTTACCTCAAACCATATTAACTCGAGGCACATTTGGAATGGTGCTCCAGAAACTAATCCAAGTCGACCTGGTGGGGCTAATTTTGCTGCCAAATGCAATATAGTGTTGTTTTCTTGCACAATATATGATAATATAACATCCTTTGCCGACCCTATTTCATGTATCAGATTGAAGATGGAGGAGTGGCGATGCGAAACCGCTGTGTGAATTATACTTTGCCTTTTGTCATCCACTTCCCATATCAAGCTAGGGTGAGAACTAATAAGCTCTGACAAGAATCCAAAATTACCAACTTTTGCAGCATTGAATAATAGTTTAGAAGGTTCACTTATGATTCTAATTGCCCCCGAGAAGTTTTGCTGGCCAAGAATACTTTTCCAAAGAAAATTAACCAATTCAAAAAACTCATGCTGTTTCTGGCCTGCAATATAAAAATTGGTTATTTGCAATGAAAGACGCGTAAAAGAACAAGAATTTATAAGCTCCATAAATAAATAAATAAATAAATTCATGCTACATGTCTGAATTTTTCTTATAATTAGTGAACGTAAGAATTTACCGTTGTTCGTCTCGTGGGCCAAGTGTTGAAAATCTGTTTCAATATTAATCTGATCCTTCCAACGAAAATTAACCGATTGAATACGGTTCCAAAGAAAATTAACCAATTGGAAAAACACATGTTTCTTGCCTGCAATATAAAAATTGGTTGTTTGCAATGAAAGACGCGTAAAAGAACAAGGAATTTATAAGCTCCATAAATAAATAAATAAATAAATAAAAATCAAGCTATATGTCTGAATTTTTCTTATAATCAGTGAACGTAAGAATTTACCGTGGTTGATCTTGTGATTTAAAGCCAAGACATGTAAAGCTGTTTCATTATTCTGATCATCACGTGCAAAAGCTAGCTCTTTCCACCGTTCTGCCATCATTAAGGCCATGCCTGAAAAATATTTGGATCAATGTCTAGTCTACTTCATCTTAAAATATATAAAAAGAAGCGTTACTATAGGTAACACAATTTTCAATACATTTTTAAAAAATGAATGAAAATTATAAAATTATTATTAATATCATTAAATAAGAAATAAAATCCATATAATTTAGTAATTTTTAATAAATTTAAACTAATACTTAAAAGTATATTGAACAGTGTATTATTAGTATTTATCAAATAAATATATAACTCATATAAACATGCTAAAATAATTTTAGAAGATAAGTATTAGCAACATAGAGTTTCTAACATACTCTCAATATTGAGGACCAACTCCATTAGGTGGCTCACTTCATCCGATGCTAAGTAGAGCCTAATTCTTATTAATGTTATATATCGTACTTTTCTCTTGTAAGAAAAAAAATAACATACCCCTTTCCGTGTTTCATTTAAAAAAAAAAAAATCCAAAATAAGTATCTTACTAGATGTTCAATACAGAGGACAAACTTTTTTTTTCTTCACTAACTTTCCAAACTCCCTTCGTGTGAAGGATAAGTGGAATGTTTCTTTTCTCCAAATTTTGCCAACTGATTAAGGCTTACATCCCAAACAGAGGGATCGTTTTGGCCATAGATTTGGGTTTGTTAGATGTTGGAGCGTATCTGATATTCGTATGTTAGGGATGAAGTTAGACAACATTTTTATTGGAGATTGGAAATTGAACGTTCATGTTACCAAAATTGTTCAAGGGGAGGTGAAAGTGCAACGACAGGTCAGTGGATATGGAAAGAAGGTGTGTCCTCCTAATGAAATGGATCTCGAGAAGGTTGGATCTATGGTTAATGGCGCTAAGAAGGATAAGGCTTTGTCAAAATAGCAGAGAGGCGATCAGTTTATTAACACAGCGATTGTGAAAGGAAATCTCAGGTTCAGCATTTGATAGCAATATCGGACCCATCCCTCCAGCGCCAGGCACCATTGAACCAGCAACTTGCAGACCCACACGTGCCACTAACAAACCGAAGTATCTAGAAGACTATGCATGAGCACAGGGACCCATTTTGGAGATATTCTGTTAGTTGTGTCGCTGCTTAGGGGACCGGCATAGAATTATATACTCTCTGTTATATGAGACTATTATATTTGAAAATTATATAGCTTTTGTAATCCCTATAAAAGGGATATTCATGTAAGAAATAAAAGCAGCGCATTACTTCTTCCTTTAGCTTTCTTCTATTTTATCTTTACGTAGTCAGTAGTTAACATTTTGGTTCGACCTGCATCTTCCGGCCACCATGCCCGAACATACCACACGACAAACCACCCTCGAATGTCTCGAGGAAGCCTTAGCATGGTTAACCCAAGCCCAGGCCACCCTCACCCATAACCACGTAGCCCTCGCTCAAACCCAATCCTCTATGACCACGAAGATGGACACTATGCTGGAACATCTAGCAACCCTTACCGTCCACTCTTCCTCTTAACCACCACCTCCCCCCCCCCCCCCCCACCCTCCACCCACACCTCAGAACCCCAAACCTCACATGAAGTTGGACGTACCACGTTTCAATGGCCAGGATCCAGTTGGTTGGATCTTCAAAATTTTCCAGATCTTCAAAATTTGCCAGTTCTTCGATTACTAGGGCCCCCCAGATCATGAGCGCATCACGGTGGCATCGTTTTATATGGACGGACCCGCACTCTCATGGTACTAGTGGATGACTTGTAATGGGTTCATCTCGTCTTAGTCGGCATTGTTAGAGGCCTTGGAGTCCCGTTTCGCCCCAACGTTTTACGACGACCCGCAGGGCACCCTCTTCAAACTCCAACAGCGGGGGTCCATGAACGAGTACCTCACCAAATTCAAACGGCTGGCAAATCGTATCATCGGTCTCGCTCCACCGGCATTGCTCAGCTGCTTCATTTCGGGTCTCCATCCAGAATTACGTCGGGAAGTACAGGCGCTTCAACCCCACTCACTCCTTCAAGCTGTTGCTCTGGCCAAGCTTCAAGAGGAGAAACTCCATGACCGGTGTCGCTACGTCCGACCTCCAGCTCCAGTTGCCATTCTTGCACCTTCCTTAGGGCCACCAACAACTAATCCTCGTTCCCCTGTCAAAAGACTATCCCCGGAGGAACTGGCCACACGCCGCGACAAAGGATTGTGTTATCACTGCGAAGACAAGTGGGTTGTCAGTCATAGGTGTCGTCCCCTCCTCCATCTCCTCATCGCTGATGATGAGACAGACAACCCGGACACCTCGGCCCCGCCTTCTTCGCCAATTGTGCGTGAACATCTTTCTCCTGACGATCCACCCAATGTCTCCCACATCAGGCTCAACGCACTATCAGGCATGCCAGTGCCGAAAACATTCCGCATCTATGGCACGATAGCTCACCATCAGGTGGTAATTCTCGTCGACGGCGGCAGTACACACAATTTTATTCAACCTAGACTTTCCACATTCCTTCACCTGACCCATCTCCCTGCCTCGGCGATGCGCGTTATGATTGGTAATGGCAGTACCATCGCTTGCGATATCAAATGCCCAGACGTCCCTCTCCTTCTTCAGGGTCATTTCTTCTCTGTTGACCTTTACCAATTTCCCATAGGTGGCGCCGACATCGTTCTTGGAGTTCAGTGGTTGAAGCTCATTGGCCCCGTTACCATAGACTACACATCTCTAACCATGTGTTTCACTTATTTGGGTCAGCCCATCACACTGAATGTCGATGTTCCTCTTTGCCCGAGCCCCGCTTCAACCCAACAACTAAAGCGAATCGCCCAAACCCTCGGTATCGCGGCTTTATACCAACTAACCCACACCCCAACCCGAACCACAATTACCCTTTGGACACCTCCCCAACTATAGCTCACCCCCACCCTAACTTAACCCAGCTTCTTCTCCGTTACGAGCCACTCTTCCAGGACCCACAACAACTGCCACCTCCTCACCATATCTCCCACCGCATCCACTTTCTCCCAAACACCAACCCTGTGAATGTTAAGCCGTATCAATACCCATTCTCACAGAAGAACGAGCTTAAACGTCAAGTCAGCCTCATGTTGGAATCCGACATGATCCGCGCCGGTGTTGCTTGTCAAAAAGAAGGACGACAGTTGGCGTTATTATGCTGATTATAGGGCCCTGAATGTCGTAACTGTCAAAGATCGTTTTGCCATGCCAAGGATAGATGATTTACTGGACAAAATCGGCGGGGCTTCCTGGTTTTTGAAGCTTGATCTCCGGCAAGGCTTTCACCAGATTCGCATGCATGAGGACGATATACCAAAAACCGCTTTTCGCACACATCAATGCCATTATGAGTTCACGGTGATGCCTTTCGGGTTGTCTAATGCCCCCTCTACTTTCCAAGCCACCATGAATGATCTTCTCTGGTCGTTCTTGCGACGGTTTGTGGCTGTCTTCTTTGATGATATACTCGTCTATAGTCCCACCTGGAACACTCACCTCGAGCACTTGGAATAGGTATTCTCCATTCTAATGTCTGGTTTTTATTCTTACGTCGTTCCAAGTGCATCTTTGCAGAGCAACGTTTGAACTATCTCGGGCACATCATTTCCCCACAAGGGGTAGCACCAGACCCCGACAAGATACAGGCCACGACTGCCTGGCCAATCCCCGCCACCGCGTCTGATCTTTGCAGCTTCTTGGGTCTTACAGGCTTTTATCGAAAGTTCATCAAGAATTACGCTGCCATTGCCGCCCCCTTAACGACACTATTATGCAAGGATAAGTTTGTTTGGAGCCCGACAGCACAAGCCGCCTTCGAGCAACTGAAAATTATGATGACTCAGGCTCCTATTCTTGCCATCCCTGATTTTCCATGTCTTTCACCTTGGAGACGGATGCTTCCGGCACCGCCATAGGTGCTGTTTTGCTTCAGCAGTCCTGTCCAATTGCCTTTTTCAGCAAACAATTGTGCCCGCAGCTTCAGAAGGCTTCCACTTACGTCCGCGAACTTCATGCGATAACCACGGCCGTGCGCAAGTGGTGCCACTACCTGTTAGGGCACCGCTTTGTCATCATGATAGACCATCGCAGTTTGAAGGAGCTTATGACTCAAGTCATACAAACCCCGGAGCAGTAGATCTACCTCTCTAAGCTACTTGGCTTCGACTACACAATCCAGTATAAGCCTGGACCATCCAATGTCATCGCGGACGCTTTGTCTAGAATTCTGGCACCCACTTCTTCCCTCATAATCCTATCCATCCCGCACAACCTTTTTCTGGACCAATTGACGCAAACACTGACGCGGGATTAGGCTTACCAAACTCTCCTGCACCAAGTCACCACTTCCCCTCAGAACCACCCTGGTTTCACCTGCAACTCACACTTGCTTTTCTTCCACAACAAAATCTGGTTACCTGCCGGCCACGATCTCACCAAGGTACTCATGGATGAGTTTCACCAAACATCTATGGGCGGGCATATGGGTGTCACAAAAACGCTCCATCGTATCCAACAATATTTTTCATGGCCACATATGCGTGCCTATATCCGCCGCTATCTTGCCCAATGCACAACATGCCAACAGATTAAATACGAAACTCGCAAACCCGTCGGCCTCCTCTAGCCACTACCGATACCTTCGTCCATCTGGGTAAACCCATCCATGGACCTCATAACTAGCCTTCCCCCTTCGCACAGGTACACCGCAATCATGGTGGTTGTTGATCGCTTTTCAAAAGCCACTCACCTTGGTCCTTTACCCACACACTATACGACCCATAAGGTTGCCCTCTTATTTTTCGACTTGGTCTGCAAAATCCATGGCTTCCCATGCAGTATTGTATCAGATCGTGATGCTGTTTTCCTCAGTACATTCTGGCGAGAATTGTTTCGGGTCAGTGGCACAAAGCTCCGCTTCAGTATGACGTACCATCCACAGTCCGATGGTCAAACGGAGGCCATTAATAGGGTGTTGGAACAATATTTGAGAGCTTTCGTTCATGATCAACCACGACACTGGTTCAAATACTTATCCCTGGCTAAGTGGTCCTATAATTCCTCTGTCCTCAGTGGCACAGGTTTCTCCCTGTTCGAGGTCATGTTTGGCAAACCTCCCCCAAAATTTCCCTCTTATGCGGCAGGAGACTCCCAGTGGAGGCAGTAGACACGTTGCTCACCTCACGGCACCATATTCATCTCACACTACAACGTCGTTTACCAAAATACCAGACCCTCATGAAACGTATGGCTAATAACCACCGCAGGGATCTTACCTTTGACGTAGGCGATTGGGTATACGTCAAGTTACGCCCTTACCGCCAAACTTCACTCCAACACACTTATTCTAAGTTGTCCAAGTGGTTCTATGGTCCTTTCCGCATTCTAGAGCGCATTGGTGCAGTTGCTTATCGCCTCTAGCTGCCCACCACCTCTAAGATACACAATGTTTTCCATGTTTCCTTGCTTAAATCTCACCATGGGAAGGACCCAACAGATAGCCAGGCACTTTCGCCTTCTAGCTGGGACAACCACCCCGTCCCTCACCCCTTGCACATCCTGGATTGGAAGCTTGATGATAGTGTTACTCCTCCCACCCAATTATTTTTGGTCCAATGGCACGGTTCGCCTCCAGAAGATGCAACATGGGAACGCTGGACTAAGTTACAAGCTGCTTACGACCTTGAGGACAAGGTCTGTTTTCAGGGGGAGGGAATTGATAGCAATATCGGACACATCCCTCCAGCGCTAGGCACCATTGAACCAGCAACTTGTAGACCCACACGTGCCACTAACAGATCGAAGTATCTAGAAGACTATGCATGAGCACAAGGACCCATTTTGGAGATATTCTGTTAGTTGTGTCGCTGCTTAGGGGACAGACATAGAATTATATACTCTTTTTGTTATATCAGAATATTATATCTGAATATTATATAGCTTTTGTAATCCCTATAAAAGGGATATTCATGTAAGAAATAAAAGCAACACATTACTTCTTCCTTTAGCTTTCTTTTATTTTATCTTTACGTAGTCAGTAGTTAGCAACATTATAGAGGAATCATTGACTAGATTGAAAAAATCTAACATGGGGAGGGTTTGCAAGGGCAAGGGATACATATATCACAACAAAAGTTGCACACTGAAGGAATCTTCTTGATTAGGGCTATAGCTAGCTCTTGGGGCAAACCTTGTCCTGCTTGGACCCAGATTCATATGATGTGGAGAACTTGGTTGCTTGCGGAAAACAATGGCTAGAAGATTGGTTTAAGGAGATTTAATTTCTGCTTGGCATCCCAGCTTATGCTTGGTCAGATAATTTTTTTAATTTAGATGCTAATTGTTATGGTGATTTTAAGTATGTGGATGATTCAGCATCGAGTAGGGCACATATGGGTATGGCTCATGTGTCGATTAGAGTCAAAGGGCAAAGTATAATTGATTGTAGAATTACTTGGAAATTAATCAAGATTGAGGATGCACCCCATGAGGTGGATCACTTCATCTTATATGAGGTACAGTCTGATTCTTGTTAATGTTATATCCCACTTCTCTTTTGTAAAAAAAATAATAATAACATTTTTTCATTTCAAAATAAATGTCGCATTAAAAAAAATGTATTTGTCTTCTATATGTAGAAAAAAGATTGTGCATTACTTCAAATTCTAGTTCCTATGGAGAGTCTTCTGATGAGGATTATGGAGAGCCACGACGTGTGGATGGGGTTGTGCCTACGTCGGAGGTGTTTCAAAATGCGATTTTGGAAATGGTTAAAAAACCGAATTTGAATTCTGAATGAGATGAGAGGGAAGATTGGGGGCGAACAAAAGATGGATTAATTTGTTTCAATTTCAATTCCTAAAGATCATGAAAAGGATAAGGATGTGTCTATTGAAGAAATTAATGAGTAGTAATGACGTTGGGGTGGACCCTAATAAAACATACCTTTGCTTCTAAAAAATTAATTATTTTTTCATTAATACTCCTAATAAGTTATTTTTTTAGAATTATATATTACTCTCACTCATTTATCTATTAAATTTTTTTAACTTGTGTAAAACAACATAAAATCTTTTATAAATTTTTTAAAAAAATCTTATATCACTTGTTAAATGTTGTTGAAAATTGAAAAATTATGAGTGAGGCTTGTTACATAAGAAAGAAGTGAGTCAACACAATTATGTAATTTTTAGTTAATTTTAATTTTCAATCAATAATAATATATTAAAATTGTGTAAGAAGAAAAAGTAAATGCTTACGGTAGTTGCCAGCCTTGATAGCAGTGAAGAACAACGAGTTCTTGTCCTGATCATCGAAGTCTACTCTATAATTATTCAGCATTTCGTATAGATACCATGCCACATTGGATTTTCCTTGCATCAAAGCAAACTGTAGAGGGGTATTTCCATTTTTATCCCTGATCATTAGCAAGAGTTGAGTTCTTCTCCTCAACAAATCAACAATCGGCATGTTCCCAGATGCAACAGCCAAGCAGAAGGCAGTCTGGCCCTTGCTATCTTGCAATACAATGTGTTCATCATTGATTTCTTGCAGCAGTTTCTCCACAAAGTCAAATTGGTTTGCACCTGCAGCAATATGCAGCAATGTACTCCACTCTTTTGTTATTGCGGCGTGCTTTAGTCTATGATCTTCATCTTGATTTAATATGCATTTGGCTTCTGGCCAATTGCCTGTTAGAGCATACTTGTGAAGGGGCACGCAAAACTTCAGAAATTTGTCCATCGATTCCCCTGAGACAAAGCTAATATTTGTTACACTTGCAAAAGTCTTTTATTATTTTGTTCAGTATAATACTACCGCTACTTATATATAACTCTCTCTTTATTTAACTAACTCACAATAATTTAAAAATTGGTTAATTTAATTTTTGGTTGAATTTAGGATATTTTTTAAGTAAAAATATTAAGATTCATTTAAGTTATTTCTTTTCTCAATAGATGTTTTTTATTTTGAGAAATCAATAGATGTTTTTTTAATCACATATAAGATTAAACTTTTGATTATATTTTTATGAAATAAAATTATTTATTAATCATCTCACAGTCACTTTCAGAGTTTTAGTAATTGATTGATTTCATTATTTCTAATTATTTTTTATTTAATTAATTGGTATATGCAATGAGAATATAACGTTGTTATGCAATTTTATTTTATTAATTATTTGTAATTAATTATCTTTCTCGGTTCTTCACAAAAGAATTTTTTTATTAATTATCATAATTTAAAATATTTATTATTTATTGAAAATGTAATATAATTAATAATATTTTAATAAAAATTAATGAATGTAAGAGATGATTTAAAAGAACAAATAGTTTTTACCGTACTTGTTTCATCTAAAAAGTAGAGATCTGGATAATTGAATGGAAAGCTTGGATAGTGGCTGATGAGTTCTGGTGAGGGAGTTGGAGAGTTGGCCCTTGTCATTTCCCTATCAAAGCAAAGATTGCAAATGGTGTAAAAATGTAGTAGCTGATTACGGATAGTCCTTTCTATTTTATATGCGGAAATCAAACACTAGGATTTATAATAATTTACTTATTTTTATTCAATCAATTGAAAAAATTCTTTGACTGATATCCCTTTTTGTTATGATGAGAAATATTATATTCATAAAAATATAAACATATACAATAATTCATATAAATAAGAGAGAAAGGAGAAGGAGTAACAATAAAATAAATGAAATGATAAAAAAATATTATATAAATTAGATTAATTTTTTTAATGATTAATAAATTTTACTTAATTTACAATTATTTTAATATTTCCAATAATAACAACTATTAATTAATAATATATAAAAAACATAAATTCATAAAATTAGAGAAACCAAATATTACAAATAAAAATTAAAGGAACCAAAATCATGAATTTGGAAAACAAGAGCAATAAAATTCCAATTGAAGCTGACCTATAAATTATTTAACTCTTTGAAATCCATATTTAATTTCTGCATGAATTACTAAACGTCATAAACTATTTTATGACACCTCAATTACGTAATTATGTAAGTTTAGAAATCTACAAATGAACAATGCGTGCACTAAAATTAAGGAGAAAAACTTCAACGTTAATTAGCATTCAACAATTATCAAATTTCAAAATTTTGAATCTACAAAACTATATACTTAACCTGTCAAGCTCGTCCCAAATTTGTTTGGCTGTTTTGTGGCCCTCTGAAAATATTTTAGGGGCATCTGCATACAAGGTACAATATAAAATATGTCTTGCTTTGGCCTCTAATTCCAAATTCTTCATGTCTTCTTCATTGTATTCATATTCATCGTATTCATCTTCACTTTTCTTGTATATTAGCTTTGTTGGAATGTTTGGTCCATTTTTAATCACAAGCCAAAGCTTGAAGTTAACAGATTGTATGAATGTTCTCATACGCTCCTTCCACTCAGTGAAATTTTTGCCATCAAAACGTGGTGGCCACAAAATAGAATTATGTTCCGTGATGATATTACTCGTCAAATTTGAAGCTGTTGAAGTTGAACCTGCAAGGTTATTTTTCAATCCATCCAAAGAAATAATGAGTATCTATAAACACCTATGAATATTTAATAATTCAAAATAAAATATTAAAATAAAACATAACATAAATGAATAAAATTTAACAATGAATTAACTTAACTAATAATTTAAAAAGTTTAATGTTTATGTATTTATAATATAAAATTATTTTATATTATTATTTAATTATAAATTATTATTTAAATTATTTTAAAAATTAATAAATTTATCATTCTTGATGGATTATGATTGAATGATTTTGTAAAAACAAATTATATTATCAGTATATAACTTTTTTCTAATTTAAAAATGTAATATATATATATATATATATATATATATATATATATATATATATATATATATAAGAATTAAAGGAATGAGACAAAAAAATGTCACATGAAATTTGAAATTTGATTTTAATTTTTTTTTTCAATTTTATATCAGTACGAAATATGAAGTATTAAATTATATTTAAATTGTCAAGATTTAAAAAAATCATACAAATTGTCAAGAATAAAATTTATTTACTGGTCAAATTGTTATGGACTTATGCGTCCTACTCTAAATTTTTTATTGCATAAATTTTCATAGCTTGAGTCTTAGTCAGCTTTTTATTTTTGTTTCGCTTTTCTCTTAATACACCTAAACAAACACACAGTAAATCATTCCGGTGAATTCCCAAAGATGACCAACAATTTTATTTCATATTTAGACCCTGAAAAGAATTGAGTTCTAAATTCATACGCGAAGGAAGAGTTCACTGCGAAATTCACACAAAATGAATACATAAATGACGTTTCTAAATGGACAACTTTATATTACCAAGAAAAAAAAGTGAAATTTATAAGAACCGTAAAATTCACCTCAAAAGAATAGACTTAATGCTATTTTAGTCCATTAAATTTTACTTAAGGTATATTTTAGTATATTAAGTTTAAAATTTTTTATTATGATATTTTATATTTTTAAAAAAATCATTTAAATTTATTTTCCATATTTTAATTAATAACGTTAATAATTCTTGTTAACATAAAAAATTGAAAATTACTAATTTAAATTAGTAAGACTAAAAGTCGCCATTATATTTTATTTCAGTATTTATAAATCACCAACAAAAAATCCTTATTTTCCGTGGCTTTCCATGGCTTGCTTCTTTCTCAGCAACATCCATCCAAGTTTTTTTTTATCATTATTATTATTAATTTGTGCACCTTTCTCTCTCCACCTTACGAAATATGGAAGAGGAAGGAGGGAGGGAGACAATGCTTCTGAGGTTTTCTTTTAAGAAACACGTAAAGATTATTTTTATTTTAATTACCTATTTAAAAATTTAAAGTTAACCAAATATAAGAATATCAAAACTAAACTTTCGAAATTATAAAGGATAAAAGTTAAACTTTTTAAGTTTAATATATAAAAAACGAAATTTTAATAAAACTTAATGGACGAAAAATGAAATTAACCCAAGAGAATATAAAAAGAAGTACGTGCAACACATGTTGGGGGCATAGGGCAAACCCACTCGTAAGAATAATAGTCCAACGTTACCCACTTACCTTTGATTTCTTTTCCCATTTGCCCAATTATCGTACGACAACTCTTGCTTCCTAACCTGTACCTGAAATTTGAACCTAGCTATGAAGAAAATGTTAAGGTAAGTACCCGAAAAAAGAACTTCTAAAATTAAAAGGGAAATATTTAAAAATCGTAAGGGAAAGAGTAATTATTAGTTCAAAGATCTGGATGGGTTGATTGAGTTGTAGTAGAAAAAGACAGAGACCCCGAGAAGTATATACAAAGGGAGTCTATAACTAAAGGAGAAAAAGAGCAGAAAATAAAACCTGAAGAACAAGAAGAAGAGACGGTGGTTGGTGTAGTGGGTAACTCAAGGAGTGGATAAGCCAATGACAAACGCAATACGATAGACTGTACCAATAGACGCCGTGTTAACATTGTATAGTAAACTAATTTTTTAATGGGTAAATAGTTATTTTTTTTTATAAATATCTAATTTGGTGATAAATGTGTATCTTAAAGATAAAAATAAAAAATTTAATCATTAAAAGTATAAAAAGTATGAAAAATATATCAAGTCATTAACTTTCATTTATTATCGTTAATAAAACAACTTACTAACATGATATCTCTAATTGTCTATCATACAAGATATATTTGTTCCATAATATTTTTTTTAATTCTTTGTTTTCCCACAATTTTGAAAAATATGTTCCTCAAAAATGAAAATACAAAATTTAGTCCCTAAAAGTATAAAAAAACATGACAAATATATCTGGACATTAATAATAAATTATAAATCATTATTATAATTTAAAAAAATTTATAATAATTGTGAAAAAAATTTTAACAAATCATAAATTAAATTAAGTCTAAAATAAAAAAGAATACTCATTTTATAAATTAAAAATATTTTTTTATACTCCCATGATGAAAGATTCAAGTAAAATAAATACTTATGGTAAAGCATTATGATAAAATTATATCCATGAATGATTTTTAGGAAAAATTACAATTGTAATGACACTTTTAATTTGTAAAAGACATTTACCTCTTTTAGAATGATTTTTTTAGGTTATATTTTTCTAAATGACCAGTCAATAAAAAAATAATTGTGTACAATTTAAAAAAATAATTTATAAATCAACAAACTTTTATTATTATAATTTGTAATTCAACATGTTGGATCAAGTGACCTCAGAATAATTAAAAAGGGGGTTGAATTAATTATTACTAGACCTTTACTAATTAAAAAATTACCCTTCTTAGGTTTTTACTATGTTGTTAAGAAAATAAAGAATAGAAAAGAAACTTAACCAAAAGTAAAAGCGGGAATTAAAGTGTACAGCAGAAATTAAAAGAGTAGGGAAGAAGACAATTACATAAGAGTTTTATACTGGTTCGGCAACAACCTATGCCTACATCCAGTCCCCAAGTGACCTGCGATCCTTGAGATTTTTTTTCAACCTTGTAAAATTCCTTTACAAACAAAGATCCACAAGGGATGTACCCTCCCTTGTTCTCTTTGAACAACCTAGTGGATGTACCCTCCACTAGAACTGATCCACAAGAGATGTACCATCTCTTGTTCTTAGTCACAACAACCCAAGTAGATGTACCCTCTACTTGTACCACAAAGGATGTACCCTCCAATGTGTTAAGACAAAGTTCTCAGGTGGCTAGTCCTTTGAAATCTTTTGTTTATGTGAAAGGAAAGAATCAAAAGAATTCTTAGACTGTGTCGTTTTGAATTCTTTGATAAGGGAGAAGGAAGACACAAAAGAATTCAGGCGGTTAGTCCTTTGTTCTTTTGGAAAAGGGAGAAGAGAGACACAAAAAGAATTCAGGCGGTTAGTCCTTGATGAATTCTTTTTGGCAAAGAGAGAAGAGAAAGAAAAATGAATAGCACACTTTTGTTTTCAAGATTTGGAAAACCAAAAAACTTTAGAAAGCTTTTTGCAAAGGAAGAAGAATAAGAAGTTCAAAGAGATTCAAGGGTTGTAAAGGATTGTAAGAATGTTTTAAAGGATGTTCAAGATAATTGAAATGCAAATCAAAGTCTTGCTTTTATAGACTCTTCATATCTGGTCAAGAGAACCATTAGAAGAGTTATAACCTTTAGAAAAACTTGAAAACCATTGGAAGAGTTACATCTTTTGATTTTTGTTCAGAACTTATCACTGGTAATCGATTACCAAATCATTGTAATCGATTACACAAAGCATTTTTGTGAAAGGATGCTACTCTTCACAATTGAATTTGAATTTCAACATTCAAACACACTTGTAATCGATTACCAAATCATTGTAATCGATTACACCATTTTGAAATCAATTAGAATATTGTAAATTCAGTTGAAAGCTTTTTGAAAACTAGTATTGGTAATCGATTACAATAAACTAGTAATCGATTACCAGAGAGTAGAAATTCTTTGGTAAAAGATTTTGTGAAAAATTCATGTGCTATTCAAAGTTTTGAAAAACTTTTTAGTACTTATCTTGATTGAGTCTTTTCTTGATTCTTGAATCTTCAACTTGTCTATTCTTGATTTTTTATTCTTGAAACTTAACTTTGAAACTTGATTCTTAAATTCAAATTTTCCTTGATTCTTGAAGTGTTCTTGACTCAATCTTGAACTCATTCTCTTGAGCTTTTTGTCATCATTTTTGTTATCATGAAGTAATCTTGACTTTTGAGCTTTTTGTCATCATCTTTGTTATCATTAAAACTCCTTGAGTCAATCTTGATTCATCATCATGAAGCTTGCTTCTACACAACATAATTGCATATACTAATAGATATTTAATTTTATTATGAAATTTAAAAACAATTAAATAAATAGTGTTTGATTAAATAGAAATAATAGTTTTTTTTATAGTTTTACAGTAATTTCTTTTTTTGAATTGATAACATTTTTTCAAGAATTAAAAATCAAAGGATTTATTTTTTTTGTAATTGAAGAAAAGTAATTAAAATTCGCTAAAATGATAAAAAATTATTTCTAATGATAATATTTTATGCATGTTTCAACCATTGACAAAACTTAAAAATTATATAACGAAAACAGACACTTATCAATGTGATATAGCTCTCTCAAAATTTTGTTGTAAACATTATAAAATTTTTAAAATTATAATAATTAGTCATAATTTATTATTAACATCCGAATATATTTATCGTATTTTTCATATTTTTAGGGATTAAAATTTATACATTTATCTTTCAAAGATGTAATTGTGAGCGGAGTAAAAAAATGAAAAGTAAAAAAATATTATATGACAAATATATTTATATGCTGACAATTATTTTAGTAACAGATTGCACGTAAATTATTTTATTAACGGTGACAGACGAGAATTAACACTCAGAATATATTAGTAACACTTTTTATATTTTTGAAGATTAAATTTTATATTTTTATTTTTTAGAGACATATTTATAAAAAAAATTACGAGACAAAATAATTATTTACCCCTAATTCTTTTTTTAATCCTGCTTTTTCTCACTTCTTTTACATTTTGTATTTATTTTTCTAAGATGAAATTTCACTACCCAGATGCCCAATGCTTTGCACGGGTTCAGTGTTCTAGTTTTTTAATAAAGACGCTCTCGTAATGTAGCGAAGTCTTCGTCAACGGAAATGAAAATAAATACAAACAAGCTTATTAATATATTGGCTCAACGACCAATGAGTACATACATTCAGTATCAGAATATTGCAATTAATGAAATGCAGGTACTTCTTTGTCGCAATATGCGTGGTGATTTTTTTAATATAATTTTGTTGTGTACATTCCTACAAGCTAGTTTCACAAGATCATATCATGGTATTTGATCATTTTGGGTGATTTAAAAAAATATTTTACTAAAATGGATTGTTCTTTAATTTATTTATTTATTATGAGTGATTCTTGTCACATCAAAATTGAATAACTTTAATAAAAAAATTAAAATAATATATCTTTTGTCATGTAATGGGTGATATCACTTTATTTCATGCTTATGCTTCACGTGAGGTTATCAGAATTAGTGACACCGCCCTGCTTCATACTACTGGTTTGTATTTTGTTAATGAGTGATGCCACCTTATTCCAATCATCCTCTTTAGGTGCAAGAAAAATGTTAGTATCATCCTGTTATATGTTACACGAGAGATGTTACTCTAAAGATTATTTCTTTTATTTTATATTTAATAGTTATAATTAAATAATTTTAATAATTAATTTAATTTAAGTGATTTTAGATTTCAATAATTTTAATTTAAGTGACTTTAATTAATTTTAAATATTATTTTTACTTTTAAAAATTATTGGTCTTTAGTTTTTATGTCAGGCTTTCCAATAGTACTATTTGTGCAACTAGAATAACATTAAAATGAGTAAAAAATTAGGCTAAAATAAATAAATAAATCTATTAATTATTACCTCAGGAAAAAAAGTTTCAAGGGGGTATTTTTTTAGTTCAAATGTGTCATTTTTTTTCATATAATAATAGTGATTTAGTTAGTTTTTACTTCAGTCTTTCCAATGGTTTCATCCATACAGCCAAAAAACAATATCAAAATCAATATAAAATGACCCAAAAAATCGAAAGAAGAAAATATTATTTTAAACAATTATTATAAATACATCATATATGAGTTAAACCCCAAAGGTCATTAACCCTAAACCCTACCAATATTTCCAAACCCTAAAGCTCAACAATTTATAAAAGTAAAAACAACATTCAAAATTAAATAAAGTCACTTAAAAAAATTAAATTATCATAACCTAAAATCACTTAAATTATTTAATTATTAAAATAATTTAATTATAATTATTAAATACAAAATAAAAATGACATCTCTTGTATAATATCTAATAAGGTGACACTACATAATTCACAAGCCCACTTAAAGTAGTGGCATGAAATAGGATTACACTATCCACTACATGAAAAAATATGAGTTGATTGTATCATTTTGACTGACATCACCTAAATTTAATGTGACAAAAATTATTTATGATTGATAAATAATTTGAGGACTAACCCTTTTCAATAAGTTATTTTTGAAAATCATCCTAAATGATCAACTTCCCATCATATCATGAGGGTTATATCGCATAGGGGCACCTGTTTAAAGTTGGATACCAACTTTGACAACAATTAATTTTGTTAGTTTCTTTATTTGAAAGAATATAATATCAAAAAATTTATAATAGTTACACATTTTGTTCAATTAATTAAGTTGAATTTTCCTGGTATTAACTCTATTAGCTAGATATGTACAATTCTTGTACTTTTTTTTTATCATTTGAAAATATATATTTGTAAATTATCAATTGAGATAATTTTTTTAACTTTTATCTAAAGATAAGTCGTAAATGTAATTACGATTTTGTGAACAAAAGTCATAAATTTTTATGACTTAAACACAATAGTTGTAAAGTGAAGTCTAATAAAAGTTTACAAAGTCTATTTACAAAGTCATTTGATAATTTGGAAAAAAAAAATTCCCCAAATGGTAAAAAAAAACCCTCCTTGTACAGATGCCATTTTACAAAACTTGATAATCTTTGTTAGCTTGGTTTATACATTAGTGACGTGTATATTTGGTTCTTAGATAGGTAAGAGGAGATGTGTTTGTAACATTTTAGCGGTGTTTGATTTAGAGGAGGAAGAGGAGATAGAAATAGAGAAAAAATAATTTGAAAAAGTAGAAATAAGTGGATATAAAATAATATATTATGTTTTTTGCTTTAGAGAAATAGGTGAAAAATAATATTTTTTGTCAAAAAAATCATTTTTTTAGAAAATTGATTTTTTTAACCTAAAAAGCAGTTATTTTTTGCCTAAAAATCAAGAAATTTGTAACTTTACTTTCTCCAAATTAAATTGTACTAATCCACCCAATTTCCGTCTTTAGTAACTTATTTCTCTCTTTGGAACCAAACAGCTTGTGGGATCATTTGGACAAAACCACAAAATTGGTTTATAAGGGTAGGATATCCCCTGTATCCTAACTCCTCTTTCTTACTGAATTTCTTTAGCAGGTAGAGATTTAATTGAATAACATCAATATATTTTAGTAAAATAAAAAAATACATAAATAATACTACATCATAATCGTAGATCAAAAGAGTCTAACCACTCATAATCATAATAAAACTAAAAATTTTAAGAGAAAGAAACTTTACAAGAAAAATAAAAACTAAGAATAAAATTGCTAAGTTTTCACAAAACCAATTACCTAAGAACTACACAACTAGTCTCCTACAATGATGCCAAAAACTTAATGAGTAAAAATAAAACTAGCACAAAGACAAGTAGGTCTTATGCATAAGTGTGACAATGGACCATAAGTTTAGACATTAAATCCTGATAACTAGTTAGGATGTCAAATAATTAATTTAACAAATAATTAGATAAATTAACTTTTATCAATTAAACAAAGGTTTGTGATCAATTACTCTTGAAAAAAAAAAGAATAATTAAAGCAGAAAAATTTGTGAGAAAACAATTATAATGAGAAGCCTAGGATTATGAAAAGGACGGAACGAAGTAAATGATAAAAAACGAGAAGATATATTTAGTTGAAGAGTAGGACTATGTCATAATCGTACTAAAGGGTCTAGCAACTCGTGTTAATGATAAAGTTATAAATCATAAGAGAAGACATTTAAATTACAAAGAGGAAGGGACTTTACAACAAAGGATCTTAATTGTGATCTTCAAGCTCCTCTGTAGTCAAAGATGCTCTTAGAGTGTTATTCTCCCTTGAAAAACTCCCAAAATCGTGCTCAGAGAAAAATATAGAGATTTCTGTTTTAAAAATCACTATTTATAAGGGAAATTTTAAGTGACTGACAACACTCAAAAATTTTGTAGAATAGTCTCGCTTGGCCGTGGAGAATGGACCGTGGCCATCTCAAAAATTTTGTAACACAACAGCGCTTAGACATGGTCATACATTTTTTCACTTACACATCATTCTAAGACTAATTTTAATTAAGGATAATTTTGTGAAAAACTAATTTGCCTCAAAAAAATAATTTAGATTAAACCTTATAAAATTAAACTGTCAAGTTACACTTTTAACTTGCATTGGACCTTGTAACGAGGATAGGAGGCAGTAGTTTTTTAACTCGAGATAATATATCACAACTTTAACAAATCAAAATATGGTCAGATAATATATTACAACTTTAATAAATCATACGTTTACTTGGCTTAAATAGATTCCTACAATAGACTGTTGAGTAGATGATATCCGACCATAATGAAAATTGCAAACCTATAAAATGACGTCTCTTGTGTAATATCCGACAAGGTGATACCACATGTTCTCACGCCCACTTAAAGTAGTGGCATGAAATAGGATTACATTATCCAATATATGAAAAAATATGAGTTGATTTTATTATTTTAAATGACGTCACCCAAATTTGATGTGACAAAAATTATTTATGACAAATAAATAATTTGAGGATTAACTCTTTTCAACAAATTATTTTTGAAAATCACCCTAAATGTACCAACTTTGACAACAATTAATTTTGTTAATTTCTTTATTCGTAAGAATCAAATACAATATCAAAAGATTTATAATAATTATACATTTTTTTCAATTAATTAAGTTGGATTTCCTTAGTATTAACTCTATTAGCCGGATATATATAATCCTTGTATGTTTCTTTTTATCATTTGGAAATATATATTTGTAAATTATCAATTGAGATCATTTTTTTAACTTTCATTGTAAAAGTAGTTACGATTTTGTAAACAAAAGTCATAAATTTTTATGACTTATACACAATAGTTGTAAAAGTAGTTACAACTTTGTAAAGTGAAGTCGTATAAAAGTTTACAAAGTCTATTTACAAAGTCATTTGATAATTTGGAAAAAAATTTACCCCAGATGGTAAAAAAAAAACCCTCCTTGTACAGATGTCATTCTACAAACAAAACTTGATAATCTTTGTTAGCTTGGTTTATATCTTAGTGACGTGTATATTTGTTTCTTAGATGGGTAAGAGGAGATGTGTTGGTAATATTTTAGTGGTGTTTGATTTAGAGGAGAAAGAGTAGATAGAAATAGAGAAAAAATAATTTGAAAAAGTAGAAATAAGTGGATATAAAATAATATATTATGTTTTTTGGTTAGAGAAATAGGTGTGAAATAATATTTTGTGTCAAAAAAATCAATTTTTTTTCTAGAAAATTAATTTTTTTTATACCTAAAAAGCAGTTTTTTTTTTGCCTAAAAATCAAGAAATTTGAAACTTTACTTTCTCCAAATTAAATTGTACTAATCCACCCAATTGCCTAAAAAGCATTGGACCTTGTAATGAGGATAAGAGGCAGTAGTTTTTTAAGTCAAGATAATATATTACAACTTTAACAAATCAAAATATGGTCAGATAATATATTAATGTCTCATGTGAGAGGTATGTGATTAATGTAGGGACTAATAAATAAATAAATATTAATTAAGGATTAAATTGTAATTGGACTTAATAGAAGAAGTTTTTAGAGTTAACTGCTACTTGATAAGAGTAGGGTTATAAAAGGGTGTTAATACCCACTAACGTGAAATAAAATCCCCTTCCTGACAAAAAAATGTTCTCTCTCACCCATAGCCATCATGAACGGAGAGAGGTAGAAAATAAAGGTCTAAGGAAGTGAAATCTTATTTTTCTCATTTTTCAAGGAAATCAAAGTACACCGGAGAAAAATCTTCCTATGAAGAAAGATACGCATTATTATCTGTTTGTTTATTGATTGTTTGTGAGAATTATGAGTTTCAAGATTCTATTGTTCCCTATAATTGATAGTCTATGAAATCCCTTAAAGAATTTTATATGTGGTATCAGAGCGTGTATGAAATTTATGATTCTCCTAAAATATTTAATTTCTCCTAATTGTGCATGAACCCTAATTATGAAATTTAGGGATTATTTAATTTCTCTCAATTATGTATGAACCCTAATCATGAAATTTAGGGATGATTTAATTTTTCTCAATTATGTATAAACCCTAATTATGAAATTTAGAGATTTTAATTTGTATTACATGTATTTTCAATTAGTTGTTTTGATAATATGCTTTTGGCATTAATTATATTTTTTCGCTGCAAAGTATGAAATTTTGTATGAAAGGAATATTATACAAAAAACTTCAAGAGAAAGCTTCTGTTGTAATTTTTTTTAATGGAGAAAGCTTTTATTTTTTTAATGGAAAAAGCTGCCCAGATTTAATTCCATTAACGTTATCTATATATATTCATGGAGAAAGGTTCGCAGCATGCTTCCTTTGCTACGCCTGCTAGTAAGTTTAATTCCAATGTTTTGAAAAAGCTACGCGTGGTTTTGTTGTAGGAGAATGAATATTTTAGAAATTGCCATTTGCAACCTTTATTTGTTATTTTCAATCCCACTTGCTCTTTTTTTTCCCGGATGTTATTGCTTAATGTTATTGAAGGATTGAAAATTTATGTCTCAGAATTAAACTAATGTGAATGTTTTGAAATTATTGGTAGTATATATATATATATATATTCCTTTGAATGTGTTTGAATGCAAAACACAAATAAATGCAAATATTATTTTATGGTCTGGAATGAAATTAATAAAATGGCTATGAATTGTTGATAGCAATAAATATGTGCAGACCATATATATTTGGTTAGAATTAAATGTATATTGAATTTGTTAGTCACCAAAGTGGTCAAATTTGTAAGGTTATTTAATTCCAAATTAATGATTATTTCAATTACTCATAGAATAATGGATGTTAAATTATATGATTATTGGTTTATGGGTAATTGAAATTCATTGTTATAAGACATTTATGGATCGCCCAAAAATTAGTTGTTCTTATAATTAATAAATATAATTGTAGGCGATTTGTGTGTATCATTAGTTTTATTTATATACCTAAAGGAAATATATACTACTAATTGGTGCATATTTAATTGTCAAATAATGTTAAGAATTTTATTAGTATCATCATGTTTGTATGTTATGTGTTGGTGTATCACTCAAAGAAGAACATCAATATACATTAACCGTTATTTGAATGAATCATATGTATGACATGTATTTTATATCTCAAAACACTTATGTGAATTTTATTATCTAATACATGTTCTGAATTCATTGAATTCTTATGTGTCATATGTGCCAATTTTAATGGGCTTGATTTCTCTTACTGAAATGAGCAAGTCCAATTTCACCTTGATATTTTGGATCATGATCTTGCTATGTTGGAAGAGAAGTTTGTTACTATTAATGGTGCTAGTAGCAATGAAGAGAAATCCATTATAAAGCTTGGGAAAGACCTAGCAGACTCAGCCTAATGTAAATGAGAATGACTATTTCAAATAATATTAAGACAACTCTCCCTAAGATCGATAATGCTAAAGAGTTTATGAGATTAGTGGGAGAGTGCTCTCAAATAGCTGATAAGTCTCTTGCTGGGACATTAATGAGTGCACCAACCACCATGAAGTTTGATAGTTCGCATACTATGCATGAACATGTCATTGAGATGACAAACATTGCAGTAAGACTTAAGACCTTGGGAATGGTTGTAAATAAGAACTTTCTTATTCAGTTTATTCTAAACTCATTATCGTCTGAGTATGCCTTGTTCCAAATGAGCTATAATACCATGAAAGATAAATGAAATGTACATGAATTGCACAGTATGTTAACTCATAAAGAAATGAGACTTAAGAATCAAGGAAGTCACTTAGTTCATTACATAAGCCACCAAGGAAATCAATGAGCTGAAAAGCAATTTATGAAGAAACATGATAAAGGCAAATGGTCATTAAAGATCAATGACTTTGCAAATTCAAAAGAAGGTATCAAAGGACAATAATCGTCAATTTTGTAGAAAATCAAGACATTTCCAGAATGATTGCCTAAAGTGTAAGTCTTGGTTTAAAAAGAAAGATGAGCTTAATGCTCATGTATGTTTTGAATCAAACTTAACTGAAGTTTTCCATAATACATGGTGGATTTATTCTGGATGTACGACTCATGTTTCTAACATTATACAAAGATTCTTTACAATATAAACCATAAGTCCAAATGAGAAGTTCATCTTCACGGGGAATAGAGTGAAAGTTCCAGTGGAAGCAGTTGAGACTTATTGTTTAAAACTCGACATCAGACATCATTTAGATTTACTGGAAACTCTTTATGTACCTAATTTATCTAGGAATTTAGTTTCATTATCTAAACTTGATGTTATTGGATACTCTTTTAATTTTGGTAATGAATGTTTCAATTTATTTAAGCATAATCATTTCATTGGTACTGGTTTGTATGTTGAAACCATTTTAACTTTGCATCATAATGTTGTCACTAAACTTAGTTTAGTGAATGAACGATCCGCTTTCTTGTGACATAAACGTTTTGGTCACATTTCTAGAGAAAGGATGGAAAGATTAATAAAGGATTAAATTCTTCCTTATCTAGATTTTATGGATCTAAATATTTGTGTGGGTTGTATTAAGGGATAACAAATAAAACACACAAAGAAAGGAGCTACAAGAAGCACTTAGCTTCTTGAAATTGTGCATACTAATATTTGTGGACCTTTTGATGTTAATTCTTTCGGAAAGGAATGATACTTTATCACCATTATTGATGATTATTCATGTTACGATTATGCCTACTTACTGCCTTATAGAAATTTACGAGAATGAAGTAAAAAGGCAATTAGACAGAAATGTGAAAATTATTAGATATGATAGAGGTGGTGAGTATTACGGAAGATATGATGAAACTGAGCAATACCCAGGTCCATTTGCTAAGCTTATTCAGAAACGTGGCATTTGTGCGCAATACACAATGCTCGGTATACCACAATAAAATGGTGTATCAGAAAAACGTAATAGAACTTTAATGGATATGGTTACGAGCATGTTAATCAATTTGACTTTACCCATATCTTTGTGGATGTATGCCTTGAAAATTGTCATGTATTTGTTGAATAGGGTTCCTAGTAAGGCAGTTCCAAAGACACATTTTGAACTATGGACAAATAGGACACCTAGTATAAGGCACCTGGATGTTTGGGGTTTCCAAACAGAAATAAGGATTTATAATCCGCAAGAAAGAAAATTGGATGCAAGAACAATCAGTGGATATTTCATTGGTTATCCAGAAAAGTCAAAGGGGTATATGTTTTATTGTCCTAATCATAGTATCAGAATTGTCAAAACTGGAAATGCAAGATTCATTGAAAATGGTGAAATCAGTGGGAGTACAATTCTACAAAAAGTGAAAATTAAAGAAGTTAGAGTACAAGTCCTTTTTGCTTGTGCCTCTAGCAGTAAGGTGATTGCTCCTTTTAGTTATTGTTACAAAATTAATGAAGAAGAGCAACACAATAATGGACCCATGATGCATAATAAACCTATTATGGAAGAACCGCAAGAAGTAGCATTAAGGAGGTCTCAAAGAGAAAAGGAAACCAGCTATTTCGAATGACTATGTGATATACTTACGTGAAACAGAAACAAACTTAAACATTAATAATAATGATTCAATTTCGTTTTCATAAGCTGTAAGTTGTGATAGTTCTGAGAAGTGGTTAAATCCCATGAAAGAAGAGATAAATTCCATGAAACATAATGATGTTTGGGACCTTGTAGAATTACCAAAGGATTATAAGAGAGTTGATTGTAAGTGGGTCTTCAGGATCAAACGTGACTCTCATGGTAACCTTGAATGTTACAAGGCTAGACTTGTTGCTAAGGGATTTACTAAAAAAGATGACATTGATTATAAAGAAATGCTTTCATCGGTCTCACAAAAGGATTCTTTCAGGATTATCATGACATTAGTGGCCCATTATGACTTGGGGCTACATCAAATGGATGTGAAAAATGCCTTGCTTAATGGAGATTTAGAGGAGAATGTTTATATGGACCTACCAACAGGGTTCTCAGTTGAGGGAAAAGAACACATGGTGTGCAAACTAAAGAAATCAATATACAGTCTTAAAGATAGCTTTCTGCCAATGGTATTTGAAGTTTAATAATATCATTGTTTCCTTTAGACTTAAGGAAAATACCGTTGATCAGTGTATGTATCTGAAGGTCAGTAGGAGTAAGGTTATGTTTCTAATTATGTATGTTGAGGATATCTTGCTTGCAACTAACGATCTTTGTCTTCTTCATAAGACTAAGAAGTTTCTTTCTAGTAAATTTGAAATGAATGATATGGGTGAGGCAAGCTATGTGATAGGGATAGAAATATTCCGCATAGATCACAAGAATTGTTAGGCTTACCTCATAAAGCATATATCAATAAAGTACTAGAAAGATTCAAGATGGAAAGGTGTTTAACATCACCTGTTCTAATTTAAAAAGGAGACAAATTTAGTCTCGCCCAATGTCCTAGAAATGATATGGAACTAAAACAAATGGAAGCTATTTTGTATGCATCAGTTGTTGTTGCATCTGAAAGTTGAATTTGTAGTATGTTTTGAGGCTACAATTCAGGTTAATTGGTTGCAGAACTTTATTTTAGGGCTTGGAATTGTTGACAGTATTGTTAGGCCGCTGAAAATGTATTGTGATAACTCCGAAACAATATTTTTATAAGAACAACAAGTACTCTAAAGGTGCTAAGCATATGGATTTGAGGTACTTTGTCGTGAAGGAAGAAGTTCAGAAACAAAGAGTGTCAATGGAACATATTAGCACAAAGCTTATGATAGTTTACCCTTTGAATAAGGGATTACTGCCCAAGACATTATAGAACATGTTGAAAGTATGAACATTATTGTTATTGATGAACATTAAGTGTAATTTATCTTATGCATTTTAGTGACACTCTAAGCTCAATTATGATATGTTTCTGATTACCTGTTCTCTATGTTTTCATGCATGTTTGTGTTAGAGTAATGTTAGCAGGTTTTGTCTTGAATGAAGATATTATGTTAGACCAATTATGTACTCCTAACTAATGATCATATTAAGGAGAAGACTAATTTGTAGTACATGGAAGGGACTATGTCGATTAGATGATGTACAATCGTCATGACTCGAATTAATTCATATTCTTAATCATGAAATTATGATGTACCCAATGTATAGAATAATTTAGTCATTTTTTTAATGCATATTATGTTAGTTAATCTATTTATTTATTTAGTCCATAATGTTTATTAAAGTCACATGAGCCAAGTGGGAGAATGTTATAATTAATGTCTCATGTGAAAGACATGTGACTTATGAAATGACTAATAAATAAATAATTAGTCCATAATATATATTAATGTCACATGAGCCAAGTGAGAGAATGTTAGAATTAATGTCTCATGTAAGAGGCATGTGACTAATGTAGGAACTAATAAATAAATAATTACTAATTAAGGACTAAATTGTAATTGGTCTTAATAAGAAATTTCTAGAGCTAACTGCTACTTGATGGGAGTAGTGATTATAAAAGAGATACCCATTAACGTGGAATAAGGTCCCTTTCCTGACAGAAAAGTGTTTTCTCTCACTCATAGTCATCACGAATGGAGAGAGGCAGAAAAGAAAGGTCTAAGGAAGTAAAATCTTATTTCTCTCCTTTTTCAAGGAAATCAAAGTACACCGGAGAAAAGTCTTCCTATGAAGAAAGGTACGCATTATTATTTGTTTGTGAGAATTATATGTTGCAAGATCCTATTATTTCCTATAATTGATAGTCTAGGAAACCCCTTAAAGAATTTTACAAACCTATCTTTCAAAGATGATCATGATATAAGCAATGACTTTGAAAACACGCATTCTAAGTCGTTGCTGACGTCACCACCATATTCGAAAGTCACATTTTTACATCGATGGTTTGATACCACCGATTTAGAAAACAATGTATTTCTATAACGATTTGTTGTTGTTGACTGTTGTTGAAACTTTTTGCTTTAAACAACGTTACAATAAAAAATGGTTAATCACCGTCTTTGAATATTCATTTTGACTAATGTAAAAAACACGTTTTCTAGTAGTGAAATGAATATCTAAATCACATATTTTTTAGTTAACATAACATTCATACAGAATATCAACCTATGAAGTAAAACTTTTAACACAAATACATGATACGACATAGACATTTAGACTTGGTTAATGTCTAAAATCTATGACATAGGGACACCGCATACACACACAACACAAAGATACTCCAATGAAATGAAATACGAGTAGTATATAACAAAATATCAAGTGATGATATATTTATGTTTTTAAACCAACCTTTTATATTTTTTCAAATTATAAGTTGCCTAAAGGTAACAATTTTAGTGTTCAAGTCAAAAAGAAATAATTTTTAAATTAGACACTTAATAAGAAATGTCAAACAAGTATAAAGTAAGTGTTAAGATATTCAATACAAAAAACGTGTATGACACTGATAATTCGAACAAGAGAAATGTTCATGCTTCAACAAGCATCAACCATGCAGATTTATCAAATACTAATCTTTGTTTAAAAATTTAGCTACCTTTAGTAAAAAAATTATTTTCAATCACATTTTTCTATCAACAACACTTGAATATAAGATCTTGCTTAAAGCATGTATCAAACAAATAAGCATCATTGAACAAAAGAATTGTATACCACAAATAAAACCTCCTTGCTTCCTTAGTTTGTTAAGTACGCAATTTTAGATTTTAACTATGGTTATATAATTGTTCACTTTAGGCTAAACTTTATAGAATTTATTGATATAAAGATACAGGGATAAGTTGAAAAAATGTAAAACTAAAGAAAAGAGTAAAAAATACTTTATCCTAAATGCAACGATAAAAGAATTTTCAAACACATGACAATGCAGATGTGCTGTGAAAGCAGAGTGCCGTGTGAAAATGCAAAGCATTCAAAGTCAATGAAATAAAGGGGTTACCTCAAACCATATGATCTCGAGGCACATTTGGAATGCTGCTCCAGAAACTATTTCAAGTCGATCTGGTGGGGCTAACTTTGCAGCCAAATGCAATAAAGTGTTGTTCTTTGTTTTTTTTCGAAAACACGAAGGGTTGTGTTCTTTGACAATATATGATATTATAATATCCTTAATGAACCCTATTTCATGTACGAGATTGAAGATGCTAGCATGGCGATATGAAACTGCTGTGTGAATTATACTTTGCCCTTTGTCGTCCACTTCCCATATGATATTGTTAGGGTAAGTACTAATAAGCTCTGACAAGAATCCAAAAATACCAACTTCTGCAGCATCGTATAATAGTTGAGAAGGCTCGCTTATGATTCCCATTGCCTGCGAGTGGCCTTTGTGGTGGAGAATCGTTTTCCAGAGAAAATTAACCAATTGAAACATTACATGTTTCGTGTCTGCAATAAAAAATAATTGGTTGCTTGTAATGAAAGAAGTGTAAAAGAGCAAGGTAATCTGGAAAACTCTACAAATGAATAAATAATTCAAGCCACTTGTCTGAATTTACCAGGGTTGATCGGGAGGTAACCGTCCATATCTGGACAATGACAACACGAATCCAAAGGGTTTTGATATTTAGCCAAGAGGTGCAAAGCTGTGGCCTTATTATGATCACGTGCATAAGCTAGCTCTTGCCACTGTAGTGCCATGTCGAAGGCCATGCCTGGAAGATATTCGGATCAATTGAAATTATTTTAAAATTTCAAAGGACCAAAGTAACATCGTTGGAAACTACATCATTTTAATTAAGATGCATGTTATATCAATATTCTAACAATCAGTATTAATAGATATGTCATGTTTTTCTGTCAACATATTTAATGTTGTTGTTGAAAATAATAAAAATAAAATCTATTAAAACATTAAAGATTAAAACTAAACTTTTAAAATGACCAAAACACTAAAACATAAAGATATAAGGTGGATTAACAAATTCTTACAAAATAAAAAGAAATTCTTACAAAATGTGTTAATAAATTCTAGCAAATGTTTAAAACATGGATTAATAATTATATTAAGATGGATTAATAATTATATTAAGATAAGATATAAGGTGGATTAAAGGATGAAAAAATTTGTTAATAAAATTAATATTCTAACCATTAATATTTTCATGGATAAAAAAAAAATGTGTTCATTAAAATAATTAATGCTTACCATAACTGCGGGTCTTGATAAGAGTAAAGAACAACATTATCTTGTCCTTATCATTGAACGCTTCTTTGCTGATGTGGTATAGATAGCGTGTCATGTCGCATTTTGCTTGCATCGCAGCAATCTGAATAGGGATATAATCATTTCCACCCCTTTTTGTTGGCAAGTATGGATCTCTTTCCCGCAATAAGTTAACAATTTTCATGTTCCCAGATGCAACAGCGAAGCAGAAGGCAGTGTTGCCCTGGTAATCTTGCAATGAAATGTATTGATCGTCGTTGAGTTCTTCCAGCAGCTCCTCCATAAAGGGAGCATGGTTTGCACCTGCAGCAACATGCAGAAGTGTAGTCCAACCAGTTGTTATTGCTGCGTGCTTCAGTCTACCATCTTTTTGTAAAATGACTTTGGCTGCTGGCCAATTGCCTTCTAGAGCAAGCTTGTGAAGGGGCACACAAAGCTCCATAAATTTGTCCAACGATTCACCTGAAACAGATCTAATGTTTATGACACCTATAAAGTCTTTCAATACGTTTATATTTGTTTTTTTTAGTGTAAAAGTACTCCCTCAACTTATATAAGACCCAAATATGAATTGGTGTTTGTTGTTTTCTTATAGTAACCAATTTATGATACTTATTGTATAATTAAAGGAAGAGAGAAAATATATTCAGAAGCAATAGTTAGAGTGGTGAGGAATATTAATGAAAATGATAATTTTAAAAAAATTATAAATTTAAGATAAATTTATTATTATCAAATAAACTAATCATTTTTTTTTAATTTTAAAGAATTTGATAACTAGTCTTATATATAGCAATGAAGAAAATATATCTTTTAAAACAATCGGGATTGTTTTAGCTAACTTAATGGTATAAAATTTAAATCTTAGATATTTTGGAAGGAAAATTATTCACCCAAAGTTATCCATAAGGCTTAAACATAATTTTTACAATGAAGAATACACATGTCTATAAAAAAAGAATATATATATTTTTAAACTAATTCAAAAAAATTAAAAAAATTGGTTAATTTTTATTTTGTGTGAATTAAGATTCATTTAAGTGGTTATTTTTTCTTAATTGATGTTTTTTCACACACAACATGATTATTGAATCCTTATGCACATACATAAAATAAGTTATCTATAAATCATATCATGTCGATAATTAATTATTAAGTAATAGCATTTAAGATTGTTGGGACTCATCATCAATTCATAATTTTCACCCAATTATTTTATACACTTAACGAATAATGTATGCAAAGAGAATAATAATAATAATAATTTTTTTATTTTTAATTTGGAGCTAGTTATCTTAATTATAAATAAAGAAAAAAGATAATTTATTTTATTAATAACATTATTTTTTATTGAAAAAAGAAAAATAAGTTTAGAAGTTTTTAACAAAAAAAAAAGATAAATTAAAAGAATAAATAATTTTTTACCGTACGTACTTGTATCCTGTAAAAAGTAAAGATCAGGAGAGTTAAATTGACTTGTATCTGGTGCCGTTGGATCGCTGGAGAATTGTCCTTGTGGAGTTGGGGTGTAGTCACCTGTCCTTTCCCTGTCAAAGCGAAGGTTGCAAATTACGTAATTAATTAATTATTATATACGTTTAGAAATCTATAAACAATATTAGCATTCAGCAATTATCAAAATTCAAAATTTTGAATCTACAAATTAAATATGCTTAACCTGTTGAAAACCCTGTCAAGCTCGTCCCACATTTGCTTGGATGTTTTTGGACCCTCTGAAAATATTTCAAAAACATCTGGATTCAAGGCACAATGTAAAATATTTTTTGCTTTGGCCTCTAATTCCAAATTCTTCATGTCTTCTTCATCATATTCATCTTCACTTTTCTCCACTTCTTCGTTGTCTACTAACTTTGTTGGAACTTTTGGTCCATTTTTTATCAGAAGCCATAGCTTGAAGTCAACGGATTGTATGAATATTTTCATACGCTCCTTCCACTCGATGTAATTTCTTCCATCGAAATATGGTGGCCTCGAAATAGAATGCCCTTCAGTGATGATATTATCCATCAAATTCACAACTGTGGAACCTACAATGATATATTTTCTTATACTATATTATGTCCAGGAATATGTCAAGAATAAAATTTATTTAGCGTCGTCATATAACTAATTAAAAAAATCATGTGTATTTTTCTACTAAATCTTCACCACTCAAATAAGATTTAATTAATAGTTTATCTTTTGTAGTTACACATAAATAAAGTATATGAAATATGATCTTTTGTCCTAACCCTGCTAAAATAATAAATGCATGATTGTCTCCCAAACCTATACTAACAAAGAGTGAAATATTAACAAAGAAATAAATGAGAAAAAATAGGAAGGATGTAAATGGAAAAATATGTTATTTAGATGGATAGGATATGAAAAAAAATATTATTATTTATTAATTTATTTATTTAGATGAGTAAGAAAGAAAAAAGAAGTAAATAAATATTACAAAAAAATATACTAATTAAAATCTTATATTTGATGCAATGTGAATTTTGATTATATTTTTTTTCTTAATACACACACAATCATCATCCTAAAATGCCCCCTTCGTAAGTGTTTTTCTCTTATTCCTTCTCCACTAAATACATTTAAACAAATACACATTAAGAAATTCTTGTGCGAGAATCCCCAGATGAGTGGAAATTTAATTTGATTCATATTTAGACTCTGAAAAGAATTTAGTTCTTATGCTGCATATTAGACTCATAGATGTGGCTGAGAAATCATTACTTCAACATTAAAAAACCGTGAAAGGAACAGTCGAGTACGGAGTTCGTACAAAGTGAATACGTGTTAATTTTGACGTTTCAGACACTTGTATCGTGAATAGGGAAAATGTCTCTAGGAAGATGAGGATTTTCCAAAGAAAATTGAATACCTAATTGAAGTGAGACAGGAGTCATTAAGCTAGTATAATTTTGTATAACAAAATATATAAATATTGAAAAAATCTCGTAACTAATTAATAATTTGTTTTTTTATAGGATTTTTCAGAATATAAAAACTCTGTTAACTGAAGGAAGAACAAGAAAAGATAAAGGTCAAACAAGAATAATTGATGATATATTGGTATGGACGGTTTCTTTTATTTTTTTCTATTAGGACCACTTGCACATCTAAGAAATCAAAAGACATTTAAGTATGATTAACCCTTGACTAGTACTTTTAATCTTACCGAAGTTGGATCACGATCATTGATCTCTTAACATATAAAAATAGCCCTTAACGCACACAAGTAGCTAGCTAGCTAGCTAGACAAGGCCACAAAGGGTTAAATTATTCCTTAAACTTTAAAATTATGGACTAGGAGCCGGGAGGAAGTAAACCTAACGGGACAACTCCACCAGTGAGAATAATCAACAACACCAATAAGTGTATTGTGGGAAAATAAAATTAATAAATGGGAAATATTTCAATAAGGGAAGTTAAGAAATGAATGCATATATAGATCTGGTTGAGTTCTTGATGGAGTAGTACGTAGATGAAAAAAAACCCTGGTAAACTCAAAGGGTGTCCATAATATGTAGGGAAAAGAGAAGAAAATAAAGTTGAAACAAGTGCAGGTTAAAGTTATACACCACAGTTAAAAGGAAAAAGGAATGGAGAAAAGGAGACCTGAAGATGGAATTCGGAGCTTTTGATTAAACAGTCTTGGGGGAACCCCTAAAGAAAATCAAACAAGCACGAAGAAGAAGATGATGGTGGTTGCTGTTGTAGTGTTAAATGAGAAGGAGTGGAGTTGATATTTATAGGATAGAATAGAAAGAAAATGGCTCTAGGGCAATAGAAGAAATGATGAAGAAGTGGTTTTTTTTTTTTTCAAACTACACCTTCTCTCTTATCTTTTCTCAAGATATTCTACTTTTTAAAAAAATTCTCAAATTGCACTACTTTGATGCAAATCTAAGTAACCCTATATTGATTTTTTTTAAATTATTAAAATAATATAAATATTATATTATATTATATAAATATATTTTTAATTAATTTTAAAAATAATTTTTTATTAAAATATTATTAGTTCATAATTTTTTTCTAATTTAAAAATGTGATATATATATATATATATATATATATATATATATATATATATATATATATATATATAACAATTAAAGGACTGCGACAAAAAATGTCACATGAAATTTGAAATTTGATTTTAGTATTTTTTCAATTTTATATCATTATGAAATATGAAGTATTAAATAATTTGCAACGGCACTTTTAATTTGAAGTATTAAATAATTTGCAATGAATCTTTTAATTTGTAAAAGACATTCACCTCCTTTGAAATGGTTTTTTTTAGATTATGATTTTTTAAATAATCAGTCAATAAAAAATAATTGTGTATAATTTTAAAAAATAATTTATAAATCAACAAACGTTTATTATTATAATTTGTAATTCGATATCATTGCATATACTAATAGGCATTCATATTTTATTATGAAATTTAAAAACAATAAAATAAACACTGTTTGATTAAATAGAAACAATAAATTTTTTTATAGTTTTACAATATTTTTTTTTAATTAATAGCATTTATTCAAGAATTAACAATCAAAAGATTGATTTTTTTTTTGTAGTTGAAGAAAAATAAGAAGAATTCGCTAAAACCATAAAAAATTATTTTTATTGATAATATTTTATGTATGTTTCAATCGTTGACAAAACTTGAAAATTATATGTGACATAGCTCTCCCAAAATTTTATTGCAAACATTATAAATTTTTTAAAATTATAATAATTAGTCATAATTTATTATTAACATCTGAATATATTTATCGCATTTTCACACTTTTGGAGACTAAAATTTATATATTTATCTTTCAGAGATGTATTTGTGAGCGGGGTGGACAGACGAAATTTATATATATTTATCATTCAATAACAAATTTATCACTTTATTTCACGTAGATTACTTTATTAACGGTGACGAACTAAAATGAAGTTAATGATTAAATATATTGGTCGCATTTTTTATATTTTTTAGAATTACACCCCCCCCCCCCCCCTTCTTTTTCTCACTTCTTTTAACATTTTGTATTTAAAATATGCTTTGCACGGGTTCAGTGTTCTAGTTTTTTTAATAAAGATGCTGTCGTAATGTAGCGAAGTCTTCGTCAACAGAAATGAAAATAAATACAAACAAGCTTATTAATATATTGGCTCAACCACCAATGAGTACATACATTCAGTATCATAATATTGCAATCAATGAAATACGGGTACTTCTTTGTCGCCATATGCGTGGTGATTATTTTAATATAATTTTGTTGTGTACATTCCAAAAAGCTAGTTTTTCACATGATCATATCATGGTATTTGATCATTTTGGGTGATTTAGAAAAATATTTTACTAAAATGGATTGTTCTTTAATTTATTTATTAATTATGGGTAATTCTTGTCACATTGAAAATTGGATAACGTTAATAAAAAAACAAAAATAATATATTGTTTGTCATGTAGTAGATGATATCATCTTATTTTATGCCTATCCTTCACATGAGGTTGTGAGAACTAGTGACACTACTTCATACTACTCTTCGTATTTTGTTAATGAGTGATACCACCTTATTCCAAACCATCCTCTTTAGGTGGGTGAGAAAAGTTAGTGTCATAGTGTTATCTTTTACACAAGAGACGTTACTCTAAATATTATCTCTTTCATTTTGTATTTAATAGTTATAATTAAATAATTTTAATAATTAATTTAATTTAAATTATTTTAATGATTAAATAATTTAAGTAATTTTAGGTTTTAATAATTTTAATATAAGTGACTTTAATTAATTTTAAATATTATTTTACTTTTAAAAATTATTGATCTTTAGTTTTTATGCCGGCCTTTCCAATAGTACCATTTGTGCAACTAGAATAACATCAAAATGAGTGTAAAATTAGGCTAAAATTAATAAATAAATCTATTAACTATTACTTCAGGAAAAAATGTTTCAAGTGGATATTTTTTAGTTTAAATGTGTCATTTTTTCATATAATAATGATGATTCAGATAATGTTTACTTCAGGCTTTCCAATGGTTCCATTCGTACAGCCAGAAAACAATATCAAAATCAATATAAAATGACCCTAAAAATTGAAAGAAGAAAATATTATTTTAAGAATTTATTATACATACATCATATATGAGTTAAACCCCAAAGATCATTAACCCTAAACCCTACCAATATCTCCAAACCCTAAAGATCAACAATTTATAAAAGTAAAAACAACATTCAAAATTAAATAAAGTCACTTAAACAAAATTAAAATTATCATAACCTAAAATCACTTAATTATTTAATTATAAAAAAAAATTAATTATAATTATTAAATATAAAACAAAAATAACATCTCAGGTAATACTTGATAAGGTGATACCACATGTTTTGACAAACCCACTTAAAGTAGTGGCATGAAATAGGATTACACTATCCATTATATAAAAAAATATAAGTTGATTATGTCATTTTGATTGACGTCACCCAAATTTGATGTAACAAAAATCATTCATGACACATAAATGATTTGAGGACTAACCCTTTTCAATAAATTATTTTTGAAAATCACCCTAAATGATCAAGTTCCCATCATTATGAGGGTTATACGGCATAGGGGCAGGTGTGTAAAGTTGGGCACCAACTATTAATTTTGTTAGTTTCTTTATTTGTAAGAATAGAATATAATATCAAAAGATTTATAATAATTATACATTTTGTTCAATTAATTAAGTTGGATATCCTTAGTATTAACTCTATTAGTCAGATATATACAATTCTTATACATTTTCTTTTTATCATTTTGAAATATATATTTGTAAATTATCAACTGAGATAATTTTGTTAATTTTCATTTAAAGATAAGTCGTAAAAGTAGTTATGATTTTGTAAACAAAAGTCATAAATTTTTATGACTTAAACATAATAGTTGTAAAAGTAGTTACAACTTTGTAAAGTGAAGTTGTATAAAAGTTTACAAATTCGTTTGATAATTTGGAAAAAATTTCACCCCAGATGGTAAAAAAAAAAACCCTCCTTGTACAGATGCCATTTTATAAAACTTGATAATCTTTGTTAGCTTGGTTTATACATTAGTGACGTGTATATTTGTTTCTTAGACGGGTAACAGATGTATTGGTAGCATTTTAGCGGTGTTTGATTAAGAGGAGAAAGAGTAGATAGAAATAGAGAAAAAATAATTTGAAAAAGTAAAAATAAGTGGATATAAAATAATATATTATGTTTTTTGTTAGAGAAATAGGTGAGAAATAATATTGTGTCAAAAAAATCAATTTTTTTTTCTAGAAAATTGATTTTTTTTTTTTACCTAAAAAGCAGTTTTTTTGCCTAAAAATCAAGAAATTTGTAACTTTAGTTTCTCCAAATTAAATTTTACTAATCCACCAAATTTCCGTCTTTAGTAACTTATTTCTCTCTTTGGAACCAAACATAGCTTGTGGGATTATTTGGACAACCACAAAATTGGTTTATAAGGAAAGGATATCCCTTGTATCCTAACTCCTCTAGAGGTTTAATTGAATAACATCAATACATTTATTTCTCTCTTTCTTACCGAATTTCTTTGGCAGGTAGAAATTTAATTGAATAACATCAATACATTTATTAAAATAAAAAAAATACATGAATAAGACTACATCATAATGGTAGACCGAAAGAGTCTAATCACTCATAATTATGATAAAGCTAAAAATCTTAAGAGAAAACATGTAAATTACAAAGAGAAAGGAACTTTACAAGAAAAATAAAAACTAAGAATAAAATTGCTGAGTTTTCACAAAGACAAGTGAGTCTTATGGAAGTGTGACAGTGGACCATAAGTTTAGATATTAAATCCTGAGAACTAGTTAGGTTGTCAAATAATTAATTTAGTAAATAATTAGACAAATTAACTTTTATCAACTAAAGAAAGGTTTGTGATCAATTACTATTTGAACAAAAAGAATAATTAAAGCAGAAAAATTTGTGAGAAAACAATTATAATGAGAAGCCTAGGATTATAAAAAGGACGGGACGAAGTAAATGATAAAAAACGAGAAGATATATATATTTAATTGAAGAGTAGGACTATGTCATAATCGTACTAAAGGGTCTAGCAACTCGTGTTAATGATAAAGTTATAAATCATAAGAGAAGAAATTTAAATTGCAAAGAGGAAGGGACTTTACAACAAAGGATCCTAATTGTGATCTTCAAGCTCCTCTGTAGTCAAGGATGCTCTCAGAGTGTTATTCTCCCTTGAAAACTCCCAAAATCGCGCTCAGAGGAAAATATAGGGATTTCTGTTTTAAAAATCACTATTTATAAGGGAAATTTTAAGTGACTGACAACACTCATGAACCATGACTGTGGTGAACAACTTCGTAGAATAGTCTCGCATGGCCGTGGAGAATGGACCCTGGCCATCTCAAAAATTTGTAACACATCAGCGCTTAGACATGGTCATACCAGTATGGCCACGGTCATACATTTTTTCACTTACACATCATTCTAAGACTAATTTTAATTAAGGATAATTCTGTGAAAAACTAATTTTCCTTAAAAAATATTTTAGATTAAACCTTATAAAATTAAACAGTCCAAGTTACACTTTTAACTTGCATTGGACCTTGTAACGAGGATAATATATTACAACTTCAACAAATCAAAATATGGTCTGATTATATGCCTCCTCTAGTTCTGTAGTGGATAGGTAAATCATACGTTTACTTGGCTTGAATAGATTCCTACAATAGAATGTTGAGTAGATGATATCTGACCATAATGAAAATTGCAAACCTACATATAGAAGCAATGGTAGACACGAAAGTACTGCAACTGAATCAGGAAGCACCTTCAAACCATAGTAGTAGGTTATGAAGAAGGAACTTCCAAATGCAACCATCATGCATGCTATGGAGATGAACAGAGTTATCAGTCCAAATATTAACTTCAAGGGCAGTGACTTGTGAAAGTCGTACACCGCATATCGCGAGATGAGAATAGACAAGAATATCAAAATTGCAGTTGCTGAGAAGATGAATGCAGCTGCATCTGCTATTGCAAATACTTGGAATGATGCTTTGTTCAAATAATTTGGTTTTTTTGTGTCATCATCAATACCACCTGGTATGTTAATTGCCGCAGCAAAAATCGCTGTGGCAATAACGGTTGATATAAGCATACAAAACTCAGCAGTGCGTTTCATCCATTCCTCTCCTTTTCCCCGCAATCCTTCATGCTCCTTTATGAATAATTGTTGAGCAGTTAGACCATCAGAGTTTTTCAAATTTATGAACGATGGTGGCATTATCTTCTTCACCTCCTGTCAAATATATGTAAGAGTTAGTATAGATGACTTTTGTGAATAAACCTCAATAATTACAATTTAGAATTTTAGGCATAATAATTAGAAATAATATATATGGGAACAAATGCATATATGGACGATCAACAAACAGATAGATTGACTAAATTTTGAATAGAATTATAATGGATGAGTAAAAAATAAATGATTAATCCATTTATGATCTGTCCAAAATGTAAATATTTTGATCAACCCATAACTGATTTAATAAAAAACCTATCCTTTTTTGTTTTTTTATGGATAGATATCTAAATAATCTATTTTTTAATTACCATAACATTCATACATAATATCAACCTATGAAGTAAAACTTCTAAGGCAAATACATAATACAAGATAGACATTTTGACTTGGTTAATGTCTAGTATATAACAAAATATCAAGTGATGATATATTTATTTTTTAAAACCAACCTTTTATATTTTTTTCAAATTATGAGTGTGTAAAGATAACAATTTCAATGTTCAAATAAAAAAAATAAATTTTAAATTAGACAATAAAAAGTATTAAATAAGTATCAAGTAAATGTTACAATATGTCGATATTAAAAGCTTGTGTATGACACAATGACAATTTGAATAAGAGATGTGTTTGTACTTTAACGGGTATCAATCATGCAGATTTATCGAAATACTAATCTTTGTTGAAAAATTTAACTATTTTTAGTAAAAAAAATTCTTTTCAATCACATTTTTTTATCAACAAGATTTAAATCTAAGATCTTATTTAAAGCATATATCAAACAAATAAGCACCATTTAACAGAAGAATTGTATACCACAAATTAAACCTCCTTGCTTCTTTAGTTTGTTAAGTACGTAATTTTAGCTTTTAACTATGGTTATATAATTGTTCACTTTAGGCTAAACTTTATAGAATTTATTGATATAAAAGATACAGGGATAAGTTGAAAAAATGTAAAACTAAAGAAAAGAGTAAAAAATACTTTATCCTAAACGCAACGAGAAAAGAATTTTCAAACACATGACAATGCAGATGTGCTGTGAAAGCAGAGTGCGTGTGAAAATGCAAGCATTCAAAGTCAATGAAATAAAGGGGTTACCTCAAACCATATGATCTCGAGGCACATTTGGAATGCAGCTCCAGAAACTATTGCAAGTCGATCTGGTGGGGCTAACTTTGCAGCCAAATGCAATAAAGTGTTGTTTTCTTTGACAATATATGATATTAGAATATCCTTAATGAACCCTATTTCATGTACGAGATTGAAGATGCTAGCATGGCGATATGAAACTGCTGTGTGAATTATACTTTGCCCATTGTTGTCCACTTCCCATATGATCTTGCCAGGGTAAGCACTAATAAGCTCTGACAAGAATCCAAAATTACCAACTTCTGCAGCATCGTATAATAGTTGAGAAGGCTCACTTATGATTCTCATTGCCTCCGAATGGTCTTTGTGCTGGAGAATTTTTTTCCAGAGAAAATTAACCAATTGAAACATCACATGTTTCGTGTCTGCAATAAAAAACAAATTGATTTCTTGTAACTAAAGAAGTGTAAAAGAGCAAGGTAATCTGGAAAACTCTACAAATAAATAAATAACTCAAGCCACTTGTCTGAATTTTCCTTATAACTAGTGAACGTAAGAATTTACCAGGGTTGATCCGGAAGGAACCTTCCATCTCTGGACAATGACAACACGAATCCAAAGGGTTTTGATTTACAGCCAAGAGATGCAAAGCTGTCTCGTTATTATCATCTCGTGCATAAGCTAGCTCTACCCACTCATCTGCCATTTTTAAGGCCATGTCTGGAAGATATTGGATCAATTGAAATTATTTTAAAATTTCAAAGGACCTAAGTTACATCGTTGGAAACTACATCTTTTTACCTAAGATGCATGTTATATCAATATTTTAATAATCAGTTTTAATAGATATGTCATGTTTTTCTGTCAAACATATTTAATATTGTTGTTGAAAATAATAAAAATAAAATCTTTTAAAAAAATAAAAGATTAAAACTAAACTTTTAAAATGACCAAAACACTAAAACATAAAAATCAAAAGTAACATCCAACCTAAATAAAAAGAAATTCTTACAAAATTTGTGTTAACAAATTCTAGCAAATGTATTAAACGTGTATTAATAATTATATTAAGATAAGATATAAGGTGGATTAAATGATGAAAAACCTTCTAACAATTAATATTTTTATTGATAAAAAAATTGTGTCAATTAAAATAATTAATGCTTACGATAGTTGCCGGTCTTGATAAAAGTAAAGAACAACATTATCTTGTCCGTATCCTCGAACGCTTCTTTGCTGATGTCGTATAGATAGCGTGTCATGTCGCAATTTCCTTGCATCGCAGCAAACTGAATAGGGATATAATCACTTCCACCCCTTCTTGTTGGCAAGTGTGGATCTCTTCCCTTCAATAATTCAACAATTTCCATGTTTCCAGATGCAACAGCGAAGCAGAAGGCAGTGTTGCCCCGGTAATCTTGCAACGAGATGTATTGATCGTTGTCGAATTCTTGCAGCAGCTCCTTCACAAAGGAAGCATGGTTAGCACCTACAGCAACATGCAGAAGTGTAGCCCAACCATCTGCTATTGCTGCGTGCTTCAGTCTACTATCTTTTCCTAAGATGACTTTGGCTGCTTGCCAATTGCCTTCTAGAGCAAGCTTGTGAAGGGGCACACAAAGCTCCAGAAATTTGTTCATGGATTCCCCTGAAACAAACCTAATGTTTAGGACACCTACAAAGTCTTTCAGTACGTTTATATTTGGTTTTTTTAGTATAACAGTACTCCCTCAACTTGTATAATACCCAAAGATGAATTGATGTTTGTTGTTTTCATAGTACCCAATTTATGATATTTATTGTATTAATTAAAAGAAGTGAGAAAGTATATTCACAAGTAATTGGAGTAGAGAGGAATATTAATGACAAATTTTTTTTAAAAAAAGTTATAAATTTATTATTATCAAATAAATTAATTATTTTTCTTAATTTTGAAGAATTTGACAATTAAGTGTCTTATATATAAGAAAGAAGAAAATATATCTTTTTTTTTATAAAAAAATGGGGTTGTTCTAGCTAACTTAACGTTTTAAGTTTGAGTATTAAATATATAACCATCCAAAGTTATTTATAAGACTTGAATATGATTGCTACGGTGAAAAGGATATCCATGGTCTATACAAATATATATATATATACATTTTTTAAACTAATTTACAAAAATTAAAAAAATTGGTTAATTTTTATTTTGAGTGAATTAAAATTCATTTAAGTGGTTGTTTTTTCTTAATTGATGTTTTTTTCACACACACAACATGATTATTGAACCCTTAAGCACATACATAAAATAAGCTATCTATTAATCATATCATGTTGACAATTAATTATTAATTAGTAGTATTTAAGATTGTTGGAACGCATCATCAATTCACTATTTTCGCCCAATTACTTTCTACTTAACTAATAATATATGCAAAGAGAATAATAACAATTATATTTTTTTAATTTTTAATTTGGAGCTAGTTATCTTAATTATAAAAAAGAAAATGATAGTTTATTTTATTAATTAACATTATTTGTTTTTTTATTGAAAAAAGGAAAATAAGTTTAGAAGTTTTTAACAAAAAATAGATAAATTAAAAGAATAAATAATTTTTTACCGTACGTACTTGTTTCCTGTAAAAAGTAAAGATCAGGAGAGCTAAATTGACTTGTATCTGGTGCCGTTGGATCGCTGGAGAGTTGTCCTTGTGGAGTTGATGAGTTGTCACCAGTCCTTTCCCTGTCAAAGCGAAGGTTGCAAATTACGTAATTAATTAATTATTATATACGTTTAGAAATCTATAAACAATATTAGCATTCAGCAATTATCAAAATTCAAAATTTTGAATCTACAAATTAAAGATGCTTAACCTGTGGAAAACCCTGTCAAGCTCGTCCCACATTTGCTTGGATGTTTTTGGACCCTCTGAAAATATTTCAAAATCATCTGGATTCAAGGCACAATGTAAAATATTTTTTGCTTTGGCCTCTAATTCCAAATTCTTCATGTCTTCTTCATCATATTCATCTTCACTTTTCTCCACTTCTTCATTGTCTACTAGCTTTGTTGGAACTTTTGGTCCATTTTTTATCAGAAGCCATAGCTTGAAGTCAACGGATTGTATGAATATTTTCATACGCTCCTTCCACTCGATGTAATTTCTTCCATCGAAATATGGTGGCCTCGAAATAGAATGCCCTTCAGTGATGATATTATTCATCAAATTCACAACTGTGGAACCTACAATGATATATTTTCTTATACTATATTATGTCCAGGAATGTCAACAATAAATAAAATTTATTTAGCGTCGTCATATAACTAATTAAAAAAATCATGTGTATTTTTCTTCTAAATCTTCACCACTCAAATAAGATTTCATTAATATTTTATCTTTTGTAGTTACACATAAATAAAGTATATGAAATATGATCTTTTGTCCTAACCCTGCTAAAATAATAAATGCATGATTGTCTCCCAAACCTATACTAACGAAGAGTGAAATATGAACAAAGAAATAAATGAGAAAAAATAGGAAGGATGTAAAGGGAAAAATATTGTGAAAAATATGTTATTTAGATGGATATATAGGATATGAAAAAAATATTATTATTTATTCATTTATTCATTTGGATAATATTATTATTTATTAATTTATTTATTTGGATGAATAAGAAAGAAAAAAGAAGTAAATAAATATTACAAAAAAATATACTAATTAAAATCTTATATTCAATGAAATGTGAATTTTGATTATATTTTTTTTCTTAATACACACACAATCATCAACCTAAGAATAAAATGACCCCTTCGTAAGTGTTTTTCTCTTATTCCTTCTCCACTAAATACATTTAAACAAATACACATTAAGAAATTCTTGTGCGTGAATCCCCAGATGAGTGGAAATTTAATTTCATTCATATTTAGACTCTGAAAAGAATTTAGTTCTTATGCTGCATATTAGACTCATCATACATGTGGTTGAGAAATCATTACTTCAACATTAAAAAACCGTGAAAGGAACAGTCGAGTACGGAGTTCGTACAAAGTGAATACGTGTTAATTTTGACGTTTAGATACTTGTGTCATGAATAGGGAAAATGTCTCTAGGAAGATAAGGATTTTCCAAAGAAAATTGAATACCTAATTGAAGTGAGACAGGAGTAATTAAGCTAGTATAATTTTGTATAACAGAATATATAAATAATGAAAAAATCTCGTAACTAATTAATAATGTGTTTTTTTATAGGATTTTTCAGAATATAAAAACTCTGTTAACTGAAGAAAGAACAAGAAAGGATAAAGGTCAAACAAGAATAATTGATGCATATATTGGTATGGACGGTTTCTTTCATTTTTTACTATTTGGACCACTTGCACATCTAAGAAATCAAAAGACATTTAAGTATGATTAACCCTTTAAGGCACACAAGTAGCTAGCTAGCTAGACAAGGCCACAAGGGTTAAATTACTCCTTAAACTTTCTTTAAAATTATGGAGTAGGAGCCAGGAGGAAGTAAACCTAACGGGACAACCCCACCAGTGAGAATAATCCATGTTTGCTTGTTTGTTCCACTCATAAGTTGTGGTCAATTATTGTACATTTTTTTTCCATAACGTGTGAATGAAATTTCAAATTTCAACCTAATGAAGAAAGTGTTAAAGGTGCGCGTACCTGCAAGTAGAACTTTTGACGGCAACTTTTCCTCCTCCACTTAATTGACTGTACAAAAATTATCAACAACACCAATAAGTGTATTGTGGGAAAATAAAATTAATAAATGGGAAATATTTCAATAAGGGAAGTTAAGAAATTAATGCATATATAGATCTGGTTGAGTTCTTGATGGAGTAGTACGTGGATGAAAAAAACCCACGTAAACTCAAAGGGTGTCCATAATATGTAGGGAAAAGAGAAGAAAATAAAGTTGAAACAAGTGCAGGTTAAAGTTATACACCAAAGTTAAAAGGAAAAAGGAATGGAGAAAAAGAAACCAGAAGATGGAATTCGGAGCTTTTGATTAAACAGTCTTCGGGGAACCCCTAAAGAAAATCAAACAAGCACGAAGAAGATGAAGATGATGGTGGTTGGTGTTGCAGTGTTAAATGAGAAGGAGTGGAGTTGATATTTATAGGATATATAGAATTAGAAAGAAAATGGCTCTACGGCAATAGAAGAAATGATGAAGAACGTTCCTTTCGAATATTCTTTCCTTACTCTCTATGGCTTTGGGATGTATTGCACATTCCAGGGTATTACTCAAACACACGCTTTTTTATAATGATGTTGCAATGCATGTAAACCGGAGACTTAGGTCGTCAACGGTAGCTAGTGAACAATGAAAATGAATGCCAAAAAAAAGATACTGTTACAAGTCAGCTTAATATATTGGATAAACGACTAATAAGTGTGTACAGCATCATAATATTGCACTAATGAAAAGGAAAACTTCTTCTCACCTTCGTCACATCTCTGAGACCCTCAAACAACCCATCCCTCGCCTTTTCCATTCTCAACTTCTCTTTCAGATCTCGAAGACCATGAGTGCGGCGGTGATGACGGTGATGGGTTGTGTGGGGGTGCGAGTCACAGGCTATGGTGGTGCGGTGGTTATGTGCGGACATCTCCAACGACTCGACCTCCCTAATATTGGATAGTGTTCGTGAAATCTGGACTGATGTCACTAACGAGATCTGAGATTTTTGGGTTTCTTGATCTATTTTCCTTATGGGATGGGGCTTGGAAATGACTTTAATTAGACTTGGATTTGTTATGAATGAGTTTGATTTAGATGGATTTGTGTTTAATTTGTAGCGTTTTGAGGTTTGTTGTTTGTTCTTGGGTTTGATTTGGGAAGAACATGAGTTTGTATTATGGTTTGAATAAATTTTGGGAGGTTTTAATAGACAAAAAAGGATTTTTATTAGTAAACATTATTTTGAGGCATTTTTGTGGTTTTTAGCTGAAAAAAATGATTAGTCCCATTAAATAATAAAAAATAACATGTGGCCGTCTCTAAGACCGCCATCTCAACTTTTAACCGACATTCCCTAACGGCAAGGGCTAATAGTTACAACGAAAAAAAAAAAACTTTAGGGACCTTTACCAATCAATATTTTATTTAATAATTAAAAGTCAAAATTTAAAAAATTTTAAGGAATAAAAATTTAGTTAATAATTTTTTTAATATTTATAGTAATTTTTCTTATAGGAAAACACTAAGTAATGAAGTAATGTTTTTTTAAATAATTAAAGAAAGTGTAAGAGTAAATAAAAATAAAGAAAAATTATATAATTTCAAATACCCTTAGGATCTCTACACTCGATCAATTAACACCACTAGCTACATAATCTATACCAAAACCTCCCCTATGTTGTTAGAGAGTACTCTCTACACCACCAACTATCACCCTAAACACTCCCACCACCACCTAGGCTTCACGATGGTCGTCCCTACTCCTTTCTTTCTTAGCTAACATCTCTAGGTGACTTGGGAGTCATGTTCACAAAATCTTCTTTCACAAGAGTTACCTCAACAATAGTAAGAGGTACTTCAGTAGCCCAAGTAGGAGTTACCTCAAGAAGACATCAATGAACCTCCCAGAAAGTCCACAAACCTTTTATCAACATTTTGATAGTATCAGACAAATGCTAATGGCAAGGTATATCACATGTCCTCTAGGTTACGCATATGTTACATTTTTCTTTAACCTAATACAAATTGATTTTTTTGTTTCAGAAAAAAATGATTTTTTATTTTTATTTTTTTAATTATTTTCAAAATTACTAACTTCTCTATAATTTTAACCAGAAAAAAATGAATTTTTATTTTTATCAAAGTTTTATTAAAATATTTATTTTTTTATACTAACAAATATAAGTAAATATCATGCCTGCCAAGCATGAGTCAACACGCTAGTTTTTATATATTTGTTAGTCTTGCACCATATCCATTAAAGTTGGTTTAGTGATGGCGTATGAGTAGTTTGTATGAGATCTCGGTGACTTTTTATATTTGAGTACTTTATGTTATTCTTTCATTATCTACCGATGTCTTTGTCCACTTTCATTCTCCTCTCTAATTTTCAATCTTAATTTACTATACACTGTCCAACGATAAAAATTCATGAGTGTGATATGCTCGGACATGGGAGAAATTGTACTATGATTTGGGACCACACATCAATTGTGATCCGTCTAATAAATGGTTGACATGTGGTCAACTAACTGAACACAAGAATAGTTGTTGTGCATAAGAACATTTATAATAATAATATTTAGAAGAAGCCTAATTATTAGTGTCCACAATGATGTAATCCAATAAAAAGTCTAATCCACTCCTTTTACTTATGTTTGGAGTCATATATAAGAATATGCATGTTTTCACATGGAAAAAAGTTGATAAGAAAAATACCATGACAAGAACTAGACTTTTGTCCTTTTGTGTGATTTAGTGAACGTTTTTTTTTTATGGGTTAACTTCTTTTTATTTTTTAATTACCCATGCAATCATCATCTTGAGCATCAGTAAAAACAAAAGATTATAACACGCGGACAAAAGAAAAAAAAAATAATTATTGAGCTTGTACTCAATGTTTCTAGTGAATCATGCGTTTCTTTGGTCTAAACAAAGAACCACACATGTAGTGAGAATACACTATGTCGTGCCAGAGACGAAACTGTAGATATATAAATAACAATATTGGGAACAACACAAATACAGCAATGGTGATAGGAACAACCCACGTTTTAGCATGGTAATATGTTATGAAGAAAGCACTACTGAATGCTCCCATCATGCTGACTATTGAGAGAAATAGTGACACTAGTCCAAATATCAACTTGAATGGCAATGACCTAAGAAAATCTTCCTCAGCATATCTTGAGATGAGTATGGACAAGAAAATTAGGGTTGAGGCGGTAGAAAGAGTTAATGCCAAGGCATCTGATATTGCAAATACCGTGAACAAATGTTTCTTCAAATAATTGGGAGATCCTGAATCGTCTTTGGTACCACCTGGGACGCTGAAGGCGGCAGAAAACACTCCTGTGGCAATTAGGGTTGAAACAACCATGCAAGAACTTGCTGTTCGCTTCATCCAAGATTCTCCCTTTTTCAACAACTCCTTATGCTTCTCGGTGAATAGTTCTCTAGGAACAATTCCTTCATGATTTGGCCTCTCTATATATGATGGTTGCATGTTCTTTTTTACCTCCTGCCACATCAAGGGTATGAGTGCATGATGTCATATGTATAACTATTTTTTTACTTCATGGAATTGAAGTATACATGCATCTTAAGGTTGTGTTTTTTTTTCAATTTATCACAGGAATGGAGAGTGAAGTTGAGAATATGATGATGTACTAATTAATGTTATGCCTAAATTTTGAGAAAACCATTCCAAAGTATTATTGATTTTCAAGAATATAAAATATTTACATTTGCTTACTTCTTATTCTCAAAATGAAAAATGGTAACCTGTTATATTCCTATGGAAATAAAAGTTAAGAAGATTGGAGTATGGACCATACCTCAAACCATGTCAACTCAAGCATCATTTGAAGAGCTGCTCCAGAAACTACATTAAGTCGATCTGTTGGTGCTATTTCTGCGACAGAATGGAGTAACGTGCTGCCTTCATCATCCCAAAATGTTAACAGGAGATCTTTGCTTGGGCCAATTTCGTGTATCAAATTGAATATGCTAGCGTGGCGGTGCAAGGCAGCAACGTGAATTATACTCTGACCCATCGTATTCAATTCCCAAATCAAATCCGGATAAGTGCTCATAATCACAGATAGAAACTCGAAATTGCCAACTTCTGCGGCAATAAATGTTACTTGAGATGGTTCTCTAATTGCAGTCATCATCTTAGAGTCATCGAGGGTAAGAAATATATCCCACACGCGTCTTGTAAGTTTGAGGACCGGAGGGTCCTTCATGTTCTTGCCTATGGCACACAACTTGACCAGTTAGTTATCTCATGAAAAAGTATTCAACAAAAAGAAAATTGTCTCTCATGAAAAAGTTAACTGTTGTAAAAAAGACCCCTTCAAGGAACAATAAAGCGAATTAATTTAATTAATTAGAGTGGACTATCAATCTATCATTACGTTATCTTCTAATCATAAATTGTGATGTTTAGTAAAATTGTTGAGTTTTGTAATACTTATATCAAAAGTAACAATACTTATGAACATACTTGATTTTTTAGTGTATGCCTGACAGATTTTCAATAAAGCAATAATTAAAGAATATAACGACTACCAACACAATAAAAAATAAATGTCAAAAGACGAATGTAATGACATTTTTTTTATATCCTTTATATTATTGATCGAGATGTATTAGACATTATTAATTTTAGTAAGTCATTTCTTCAATCAGAACTAACAGAGATAGAATCATATTGACTCTCCAAAATACTTTCTGGAATATTTCTCAATGTGCTGACTGTTCGTAGAGAGTGAGAAGCGGCAAAAAATCGAAGAATTTTTTAGAAATCATGCAAGAGCTACTTGTTCTTATTTTCCCGACACAAATGTTCAGAACTTCATCTGAGTTCAAATCCTACTAAGGAGTCTACTAGAGATCAAAAAATGTTGGAGAAAGAACAACAGAAACATGTTCTTTTCAGGCAATTGAAAATAAAGAAATAATAAATTTATACAAACTTACAAAATATCAATCAAGAAAGAAAATTATTAAATAAAAATTGAGATCCATCAAAATTAATATTCTAATTTTCAATAAATTTCAATAGATAAAATATCAGAAAGAGATTACCCAGAGAGAAGAATATCACTAGCATTTATATATGATCAATAGAGTAACAAATTGAAAAGCGTCATGATTTCCTAATAGAAGTGATTATATGACTTACACAAATGCAGGACGTGTTTTGGATATCGTAGCGGACTTCGGCAACCACAATCCAAAGGCTTTCGAGCCAAAACATGCAAAGCTGTCTCATCGTTATCACCCCGAGCAAAAGCTAGCGATTCCTTCTGATTGAGCATTTCCAGGGCCAGTTCTGCAAAAAGATCCAAACTCTGGTGACAACACCATTAATGAGGGTGTTCACCCATGTTCTGTTGTTCTACCAAGATTACACTGCTTAATTTAGTTATGTTTTACGTACTTGATACGGTGATATATTTGTGGTTCGCAATTATAAGAGAAGGAATCAGCCGTTTAAAGAATTAAACTAAAACTATTCTTCTGAAGTCAATTAATCAAACATTAAACAATTTGGACTTTCATCAGCAACTCGAGTATAAGTTTCTTTTCCTTGTTGAAATCACGGCTTAATCCACTTTTGTTTCCTATTATTTTTATGATTACGTAATTATGGTTCCTTAAAAAATCTTATTGATGTATTGTACATAGATAAAAAAAAAAAATACTAGCATACAAGGTTAACACATTACTCAGCATACATGTTAGACTCATGATTGGAACAAAATTACTAAATTTGAAAAACATAAAAACTATGTTCAATAAGTTTTTAGAGGGACCAAAATAACATGTTGAAACCAAACATGGATTTAGTCCTAAAATCTTTCAAAACCACTCAAATGAGAGAAGGTTGAAAATTTCTAAAACTTAAACTAAGATGTTAGGTGCGTAATATGCTTACCATAAAGTCGAGAGTTTACACAAATGAGAAACACTTGAAACCAATCATCATCGTACAGTGTTTCTCTAGTTTTATCAAACAGATACCAAGCCATTTCACTTCTTCCTTGTAACACAGCCAAGTGAAGAGGAGTGACTCCTTCTCCACCCCTTATCATTGGCAATGATGCATTTTTTCTGCGCATTCTCTCAGCAATGTGCACGTTTCCAACCGCTGCAGCAAAGCAGAATGCAGTGTTACCCTTGATATCTTGCAGTTCTAAGTCTTCACGCGACATTAGTTTCAGCAACTCCTCCACGAAGCTTTCGTGGTTTGCTCCGACCGCAATGTGGAGCACTGTTGCCCATCCTTTTGTTATGGCGGAGTTCAGCAGCGCCGGGTCTTGGTCAAGGATTTTCTTGGCCTCTTTCCAGTCTCCTTCCAGTGCTGCTTTGTGAAGGGGAACACATTGGGTGAGGTACCTGTGCCTTGATTCTTCTGCAACAAGTCAATTTAAGTGTTAAAACTTTAGGGTCTAAACATTTGATCCAATCAAATTCTATCCTATTCTCTCTACATATGAATTTTTTAGTGACTAATGCGATCTATGGATCCACTAAGGGATTATAAATTTATAGTTACTCATGGAGTGATGATATTAATAGTTTTGTGTAGATTAGCCATCTGACATATGAAAAGAGTTTTCCAAGGCCCGCATTCAGTAGAATGAGAAGCTTAATGTAGTACTTAACTCATCTAATAGACTAATCTTTTATGTTTGATTTTCTTTTGTGCTTTTAAGTCATAACAATTGGTACTTTCATTCAGTGTTGGGCTATGGAAAGGCTGGATTAATGTGTAATGTACCAAATATTGATAGATGAGTGAAGATATTAATATAAAGGAAAAATTAAAGGGTTATCATTGGGTTAGTGTGCATGGAGTGAAGCCACGTCAACTCTTAATAGAGGTAATAATTTGTATGAATCCTACATTGAGTAGAGTGAGAAATTTAATGTGGTACTTGAATCATGACTCATGAACATTTTAGGTTGGACTCTCCTCATCAATTTAAGTTATAAAATTTTCAATGCTCTAGAGTATGTATACCTTCTATTGAAATTATGACTTGATATTTGGTTATCTTTTCCCGACTTGAAAACTATTCTAATTAAGATGAAAAAATAAGAGGAAATTCTGAAATTAAGGGTACCAACTGTCAAAAGTTACTACAAATGCTTGTGATTCTATCAGTTGTCTTCTATGATTATTCATTAAGCTACCTTACTTAGGCTTATAGAGAACTAGGCTTATGGAGAACTAAATGTTGTTTCAAAAAGAGGTAGGTAGAGGTTGATCTATAGTAACTATAGTAGCCGAAATTGTATATGATCATAAAAATGAGGTGGATTTTGCAATGATTTTGATTGTCCAAGTATTACTGAAATTATTACATATTAATACGAGCAAATGTCCTAATACAGTACTACTTTTATTTTCCTTTTTTTTTATATTTTCCATTGTCAATCTCAGATTGTGCAACCACAGAAAGAAAAAAAAAATCAACATGATACGAAAAGAAGATAACTAATTGGTAGGATTTTAATTAAGAAGGGACAGAGAACTTACGAGTGGACACCAAATGAAGGAGAGGCCTTCTAAACTGAGCTGAACCAGCCCTCTGAAACATTCGTGGGAAAGATGTTGAATGTGTTAAGGCCATTTTTCTGCAAAGACAACATACAATACAATACAATATTACATCTTTCAGTAATTAGTTAAGCATGCACTTTAAAAAGCTCGACAGATATGAGAGCATAAAAGCATCTTCAGTCAGTGGAAGAATCCATTTTAGGTTCTTGGATCACTTTATGAGTCCTATAATGTCACATAAGATGTAAGAATTCTGTTCATTTTTTGCTCTGGTGGTAAACCCCAATTTGAATTCTTGGGTTATTTTTTCTGGGATTCATACTCGAAATTAGTTAGAAAATAGACAAAAAAAAAATAACATTTTTGAAAAAAAAAGGAATTCTTGGGAGTTTTTTCCCTAAAATTCAATCTCCATCATGAAAAACTCTTAAACAAAAGTAGTAGTAGATCTGGTAAACAGTGGTTCTTGAGCTCAATAACTTAGCTCAAAAACCCCTGTTAAGGGATGCTTTGACAATCTTCTAAGTCAGAAATGACTTGTTAGGACTTACCTAAAAGCAAAGAAAAAGAATGTGTCAATAAAAGCAGAGTCCTGTAGTAGCAGAAAAGTGATATAGCTTGATTGAAAGTGAATCACAGTTAAAATTAAAACTAAATTTTGAAGATGCATGCATGTTAAGATGTATACAACATGACTAGCTAAATGACAGTAAATATTTTAAAGAGAATTATATAACGAAAATGTAGAGAAATGTTAACACCAATGCCGCCACAATCTCTAGCATGTTCTTCAATAAATTTTCTACTATTGACTAAAAATTGGTTGGAAATCATAATTTTTTATGGATCTTATTTTTTATTTAATGAATTCCTATTTTGATTTTGTATTTTTTTTAATAAATTTTAACTAATAATAAATAAAAATAATATAAAATAAAATGTATTATTAACATTCCTTAAATATTATATATATATATATATAAACATAATTTGATAGGTAAAACATAAATACCTATAAACTTGACAACTTTATTTTCCCTTGTTTTGCTACAATTATTCTCTTGCTTTTGGGAGGGAGAGGGGCTCAATAAATAACCTTGAGATTTCCACTAGGAAGTAAATTATTAATCTCATTTCAATTACTTTTGGCCCATATCAAGGGGCTGCTCCTTTTTCTTATTCCAAAATTTTCTTCTCACACAATCATAATTCCATTGAACAAAATGCATAACAAAATCAATGAAATCATGATTTGGTTGTATGATATACAAGGAAATCTCAATTCTGTAAATCTTTTTGTCACCCTAGACATAACAAAAAAATCATGATTCCGTTGTTATTTTTTACACTCCCTTAACACAATGAAATTATGATTTTGATTTTGTTGTGTTGTTTTTTTAAAATCACAATGAAATCATGATTATGTTGTGATTTTCTTAACCAAAAAAAAGTAATGAAATCATGATTCCATATATATTTTTTTCAGAAAAAAATACATACGAAATTAAGATTTCATTGTAGATACGTTTATAACAGAATTACAATTCCGTTGAATGTGAATTTGAGAAGGAAATAAAAAGATACCTCAAAGGAGTTGGAGATGGATTGGACGTAGTTGGGAAGTGAAGGAGGAGAGTTAAGGAGAGGAATTGGGAAATAGAAGAAGAGGAAGAGAGAAGAGGTTGGGAGGAGAAGGGAGGCAAAAGAGAGAAGAGGGAGTGAAGTGCCAGGAAGGGATGGGAACATTCAAATGGGGCAGAATAAGCTTTTCTCCTCTAGGTAGGGACCAAGAGCAACTAGAGTAGAGGCCAATAGCAACACTCTTTCCACCATGAGTCTATGACCCATCACCCAACCGACCAAAAGTAAATTGGGATTTCTATATATATTAAGACCCAAATCCCTAAAGTTAGGTTGGAGAAGATCTAATTAATTAAGGAATATCCTGAGATTCCTAGACAGATAAACACTCACACAACTAATTGACATCAACAAAGGAAAAAAGATGGACACTGGTGGGTCCCTGGGTAATGTAACATGTGACAGTACTATATTTCATATACTTACACGCCTATCATTTGAAAACGGTAAAAACTTTATGGTCTGATTATTGGTCTTCTGCACGCCAGAAATTTCAGCACACCTATTCTTGGATAATGTTCTCCCTCTGAAAATATACAAGTTTAGTCAGTTTACATAATTTGTAGTAATCGTTAAAAAGAAATTGTAAGAAACACCATAAAAATGTCAAGGGTATGTATGAATTTTATTTTCTATTTTTAGTTTTCAAAATGTAATTAAACAATAGACTATGAAGAGTAGGGCAAGACAGAGTGTGAAATTAAAGAAGAGATTGAAAAAGAGGAAAAGCAAAGAAAACATGAGGGAGAAAAATAAAACATCTCTTTTTGTTCTTCTTTTCTATAACACTTATTTTGGAAAGAAAATTAAAACCGGATAGATTTTAAACGAGGAATTGACCGGTAAGTGGTATAAAATTATGGTAAAAATTACTTTTTAAAACTAAAAAAATGAGATGAGAAACATTTCTTTAATTTTTGCAAATCTATATCATGTCTTCAAAATTGGAACACCAATGACTCAAATCCAAAAGAATTACTGTATATAAGGCCATTGTGCAGAAAACAGTTGCAAAAGAAAAAAAAAACAATAGAAGTTTTTCATTTTCTTGTGTACCTTCTTCTGCTTTCTGGAATTAATATGAGATTTTTCTTCATAATAATAAACTTGAAAAATATCCTGTCTAGTGTTCTATATTGCTCCATGTTTGAAGGCTAGAAATGTTTAATTAGGGATATTTCAAGAGATGAATAAATACCCAGACCATATAATATAGCAGAGCATTTAGCAACAACATCTTGGAATAAAAGAGAAAGTATCAGATGTCCGAAAAAAGGGTTTTAATTTTAAAAAAATTAAATAATAACTACTCAAAATACCAGAGTTATTTGGTCCAGCTCCAACAAACAAAAACTGCAACAGTAACATAAAGGAAGAGAAGACAGAGAAGAGGAGAAAGAGAAGGGAGTGAGCAATAAGAATCAATTATGGTAGAAGAAAAGTTAAGAAACTTTCCCCTTTTGCAGCATGATGGTTGGTTTTGCTTCCAGAATGACAAATTCATCTGCAGAGGGACACAGATGAAGTGAAGTGTTTTGGTTGGTCAAGAACAGTCCAAGTGAAATAGGTGAGTGCATAAATTGATAGAAGGACCTTCTTTACTTTATTTGATTGGCTGCCAGGCTGTGAGTCAAGTCAATGAAATGATTACAAACAAAGAAAATAAGAAAAGGAAAAGTAACTTGTACCAATATTCCACTCACAAAAGCTAAGTACGGAAATTATGATTTTTCAATTAGAATTACATTTTGATCTCAATAAATCATATAATAAATAAACCACATAATACGTATATGAATTGATACCCAATAATAATTGTTCTAACTACAACAGTGAGACTGAGAGAATGTTGTGTTTGATGGAAGTACAGGACAAGGAACGAAGGAATCAAGGGGCATGCTTATTGTTAATAGATCAATGGATCAATAGATTGGGTATAAAAAGAATTAGATTAGATAGGTAAAATACAAACAAAATGGAGACACGTGTTCTACGACCAATTTTTTGAAATGTAATCTTATCTGAGTAATAAATAATAACATAACCAGCTAGCCGTGGAGGTAGCAATTTCCATATACAAGCAATGAGATCCACAGGATATTAATAAAAAAATGACAGAATAAAAAAATTAACAATATAAAAATATTCGAAAGTTACTGTAAGTTAGATTTTTTTTAAAAAAAAAAATTAATAAGTAATTCAATAATAAAATTATCCAATAAAATATAAACATCGAATAGAAATATTCTTTTTATTATTAGTATAAATTAATGTAATGCTTAATTTTATTTAAGATGAATACTATATCATGTTAAAGAAATTTGATGATAATTGATGTAATTCCCAAATTAATTTTTTTGTCATATTTAATGTTTGTTTATTCTTTTTAAATAATTTAGTTTTTCTTAAATCCTTTAACTTTTAATTAAGAATATTATTAGTTCAGTTAGTTATTATATAAATTTAATATTAATTTTCATTTATTCATAAAAATTATATTATTTAAACCTTAAGCTCTTTATATATAAAAATAATTAAAAAATAATATTCTTTCTTATATTTTTAATGAATATATGATTGCAAAAAAGGTAAAAAAATAAATAGATAATCAGTTTGGTGAGTGAATAATGATAAAGAAAGCAGAAACCTAACTTTTATTCAATCATATTTAATATTTTGTCTCTAGTTTTTTTTCAATTTGATGTAAGAACAAAATCTTTAGTATATTTATCACAAAAGTAAAAATCAGTCAAGAAGGGTAGGCGCATAAACACTTCAAAAAAAAGGGTAGGTGCATAATTGCATACGTTCACTTGATTTTCATTCATATCGTGGGCTATTTTCCTAAAAGATAACTTATACATTTTCAGTACAGACAAAAAATAAAACAAAACAAAAGGGTAGGTGCAAATTTCAATTGATTTATGGGAAGGCCGAAGACAAGTTCCTACGTTAAATTTTCACATGTTCTTGTCAAGTGAAAATTAATATTCACTTCTCTTTATATGAAGTAAGCAAGTGGGGTCATGGAACTTCACATGTTCCTACGTTAAATTTTCACATGTTATTGTCAAGTGTGCATTTATAAAGATAACAGTACAGTCCCACTACAACGTTGTACTCCCACCGTCAGACATCAGAGATGCAGCAGCTGCAGCAGCTGTAGGAACAACACCGGTTGAAATGCCTGGTTTCGACAGGTGGAGAAGCCTGGGAAATTCACACCAAACAGTTACATATGTAAATGATAAATGTGAACGAACATTCTAAAAGCATGATTATTTTTCTGCAAACTCAAAGGGTTGCTAATTTTATCCACCTAAATTGACAACCAGTAACTAATTCTAATATGATGGTAAGACGACCTTAGACAGTCATAAGTGAGCAATACCAAACAAGCAAGACAAAGTTATTCAATCTATGACCCGTTAGCCAAATATGGATGAAGTTCACAATATAGTAAACCTGCCGGTTACTAGTAGCTCCAGGTTCTAGGTGAGTAAAATATTTGCACTTAGTATAGAAAAATGTGCAATTGAGAAAGCAAGAAGAAACTTACGGTGCAAGGTATTCACAAAAGGATGACACAGCAGCCGCAACTTCAGTGTAGGTTTCAGCAGTTGCAGGTGCTGTTACTTCAACCATTTGTATACCAGGTGTTACTGGCACGGCCTCGTCAGTTGCATGCAGCTTCAGCATTTTATTGATTGATGAAACCGTTACAGTGATTTGTGCACCCCTGTGGAAATTGAAGGAAAATCCCACCCTCAACAGCTCATGGTCTAACTTGTACCCCAGTGTATAAAACATGCGCAGTGCATTCTTGCTTGTTTTGCTTTCCACCATTGACCTAACCAGAACAGAAATTTGCTCTGCGCCTGCTCCCCTCATTGCACCACCTACATGTTTAACAGTCCTGAACAACCCATCAAGCATAAATTAAATGTGTATATGATTTATGGAAAAAAGTTGTATTGAGTTTTTGATAGTGAAGTTGCATGGTTTACCACGAAGGTTCAGCTTGCTCTAGGTCACACAACAGTCGAACCTCTGAGGCTACAGTACCTAGAAATAAAGACCATAAAATTGTATGATTAATTGGAGAAAAGTCAAAATATACTCAAGAAAACTGGACATATAGACTAACTAATTCAAAAAGTACACAATAATGTTGAGGACTTCAGGGAATTATTATGGAATTGAAAACATTAAATCTCCATCTTGTAGATGCAATACAGAATAAACCTCCTCTTGGACAAGTATAAATTTCTTCAAAGAACAGATAGAGAAACAACACCATGACATGTAAAACTGAGTCAATACAAAATACCATTATTTGTCAAAAAAGGAGCATGGCACATGGCATTTACATACTAGTCCACTGAAAATGCTTAAGGGTGCACTTGATGCACATTGAAGAACAGTACAAGTTAAAAACAGCTCAAGAAGCCAAGTCACATCAAATTATTTTCCTTTGTCTGCCGTTTGGTGGTCCATACATAGCACAGCTGCAAACAGTTCTAGATATGGAGTAAAGTTCACGTTGGGTATGAGCCTGATTGGTGGCTTGCTGGCTGTTCTCCATTGGGGTTAGTTTTAATGAGGTTTAGCTAAATTGAGGGTATTTTTACTTTTTAATTTTTTGGAACTTTGTACTGTCTAGCCCTTCACTTGATAGCATATCAAATGCATTCTAAATGAAAATGTCACTGCATATACTGAAACGAACATTTAACGGAGATTACACATTATGTGCAAACAGCATACAAAAAATATTAAGTTGTATAATTTTACAGTGGCCAGAAGCTAAGCACACATGCCATTCTGGACTACAAATTCCAGGCTTCCAAGGAATCCTGCGTATTTCCTCATAATTTGAAGCAATTTTCCAAAATTGCATTTGGAGACTTGGGAGGGAGTAAATTGGGTAAGGCTCTGGAGAGAAGCACTATTTTTTTCTGCTTTGGTGGAGTAGGGTGAAGGATAATGCTCTTTTCCTCTATCCTCGGTGCTGTTCATCTCATATGTGCTCTCATATTCTCAGGGGCTTGCTTCTTAGACACATTAAAATTGAAGGCTTCGTTGTATGGGTGTTTGTTTCCCAGGTTCCTAATGTAAGTTATATTATATCATACTTGTCTTTCCCAGGATAATGATATTCTTTTCCCCTTTGTTAGTAATAAAATAAATTTCATAGCAGCAAAAACATATGGAAATTTTGTTGGCCACAAAATAGCAAAATATTTAAACAAAACACTCACCTAGATGTTGACCACTCTTGAGGCATATTTCATGGATCCTCAATCGTTCTCTCTGAACGCCACATAGTCCTTGAAGAAGAATCTCCAAGGCCTCAACATGCTGCAAAAGATAACAAAATATTAACCGCCAAGGTTGTCTCACACAGCCAAAAACATGAAAGTTTCCTTCTGAAAAAATGCAATACTAACATAACATACTAACAAAATATCTTAAAACATTTGTATGCATTTTATTTGAGAAAGGGGTCCATTCAGGTGGCTACTCAATCTTTTCCTTACTGCCTAGAGCCTCGGGCATTTGGGTTACTAGAGCATTAAGTTACTTTTCATGGGTAGAATTCAAATATTAAATGCAAGTAACACGCAAGCAATCACATTCAGCATTCTTAAAACACGAGTGGGAAAATAGAGATTATGGCATTAACATGAAACAGGATGATTTATAATAGCCAAATCCTGCATCTAAAATTTCTAACATCAAGAGATGGCTAAGCCAGATCAATTTAATTCCAATACATCTCCCATATTCTTGAAAGAAAAAGCAATTTCCAATTAACTATTCAACAAAAACATAAACTCACCTGTGTCTCTATAATTCCCTGAACCACGCATTCCATATCCACCTTGCACAGCTGCATTGCACAAGAGATGTATGTATTATTTATGCAATCTAACACTTTCGATAAATCCATCCAATATTTATACAGATAAAACAGAGAAAAAAGCTTGTTGCTCCAACTGTACTACATAGTCTGCATTGGCATAAAATGCCAACAGTTGCTTGTGACTGTTTGAGTTGTGAGTGAGATAGAGAGAGTGGTGTCGAGATGAGTTTCTACTTCTAGAGTTCTAGATGCATACTACTACACTGGGAATCACCAACAAAGCAACACTGCTCAATATTAGACTTGAAATCAAAAGATGACCTTACTGTTTATAACATGCTAAACCAACAATAGAACCCCAAATGTCAAAGAAATGCAGAGAACCTCATCGATAAAAAGGAAAACACAACTTGAAAAGATAAGAGGGAGTAGCGAACAATGGGCAAAGGCATTTCTAGCTCACATGAAGGCAAAGTGAGAAAGATGTGCAAAAACAGTTGGCATGCAAATTTAAATTGAACAATTACACATTTGGTACAAGTGTTTAACTGCTTCACTCCCCTCTCCTCATCTTTTCCTTCTCTTAACCTATTATCTGAGCAGAGTGAGCTTCATCCTAGTTAACAAGAAAGGGAATAGATATGAATGGGGGTGGGGTCGGATTAATAAATGATCCTAAGGAAAACTAAAAAGTATATGATCATTGAGCAGAGATGAGAGAATGCATATTTACATTTTGATCACAGATCGTAAAATATCCTGCTCTTTAATTTTGCCTAAAATTTTCTGTTTCACCCTCTGTGTTACTGTGTACAAGCAGGGTGAATAGACCAGAACACAATGCTTATATCTATAATTAAGAAAATTTGGATTGTACAAGCAGAGGCTTCATTCGAACACAGACTACAGAAAAATCTACACAATATGTGGGAAATTGAAATTCTAGAAACCAAAAACACGTATTTTGGGTTACAATATATACAGCAAAAACTCAAGAATAGTTCTTTTCTTTTCAGCTTTTTCTATTCACGTGCACACAAGGAGTGATAGAAAGCAAGAGGAAGATACAGAACAAAAAGACAAAGAAAAGGTGCAACATACAGATTAAGCCACGAAAAGAAAAGCGGTTGAGCACATATAAAACCAAAACACCCTGCATATTTGTATTTAGCCATGTATTTTTTCAATGCTATGTTAGACACCACAAAAAGAAGAAATTATAAAACTTCATAGTGGGAGATTATGTTTGCTCACGTACCTGTCCCTACAACTTCGAATGAGAGGAACTAAGGAAAGGCGTCAACGGAACTATGGAACCACCGGAAAGAATAGCTGCCAAACAAGAGAGGAGATAACAACCCTAGACGAGGCAGGAAGAAGAGGAAAATGGGGGGTCTAACTAAGTGGTGTAGACAATAGAGGGGTTTAAAGAAGAAAAAAAGGGGTACAAGGGGGTGTACTTTTTAAATAAGAAAAAGGCGCATAACGGGTAATCAACAAAAAAAGGAGTATAGGGGTGTATATAGCAAGTGACTTTTATTTATTGTCTCTTTTTTTTTTTTTTTTTACGGTAAGAGGAATACTTTTATTATCACGTCGTCTCCATATTTAAATCTAAAGATAAAATATAATAATAAATAAGACACTTTTAATAATATAAGAAATTTTATATGAAAATTAATTTAAAATTTTTATAGTTAAATTAGAGTTTAATAGACATGTATGATTTGTGTAAAAGTTTCTGTATTATATTTTTTTTAATATAATTTATATAATAATTATTATAAAAATTAATAATTTTATTATATATAACAAATTTTTATTAAATAAAAATATAATTTATGTATATATTATTTATTTATTAAATTATAATTAAAAAAAAAATTATCAAAATTTATAAGTTATTTTTATTCATTTTATGACTCTAATTATTCACTAGCATTATGGTGTCCAATGGCTTCTGTAACTTCGCGACTGAAAGTGTCGGCTACCACGTCAAGAACAATAAAAAGAAAAATATTAATGAAAAATTAAATATTTGATAACAAATTAAAAATGAAAAGTTTTGAAAAAAAAATTATATATTTTATGTGTTAGGTGTGTGGTGAGGGGTAGAGACGAGAGAGAGAAAGTAAAGGGAAATTCCTTCTTCGAGGGAAGGGCCTCCTAGACTGGGTAGAAGCTTGTAATATTGCATGCCTTTATTTGATATAACGCAGTCATATATATACTGCTTAGTGGTACATGCAGGTGGTTACAACTGCCCTAACGGACTTAACAACTTGTAACGATATTACACATGTGCCTATTAGTAACCATTCGCACGTGCTGCATGTGCCTTTAGCTGACGTAATCGCGTAAGTGTTTGGGCCTGGTGATTGTCCTCGTGGGTCTGTCCATGGAAGTTCCTGATATGGAGGTCCCTGGTTCTGCTGCTGGTCCTTCGTGAAGACTGCGACTGCTAACAATACTCTCATCCCCTATCACCACCTTGTCCTCAAGGTGGTAGGCTTCGCGGATATCGGCCCATGGTTCCCAAGTGGTGTCCTCCGGGGGTTGACCGTCCCATTGAACGAGAACCATTGGAGTAGGTGGTGATGTCACGCTATCCATTTTAGAGTCGAGAATGCAAAGAGGGTTTGGCACTGGTTTAAGGCCGATGACCTGTAGAGGCCAGGGCTTGTCTGAAGGTGGAGGTGGACCATGGTAGGCGCGTAGCAGGGAGCTATGGAAGACGGGGTGGATGCGGGAGTCCTCCGGAAGTTGAAGACGATAAGCAACTGCCCCGACTCGAGCAATGATCTGGAAAGGTCCGAAGAAGCGTTTGGATAGCTTCGAATGGGTTACTCCGGTGACGGATTGTTGCCGGAATGGTTTGAGCTGAACATACACCCACTGACCCACGTTGAAGGTAACATCATCTCGTTTCATGTCAGCGTAGTGTTTCATAGCTTCCTTTGCCTTTCTCAAACGTCGTTGAAGTTTCTCGTGAATGTGTTGACGAGAAGTGATGAGGGAGTCAACAACTTCGTTGTTAGTCATGTCGGGAATGTAGTGAGGAACTACTGGGTGTGGTCTGCCATAGATGACTTCGAAAGGAGTCAGGCCGGAGCTGGAATGGAGCGACGTGTTGTAGGACCACTCTGCAAGTGCCAGGTATCGGAACCAGCTTGATGGTTGAGAGTGAACGAAGGAACGTAGGTATTGTTCCAAAACTATGTTCATTACCTCAGTCTGGCCGTCGGACTGCGGGTGGTACGCCGTGCTCATGCGGAGGCGGGTACCACTGAGTCTAAATAGCTCACGCCAGAAGGAGCTTATGAATATCGGATCGTGATCTGAGACTATACTCTTCGGGAAGCCGTGATGTTTACAAACCAAATCCAGAAATAGGGTTGCGACTTTAGCTCCGGTTTTGTACTGAATATTGTAATCGTAGCCAAGCAATTTAGAGAGGTAATAGTGTTGCTCAGGCGTCTGTATGACCTGAGTCATGAGTTCCCGGAGACTCTTATGGTCCGTCATGATGGTGAACGGTCGTCCTAAGAGGTATTGCCGCCATTTGCGGACAGCTGTGATTATGGAGTGTAGCTCTCGGATATATGTAGAAGCGAGAAGGAGACGAGGGCCAAACATTTTGCTGAAGAAGGCTAGTGGGTGCCCTTGTTGCATAAGCACGGCTCCCATGGTTGTTGCAGATGCGTCAATTTCGATGATGAAGGGCTCGAAGAAGTTTGGTAGTGCTAGGACAGTTGCGCTCGTCATTGCTACCTTGAGGTGATCAAATGCTGCTTGGGACGAAAGAGACCATTCAAAGGCATCCTTGCATAACAGGGTCGTGAGTGGTGCCGCGATTGATGCATAGCCTCTTACGAACTTCCTGTAGAATCCTGTGAGGCCTAGGAAGGCACGTAGATCCTTGGGTGATGAGGGTGGAGGCCATTGGGTGATAGCTTGAACCTTAGATGGCTCTGGTTCAACCCCTTTGCCGGAAACGACATGACCCAAATACTCCAATTTTCGCTGCGCGAATAAGCACTTGGTCTCCTTCAAATAGAATTGACCTTGGACCAGAGCTTGGAAGATGGTGCGCAGGTGTGTGATATGGGAAGCAAGGGAGTCACTGTATACTAGGATGTCGTCGAAGAAGACGGTGGCGAAGTGGCGTAAGAAGGGCCCGAGGAGGCTGTTCATGGCGGCCTGAAAGGTGGACGGCGCATTACACAACCCGAAGGGCATAACGAGATACTCGTAGTGCCCGTGGTGTGTTCTGAATGCCGTTTTCTCGATGTCAGCCTCGTTCATTTGAATTTGATGAAAGCCTTGCCTTAAATCCAATTTAGAGAACCATGTAGCGTGCCCTAGCTCATCTAGTAGTTCATCTATCGTAGGGATAGGGAAGCGGTCACGGATGGTAACAGAGTTTAACGCTCGATAATCTACACATAGCCTCCACGTACCATCTTTCTTTTTGACGAGGAGAACGGGAGATGAATATGGGCTGGTGCTCGTGCGTATTAGGCCGGCGGAGAGAAGCTCTGATACCTGTTTCTCAATCTCAGCCTTTCGATAATGTGGGTAGCGGTACGGCCTGACATTTACTGGCGCAGTTGTGGGTGGGAGGGTGATACGATGGGTTATCTCGCGTGAAGGTGGGACGCCTTGGGGGTTTTGGAATAAGTGTTGGAACTGGGGAAACAGAGTGGCAATGGCGGGTATGGGGTGGGTTGGTGATGTAGAAGAATGTGTGGTTAAGCTGGAGGGTAGGATGGCCAAGTGAAATAGGGCCGAGGTTGACCCAGTGCGTAATAACCGTTTGATCTGGGGCGCGGATACGGGTTCAGGCCCAATCTCAACGTCTGCATGTAACTCAATGTTACGGCCCAAATGACTGAACTTCGTAACGAAGGTGGTGTAATCAGTCGTAATTGGCCCAAATTGCTTCAACCATTCTATATCGAGGACGGCGTCGGCACCGCTGATCGGAAGTAAGTGAAATGTGATTTCGAAGGGATGACCTTGGAGAGAAAGCTGTGGGCATACTTGGCTGCAGTCGAGAACGGACCCATTTCCGACGAGGACGCGGAGGGGATGTGTGGGCTGTGTCGGGAGATGGAGGAACTGCGCGACCCTGGGTTGAAGGAAGTTGTGTGTACTTCCGCTGTCAATCAAGACGGTGAGGTGTGCTTGTTTGATGACGCCGTAAAGGCGGAAAGTATCTGAAGATGAGAGGCCCGATAGTGCGTGAAGGCTCACGTGTGGGTAGTCGGATTCGATTGGAGGATCAAGCTCGCCGGAGTTGGTAATCTCGCCTTCGGGTGGGGAGGTGGAATCGAGCTCGGGTTCTGGAGTAGAACTGTCTGCGATGAACAGTTGGATTTGCCCCTTGCAGCGGTGGCCGGAGCTCCATTTTTCGTCACAATTATAACAAAGACCTTTCTCTCGTCGGAAGGCCATTTCCTCCGGTGTTCTTTGCATGAATGGCGGCTTTGGTCTGGGTTTAGGCATTGCGAAGGAATTGGAATATGGTTAGGGGTTGTTGGTCTTGTGTTGGGCAGGCCTATGATCACGTAACTTGTCCTCTTGAAGCTTTGCAAGCGTCGTAGCCTGTGGAAGGGAGATAGGTTGCAGGGCCAAGACCTCGCGTCGGGTCTCCGGTGTGAGCCTTGAGATAAAGCAGCTTAGTAAGAAGGGAGGGGGAAGTCCAATAACACGGTTGGCTAACCTCTCAAAGTCCGTGAGGTATTCATTTACAGAGCCACACTGCGTGAGTTTAAACAAGGCTCCTTTTGGGTCTTCGTAGAATGAGGGGGCGAACCTTGACTTAAGAGCCTGCAGAAATCCGGTCCACGACGTAATGAAACCATTATTATGCATCCATTGATACCAACTTAGTGCAGCGCCATCGAGATAGAATGATGCTACTGTGATTCTTTCCTCCTCTGGCGTATGCTGGTAATCGAATAATTGCTGTATCTTGAAGATCCATCCTAACGGGTCTCGTCCGTCGAATCTTGGTATATCCAACTTTATGGGGCTGCGGTGAGAGGACGAAGTCGTGGGGGTTGGTTGAATGTGGTGGGTATCGCGTGAACGGAGGTGGTCGAGGATTGAGTCTACTTTTCCCGAGAGCTCCGTGTATTTGTCGGAAAGAGATGCTTGACTGTTGGTGAGTCGTGCAACCGCGTCTTCCAATCTGTCCGTCGTCGTCTTCCTAGTGGTGTGGTCAGCCATGGCAATGGCGGTGGGCAAGTCGGACCAATGTTAGGTGTGTGGTGAGGGGTAGAGACGAGAGAGAGAAAGTAAAGGGGAAATTCCTTCTTCGAGGGAAGGGCCTCCTAGACTGGGTAGAAGCTTGTAATATTGCATGCCTTTATTTGATATAACGCAGTCATATATATACTGCTTAGTGGTACATGCAGGTGGTTACAACTGCCCTAACGGACTTAACAACTTGTAACGATATTGCACATGTGCCTATTAGTAACCATTCGCACGTGCTGCATGTGCCTTTAGCTGACGTAATCGCGTAAGTGTTTGGGCCTGGTGATTGTCCTCGTGGGTCTATCCATGGAAGTTCCTGATATGGAGGTCCCTGGTTTTGCTGCTGGTTCTTCGTGAAGACTGTGACTGCTAACATTATGTAATTTAATTATAAATTACAATAAAAATATATTATTAAGTCTTTAAATAATATCCTTAAAACTTTCCTCAACACGTGTCTAATAATAAAACTAAAATAGGAATTCGAACTAGAAATTAAAACCTCCAAGCATATGCTAACGAAGGTAAAACGTCCCATGTTTGCTTGGCGGTATCGATGGGATCGAATCCATAGCATCATTAAATCATATATATATATATATATATATATATATATATATATATATATATATATATATATATATAGAAAGAATTTCATAACATATGATATTCAGATAAAGAAATTATTTCATTTTCGTCTTAAACTTTTGCACAAATCTAAGCTATGGTCGAATGAAAACAAAAAGGATCTAATTAAAAAAAAAAACTTTTGTTTTCTAAGAATTGGAGGATGGAAGTCGACTTGTCCTTTTCTCATTCTCCTAAAAAAATAGATTTTTATCATTTTTTATCCTCTTTTAAAATAACTATAAAAATTATATATATATATATATATATATATATATACACACACGCACATATTTATATCTATTAAAGAATAGGCAGTTAAAAAATCGAAAATAAACATTCTATATTATTTACAGGTTGCTTAAACAGGAGTAAAATGAGACTTTTGAAGAAAAAAAATATTTGGTGTAAAAACTGAAAAGAGAAAGAGGGAAAAAAAATACATGAGACGGGGTATATCACACGCGTAGCAGCCACGCGAATGAAAGTAGAGATGAAAATATTTTTTTTTAGTAATGGAAAAAGTAGTTTGAAAAAAAAATATAAATGATTTTTTATACTTTTTTTAAAAAAATTATATTTTTTGGAATACTTTTATAGATATCTATCTATAAAAAAGAGTAGGTTGGTGAAAAGTTCAAAATGAATAACCTACATTATTTTTTATTGCTTAAATAGAGGTAAAATGGAAATTTTGAAAAAATTACCATTGGATGTAAAAATTAAAAAGAGGAAGAGAACATGAGAAGAAATACATGAGACAGGATGTACCGTATACACATAGAGTGGTTATTTGGAAGCTTGTGGAGGTAAACTTTATACGACTCTGCTCTTCCTTGCTGGCCTGGGAATTTGTGGTGCTGTTCTGACACATTGGTGTTATTAGCTTTTGCTGTATTACTTGCTACTCTTATGGTTTTTCACTCCTGTTCTCCGGGGTACCGCTGGTACCTTCGCTTTTATTAATAAAATTTTCTTTGTTTGGCCGTCAAAAAAAAAGAAGAAAAAAACTCAGCTTTTATGAACCAGGGGACAAACTTCGGCTCCAATAATTGACACTTGAAAGTAAGAACTAATGAAACACAACTTGACAAATATGAAATAAGCACGTAATAGGCGTACAACAAATTTTGTTAAAGTAATGGGGGTTACATGGAAATCAAGGACCTAATATAAAAAGCAACAAATCCAAAACCATATGTTAAAAAGCTCTACAATTTGAAAAATATTATTATTGGAGTAACCACATGAGATGTAGTCTCATATTGGATAAAAATAAAAAAATTCAAGTACCATATACATGAGAAAAAGACTCATAAATCTGAGTCTTCAGGTCTTGAGTTAAAGTAATATGATATTAAATTAACTTATGTGATTATTCATGATCCAAGAATATAAATTTTGTTGGTATTTATTTTCCTCTGTTTAGTTGAAAATTAATATAAGTTATACTTTCCACATCTATAAAATGATTTTTTCTATAGCTTAAAATTAAATTTTGGATTAATTAATGTATTAAAATTTTCTCATCTTTTAGATAAATTATACAAGAGTTTCTACAAATTAATAAAAATACATAAACTAATTTTAGTTTATTGAAAAATTTATTTTATTTTTTTTAAAATTATTTTTGGATAAACTCTTGATTTTTCTAAAATTATTTTAAAAATAAAATAAAATAAAATGATTTTTGTCTATAACTTAAAATTAACTTATATGCATTAATTAATATATGAATTTTTTCTCATCTTTTAGATAAATTATACAAGAGTTTCTACAAATTAATAAAAATACATAAACTAATTTTAGTTTATTGAAAAATTTATTTTATTTTTTCTAAAAGTATTTTTGGATAAACCTAGTTTAACATACACTAAGAAAATGAGAGCCCCCCTCATTGTTAGCTGCTAATGAGTCTATGGTTACCAACATGCATTTATTTTACAACCCGTCCTTGTTTTTTGGGTGATGACCGTATTTGATTCCCACATTACGTATCAAACAGCGTCATTTTGTTGTTCTTTTTTTCTCCGTTGTCCAAGCCTTTCGGTAACTTTATAAGAAGTTTACATAAGTTTACTTGTTTTAATTTTGATAATTTATAATAAAATTTAATGGTCATATCATGTTTCTCTTATTTTTATCAGTGAAGTTTTTTTATTCTCACATAAAAAAAATCATTTCATTATAATATATTTAATACTTCTGATATAAGAAAAAAAAGAATTAATAAAAAAATAATGTAAGAGAATTTAAATTCATTCTTCAACAAACACAAAGTGGTCGAGTGATGACTTACAAAGTTGCAAACAAGTCTTCATCAGTTCAGTTGCCTAGGCGTTATTTTATAAATTTAACGAAATTCGATCTTTCCAACGTTGTTCTCCCACATGCAGAACGTTAATTACACAAATAATAGCGGGGAAGGACAATTTGGGAGGCTAAGCCGCTACGGGAAGAACACCAGGAAGACTTAGGTTTACTCTTATTTTTTTAAGATAAATAATTATTTTTGTTTCTGAACATATAAAATACTAATAAATTCATCTTAAAAAAATAAAAATTCAAATTTTAATTCTAAAAAATAACAACAAATATAGTTAATCATTAACTTTAATAGGATATTGTTAATGAAAGAGTCTACATAACACATTCAATGATAAATTTATTAGCGTTTTATATGTTTAGAGAAAAAAATAATTATTTATCTAAAATATAATTTAATCTTTATCTTTTTAATTTTTTTAACATTACAATAAATATTAAAAAAAACAAAAAAAATTAAAATAAATATAATATTAATTAATTAATAAATATTATCTAAATTTTCTAAGATGATTTTAGGGGATTAACTTAGTCCTTGGTTATGTAATCAATATCAATTATCTAAATTCGAAATATTTTTTTAATATATTTTAAGTCATATATAGGTGACTGATTCTGCCCCCACTCAACACAAAAAGTCATTATCTCCACTTCTATGCAGATGACGTACAGGATATATATATATAACACATTAATTGAAGCATAAATATACCAGGAAAGTGCCACCAGCCCCTCAACTAGTAGTATACGAAAAGCAAATTAATGCTACCAGCCAGCCACCAACGACAAATTTAATCAATGCAATTATAGTTCCACTCTATATGTTTGATGGCCGAAACCATCCCTATAAAAGCACGTGCTTAAGAACCTACCAATTCAAAATGTACCCGCAAAGAAACCAAAAAGCTGCATGCAAATTTATACCACCACTTAAAACATAGTACTCGGAATACAAGCCAATTAAATTCTCTACCCACTCCTCCAAACAACTGAACATGCAAGCAAAAATTACTCTCCTGTTCATACTACAGTGATTTCAAACAAATTCCCGGAAAACCACTGAAAGAGAGAGCACCAGAAACCCGTATTCATATTAGCCAACCATAAGATGTGTTTTAGGTCTTTTGATAAATTAAATAATATTGTGATTATTATTTTGTATAATTTTTTTTCTCATTGAATATCTAATAAATAATAATTATATTTTTTATTTTTAATATTTTTTTAATACCTGATAAATTAGTGAATTTTAAATTTTATATTTACTTTTAGATTTTTTTTCAAATAGTAAATGAAAAAAATATCCAAGAGCATACACAATTTAAGAATTTATTAAGAATAAAAAATATATTTTAACCGATTCAACAAATTTTAAGCATCTTTATCCCCACCTTTGAAGATTAAATCATTCCTAAGCAACCAGATTGACCAACCAATAGCTACCCCCAATACCATCCAACTTTTCCTTTGTTTCTTTGTGTATATCACTATATATACCTGACTGTGTTGGCAAAAATGAGGTATACATTAGCGGATAAGACAGACTCAGCCAAATCATGCATAACATTTCCTCTACACTTTGTAAGAGAATTCACATGTGAAAAAAGATATATATGCATGTCCAGAATTTTCTTTCTCCTGACCACAGAAACTACACATTACGTACGTCTTCCAAAAGACCACCTATGTTCCTTTTCTTGAGATTCTTTTTATTTAGTCTGTGTCATCTTTCATATAAATGCAATCACTTTTGATGGCGCAGGTATCTTCCAGGGCATCTTGAAAAAAACCAGCTTCTTTCATGCTGTGCCTGTTGTTGCAAAACCTTCTTCCATATGATGGCGAAGGAACTAACAACCTTAATTTTTCAATACCTAAACTCTACAATATCCTACGTAATATTAACATAAGAAGTCAAATTGACTCAACTTGTTTGTGTTCACATGGTATTTTTATTGTGATTCACATGGTAGTTTTATTGTGATCCCTACACATTGTCATCTATAATTTTATATTCTGCGGGTACACCGCATTTCTCTCTTCATTTTCACATTTTAATTTGCTTTTATTTCCTCTATTTTCTTTCACTTTACAAAGCACGGCTGCTTATATAGTTATAATGTAGATAAAATTAAAATTATGTAAATATTTTGTTAAAAAATATTTTAACACATAAATATGATAATATCATTTAATATTATCTTATAATGTTATATATATATATATATATATATATATATATATATATATATATAATATTTTATTATAATAATATATAACACATGCACGACGTAATAGTCTAAAACAAAAATAAATTGAAAAGGTAGGCGAAGAAAAATAATAATAATAATGTACGGTCTAAATTTGATTAAAACATATTTACTTAAATTAAAACTTATAAAAAAATTGAAAACATGTTAAATTAGTAGTACTATGTTATTTAAAAATAAAAAATTGTAGTTATAAAGTAACAACACTGGATGCAACATTATAATAGTGATTACTCTAAAAAAGGAGCAACGATTTTGCTCTAATGACGTCCTATATTTGGATCACCATTTCATTAATACTCCTCAAAATTACTTTTAATCCAAAAGAACATCCTTCTCCTAACGTACTTTTGCTCTCCCAAACGGTTATCCAAACAAAGTAGAAGCATTGATTAGGAAGCACCGATTAGTGGAACAAAACGTAATATTTTGTTCAGCTTATTTACAACATGTTATCCAATTTTAGTTTTCAGCATAGAAAACAGATATTGAGAATGAAAACAATTCTAAGCTGTTCTCATTTTTTGTTTGTTTTTAAAAGCAATAATAAAACAGTAGAAGTTTTGGAAACAGATTTTAAAAAGAAAAAACTTACCTAACTAGTTTGTTTATTTTTATTTTATTTTCATTTTAGAAAACAGAAAACTGTTTTAATTTAAAAACATTAAACAAGCACACCCTTATTCTTTTCACAATGCCATTTCCTTTCAAAATTCCTACTTTCTTTTTCTTACTTTCCCTCACCTTGTATCTCTTATTCTTTATTGCTTGTTTCACGGGCCAAAGGACCTTCCTTGATTTTCTTTCCAAGACGTTTCCGTTTGATTTTCTCTTTTCTTTTATTGTTTATGCATGCTATGGCCTTGTCTCTTTTCTTTTCACATTGAGTTTGTCATGCTCTCGGTTATTTATTGCAAGACAAAATTTCTTCTCACTTCTCAAGAATCTTATTTATCTAATTTAAAAGTGGACTTGAATTCCAAAACTTGACCCTCTGAAGGTGAAAAAGGATCAAGTCTTTCAGTTCAGACAACAAAACTAGCTAGTTCATTCTCTTATCCAACAATACAATGGCATGTGAAAAACTCATCAAATTTGCTTATCATAGGTTCAGCACAAGAAAATTCAATGGCACTACCAACAGAATGAGCTCAAATTGGAGAAATCGTATGAAGAAAGAGTTGGAAAGTGGAAAAATTGCAAAACAAGAAGAAAGTCAACACCACCAATCTCACCCTGTTTGCATATACAGGGTTCCATCAAACATGCGCCAGGTCGAACCGAAAGCCTACAGACCCAACAACATCTCAATCGGTCCTTGTCACTACGGAGCACCACAGTTAAAAAACATGGAAGATCTCAAGAAAAAGTTTTATCGCCGCCTCTTCCATCCGATGAACGATGAAAATGGCACCAAACTAGATGAGGCTTTTAAGTTCCTTGAGGAAAATGAAAACAAGGTACGAGGATGTTACATGGAGGACATCAAACTCAGCAGCGATGAGTTTCTACAAATGATGTTGGTGGATTCCTCTTTCGCGGTTCAGCTCTTGAGGAATCTATCCGCGTGTGAATTCGGACACATCCCTTGCCTTAGCAGCAAGTGGATGCTTCCCATGATTCGCCGCGAGATGATCATGCTTGAAAACCAGCTTCCAATATTTGTTTTGAGCAAGTTGTTCGATCTGACTAGTACTGATCCTTCTTCGCAACCATGTACGAGTCTCAAAACGCTCGCTCTTCGGTTCTTCTACCCTTTGTTACAAGTAGATCCAGAAAACTATCCTGAATGTGACAAAGCTGAGGAGTTAACAGAGCTTCACTTTCTCGATCTTCTTAGGTCGAGCATTAGGCCGAAACTCGAAGGACAAAAACCAAGAAGATCTCAACATCACATGATTCGCTCTGTAACGGAACTTGTTGAAGCTGGTGTGAAGATCAAAGCGGATGGGAGCAAACAATTGCTTGACATAACTTTTGGGAAAAAATACAGTTGTCTAATTAGGGAACTTACTATTCCTCCTTTGTACATCAATGATCACAGAGGGACTGTGTTTCGTAACATAGTCGCGTTCGAGAATTGTCACAAGGGTTGCGAACCGGATGTAACAACTTATTTGTTTTTCTTCAATGGACTAATTAACTCTGCTGATGATGTCTCTCTTCTTCACTACAAAGGGGTGCTTAACCATTCTCTTGGCAACGACAACACCGTGTCCGAGTTGATCAACAACATTACCAAAGAAATTGTTCTCAGCAAAAGTGAGTCGTACTTGTACAAAGTGGTGAATGAAGCGAATTCGTACTATGGGTCCTGCTATGCGAGAATAAGAGCTTCTATAGTTCATCATTATTTAACTAGCTGGGTGGTGGGGGTTTCAACATTTTTTGCTGTGTTGGTGCTTTGCTTGACTATCATGCAGACCGTTTGTGGATTTGCAGATGCCTTGAAGGACTTGGAAAACAAAAGGTTTTTGTCTCTCCTTTACGATGCAGTTTGTTTCCCAGTTCGCGGTATTCCTACTACTGTCCATAAAAGAAGTGAAAGCGGTATTCCTACTCCTGTCCATAAAAGAAGTGAAAATAGTACATCTCAAGATGCTGCAACAAAATTTGAAAGGTAGATCCTGTTAGCAATTTTGAATGTATAATTGAATGAGTTAGGATTATTATATTATTAGTCAAAATATTAAATTAATCTAATCAATATAAAATTATGACTAAGGACATATATATCATGAAAGTAGATACCATTAGTGATATTATAATTTGATGAGGGGTTAAATTATAATTATTAAATTTGGGGTAACTGATTACAGTTATCAATACAAGAGGTTATTTTCCCGTTTGTAAGGGTTCTCTACAAAGATCATAAAATCAATCTTAATCCTCATCAACCTTTCATCATTCCACTATGACTAATCTAATACACTTTCACATTTAGTTTTCATCATGATTTTGAGTATGAGAACACAATGGAGTTTTATTTATGTATATGGAGTAATTTCTCTCTACATGGGTAGAAATCATGTGGTTAGGATTGATGATTGGCTGTTAGAATCAAATTAGATTGATTCATTGAATCTCAACATTTGGTATCAGAGCCACCCATACTTGATTCATGTATGATTTTGAAAATTTTATCTATACAGGCGGCTGACATATTCTAAATTTTAAATGAAGTTAGATATTTTACATATTATTTCTTGATCTTACCGTAAATGCACAACTCATTTAAAGGTTACAGTGCATCATTAATATATACACGTAATTTTGTGTTCGTTCTTACTTTTAGAGGCCAATGCAATATATCAAAATAATAATCACGGGCTTCTAAAATTTAAAATAAATAAATAAAGTTAAAATAATTTACTCTAGAAATGTTTTAATTTTGGATTTGGTTCATCAATGTTCAAAATTTGGCTATGGTATATCATTATAATTGCTTAGAATTTAAATGAGCTAATTGAATCAAGATATCACTAAAGTGACCTACCTTGTGGAGATTGTTCATGAGAAATGTTAGCGTGTGTGATTATTTATATGAATGATGATTGGCCCAAAGAAAAGTTATCATCTAACTAAGTTACATACACACCTATGATGTTAAACATATGATAATTATGAGGTTTTGCATGTGAATGATAAATCACATCAAAAAATGGGTTTGTTATTTGATATGCTTTTATTATCAATGTTTGAACATCAAAAGACTTGATATTAATGGTGCACTAGAAATCTTGAGATGAGATATACCTATTTAAATGCACTGAAGACTATGAGCTTATTGTATTATTTGTTTTGATCTTTTCAGTTGTTACTTCTATATCTACTTATCTGAATTCAGTTTCAGTTCTTAATGGTTCAAATTTTAAGGACTGGAAAGAGAACATGCAAATTGTTCTTGGTTGCATGGATCTATGTTGGAGATGGTAAATCAATGGAGGTGGAAGCTATATGGAATTTTAGATTATTATTATGTACTGATTTTTTTATTTGGATTTAAAAGACACTTTTGTTGTACTGTCATTTAGACAGAATTTAGTTTCAGTTTCTTATTTGGAAAGATTGGGTTATTTGTGTTCATTTGGAAACAATGTGTTTAGGTTGTCTTTTAATTCAGATATTATTGGAATGGTTCACTCTTGGTGAATCCTTTAATGCAGAATTGCGTGATACTAAGCGTAGAATTGATAATACAAACTCAGGAGCACTATGGCACAAGCGCTTAGGTCACATTTCTAAGAACAGAATTGAATGACTTGTGTCAAACGAAAGCTTGGATTCCATTGATTTCACAAGCTTTGATGTTTGTGTTGAATGCATTAAGGATAAACAGACCAAAAGCAAGAAATTAGGTGCATATAGAGCTACAAACATCTTGGAATTGATACATACGGACATTTGTGGGCCATTTCATACACCTTCATGGAATGATCAACAATATTTTATATCATTCATAGGCGATTACTCCAGATTTGCATGCCTGTTTCTTATACATGAAAAGCCACAACCTCTAGATGTGTTCAAAACATTTAAAGTTGAAGTTGAAAATCAACTCAACAAAAGAATCAAGAGTGTCAGATCTAACCGTGGTGGTGAATACTATGGCAGATATGACAATTCAGGTGAACAACGTCTAGAGCCTTTTGCCAGGTACCTAGAGGAATGGGGAATCGTCCTACAGTACACCATGTCGGGGTTACCTAGCATGAATGGTGAGCTGAAAGACGTAACAAAAATCTTAAGGATATGGTAAGAAACATGATTTGTCATTCTAACTTATGAGAGTCACTATGGGGAGAGGCATTAAAGGCTACAACTTACATTCTAAGTAGAGTGCCAACCAAGGCAATTGCCAAAATACTGATAACTGCTAAATAATTGTATTTTGATAATAGAAAATAAGGCAAAATTGTCTTTAAAAATAATTATTTAGCAGTTATTTGCGCTTAAATATTAAAGAATTGATGTTTTGTTGAATTTTGGCTACAGATATAAAAACTGGAGGTGTAACAAGCAAAAAGGCCAGAAAAATTGAAGAAAAGAAGAAACTCTGAAGCAGGCCCAATCCAATACGCACGCTGAGCGCGCATCATGTGCTAAGCCTATGATCCAACAGAAGTGCGCGCTAAGCTTGCAACACGCGCGCTAAGCCCGCGATCTAACAGAAGCACGCGCTAAGCCTGCAACATGCGCGCTAAGCGCGCGATCTACACGCGCTGAGCGAGGGGGTGTCGCGCTGAGCTCGCCTACGAAGGCCTAAAGCCCACTTCAACAGCTATAAATAGAGAGCCAGTCCAAGGGACAGAAACACCACGACAGAACCCCCTCTCCTAGGGGTTTCACTTACTCCCTTTCTTTCTTTCACCCCCTTCTCATTGTAAAGCCCTCAATGGCCATGAGTGGCTAAACCCTTAGTTAGGGTCTGGCAGGCCTAGAAGCCAATGTGATGTATGATGTACTCTTCATTATTTATCAATGCAATACCAGGTTTTTCTTTCCTATTTTCTTTTCTGTTTTTACCTTGCATACTCATCTTTATATTCTGTTAGGGGTTAGATGCTTGGGAGAGGGTAACTTCTAAATAAGATTTAAAGAAGATATGCATGCATTAGTTTTAGGGGTTAGACGCTCGGGAGAGGATAACTTCTAATAGAACAAGAAAAGATATCATAATAAAATCATTGCTAGGCATAGAGTGATTGCATTATGCCAATGCGTCAAAGCAAACATCTAGAATTATAACTTCATGCATTTTATCTATTTAGTCTTTGCAAAGGCATTTGGGGGATAGATAGATAAAATAGGCTTGTCATCGTGAGGCATCAGGCAAGTAAATGAATAGATGTGGGTGGGATAAAATCACCTGAATTGGTAAAGAAAATATCATAAACTCATACATCCTAGGCAGATTAGGTAAGTCAGTTCCCAACATTATCTTTTCTTGAATTTATCTTTTTTATCTAAATCTTTTATCTTTCACTTTTCTAATCTTCTACCTTTTTCTTTATCTTTTAATTTTGTTTTTAATTCTTTTATCTTTTCCTTTATCTTCTAATTTTATCTTTTCTTATCTTCTATCTTTTTCTATTTTTTTATTTTAAATTTATTATCTCTTGCTTGTAAATTGGGTTTGCATTAGTCTAAGTACAAACAAAGTCCCGGTGGATTCGACACTCGGACTTCCGAGAACTTTACTACTTGTGATGATTTGGTACACTTGCCAATGAGTTAACAAATACCTTATAAGTTTTGGGTTGGGCGAAAGCTTAGTCTGAAACATTTCCATGTATGGGGACGTCCATCTAAGGCCAGGCTTTATAAGCCAAATGAAAATAAATTAAACTCCCGTACAGTGAGCAACTACTTTATTGGTTATTTTGAAAGATCCAAGGGCTATAACTTTTATGATCCCAAATTAAAAACAAATTTTGAGATATGAAATGCCACATTCTTTGAGGATATTGAGTTTGGGGGAAAGAATAAAATTAGAGACTTTGTCTTAGAGGAAGAATCAGTAACAATTCCAGAACCGATTCATATAGTTGCTTTTGATAAAGCAAATTCGGAACCTCTACGGGATATTTTTTATTGAATCTCCCACTTAAGATAATTTTGTTGTTCATGAAGAACAAACTCAAGATCCTCAAGAACCTATGCTTCATGAGCCAGTACCTTTGTGGAGATCTACAAGAGAAATAAGAAGTGCTATTTCAGATGATTATGTGGTATTTCTCTAGGAACATGAAGACAATCATGGCTCTTGTTGCACATTATGATTTGGAGCTTCATCAAATGGATGTCAAGACGACATTTCTCAATGACAACATTGATGAGACAATTTATATGGTGCAACCAGAAAACTTTGTGTCAGGAGACCCAAAAAATATGGTTTGCAAACTGACAAAATCCATTTATAGGCTAAAATAGGGATCTCATCAATGGTACCATAAATTTCATCAAGTAATTCTCTCATTTGGTTTCGAGATGAATCTTGTTGATGATTGTGTGTATTACAAATTCAGTGCAAACAAATATATTTTTCAGGTCTTATATGTTGATGACATACTGTTTGCCACTAATGATATAGGTATGTTGCATGAAACCAAGAGATTTCTATCAAGAAACTTTGAAATGAAAGATCTTGGTGATGCCTTCTTTGTATTAGGAATTTAGATAAACCGAGATCAATCTCAGGGTATTCTAGGATTATCACAAAGGAGTTATATTGAAAAGGTACTTAAAAGGTTTGACATGCTGGAATGTAAATCCGTGGATACTCCAGTTGCTAAGGGAGACAAGTTCAGTCTCAAACAATGCCCAAAAGGAAATTTGGAAATTCAGGAAATGTAGAAGATTCCATATGCATCAGTTGTAGGGAGTTTGATGTATGTCCAATTATGTACGCGTCCGGATATAACATACATAGTTGGGTATTAGGCAGATATTTAAGTAATATAGGAATGGGTCATTGGAAAACAGCCAAAATAGTTATGAGGTATTTGAAGAAAACAAAGTATTATATGCTCACATATAAGAGGTCAGATCAGTTGGAGATCACTGGGTATTCTGTTGAGCCAAAAGTAATAATGATTTGTTTGAATAAATCCCTGAGCCTAATTTTGATATCCTTGACCTTGTTTTAGGGTTCTAAGAGACTATAAGGGTTTCAAGTTATGATAAGTCCTTAATTTGGGGGATTGCTAAGGGAATTTGCCTATATATAAAAAAAGCAGCACACAATAGGGCACCCTCAGAAGCTTGTAAGTCCAAAGTATTATTATAAAAAAAAAAGAAAAAAAAGATTGCAAATAAGGGCAAAAAAAAGTGCCATAAGTGCTAAAGTTAAAAAAAAAACTTTGAAATAAGGGCAGAAAAAGAGAGGTGTCAGAAGTGCCAAGAAGAAAAGTGTTGTTAGAGGAATAAAGGCTGAAAAATAAATACGCCTAGGCAGAAAATAAGTGAAAGTTTTTTCTAAGGATGCATGCTCTCTTATAATCCTAAGTTTTTGAAATCCGAGAAAAACCATGATTTCTTGTTTAGCCAGGCCCCGTTACAAGTCAATAAAAGTCCTTAGTGATCCACCAAGTGTAAGTAAGAATAACTTTAACTGAGATGAAGTGCAAATTTGGGAATCTTAATTGCAGGTCGTAGAATTTCAAACACTCACCCAGACACTTGTGCGCAGAGAGAAACACTAACCTTGTGAGGAAAGTGAGGCAAGCCAACTTGATTAATTTCCGATACTAACTATTTTCATTTCGATGTTGTTTGTGTTTCCATTGCGAGATTATGGCAAATGCAGAAAGGACCAGTTGAAAGAATTTGAAAAAAATTGCAGCTATTGAAAGTACTGGAGCATTCAGAGTCTACTCTCATTTTTGTTTTTGCTTGAGGACTAGCAAAGTTTTAATTTGCGGGATTTTGATAAATGCTAAATATGAGTTATTTTAATAATAAAAATATATTGAAAATATCTTTAAAAATATTAATTTAGCAGTTATCTTTGGCTTAAATATTAAGATTTGATATTTTTCTTATTTATGGCTTGCATATATGAAAAGGAGAGATTAAAGGACAAAAAGATCCAGAAAATATCCAAAATATCAAGAAATCTCAAGAAAATATGATTACAAGCAAAACAAATCCAAAAGATATAAAAAATATCCAAAAAGAAAGATTTCTAGCATGCATCAGGCTCAAGTCCACTCCAACAATTATAAAAAGAGAGTCAAGCCAAGGAGGAGAGAACAACCACAGAGCAGGCCTAAAAGCCAAGCGATGTATGATGTACTCATTATTTATCAATGTAAAGGTGTTTTCTATTCTATTATCTTTTCTGCTTTTTTATCTTGCATTATTCATCTTTACATTCTGGTAGAGGTTAGACGCTCGAGAGAGGGTAACTTCTAAACAAGATTTAAAGAAGGTATGCATGCATTGGTTTTAGGGGTTAGACGCTCGGAAGAGGGTAACTTCTAATAGAACAAAAAGAAAGGATTTCATAAGAAAATCATTGCTAGGAATAGAATGATAATTTTATGCTCATGCATTCTTGCAAACATCTAGAATTCATACTTCATGCATTTTATTTGTTGAGTCTTTTCAAAGGAATTTGGAAGATAGATAAATAAAATAGGCTTGTCATCGTGAGGAATCAGGGGTAAGTAATTGAACAAATGTGGGTAGAACAAAGTCACCTAAATCGACAAAGAAAAATCATAAAATCATACATCCTTGGCAAACCAGGCCAGGTCCCAACCTTATCATATTCTGATTTTATTTCTTTTATCTTCTATTTTTATCTTTTACTTTTCTTATCTTATCTTTTATCTTTATCATATCTTAATTTAAATATTTTATCTCCTTTATCTTCTATTTTTATCTTTAAATCTTTTATCCTTTCTTTTACATCTTTATCTTATCTCCTATATTTTCTTATCTTTATTTTAAATTATTTATCTATTGCTTTTAAATTGTGTTTGCATTAATCTAAGTACAAACAAAGTCCCTGTGGATTTGACACTCAGACTTCCGAGTACTTTACTACTTGTGACAATTTGGTACACTTGCCAACGAGTTAACAAATGCAAGGGATAAATTCATCACAGGTTGGCTTTTTGGCTGAGTGGCTAAAATAAAAAGAAACATGGCCTTGATCATATCCACCTTATGTAAATAATCTAACAGTCTAAGAATGATGCAAAATTAGGAATTTAAAAACAGACGTTCTCTCATAATTAAGTTCACACAGCTCACCGGGACAAGATAAAGTTATCGGCTTACTAGACCATGATCTCTTTCCATCAAGCTAACCTTTTCTCTCTTTGTGATTCATGTTCCATTGTTTGACTGACTCTTGCTTCTAAGAAACCAGTATTTTCACAATTGTCATGCATCATTTCAAGTGTTGAATCCTTCATAAAAAGCCTAAATAGTGACTTCACAAATATCATGCAATCTTTATTCAATGACTAAATTTAAACTACTGGAATTAAATTGCTAAAATTAAAATGCACAAAATCAAAATAAAGAATGGAAATAACACATAATGCAATTAACTAAAAGAAAGATAGGGTAAGAAATCCTGGGTTGCCTCCCAGTAAGCGCTTCTTTAACGTCATTAGATTGACGAATCAAATGCCTTCAAGGTGGCATGAAGGTCACATAGAACACATCTTCCTTGCATTTTCGCCTCTTAGCTAGAGACGCCATGAAAATCGTGTATTCTAGAAGCACCTTCCACATTATTGCAAAAGAAGTGGTGGCAATCAAGGAAAGAATGACATTTAAGGCTTTCTCATGTTCTCCATGTCTTTCTTCCTTGACAATAAGTTGATGAGGAGGGGTATTGACTTGGAGAATGCTTTCTTGTTGAATTTCTACTTGTGAGTACTTCTCTCATTGTTGTGCTTTCTCTTCATTTCTTTCTCTTTCTTCCTTCTTTTCTCTTTTTTCTTCTTTCTTCTCTTCTTCTTTTCTCTCTTCATCTTTGTCTGTCCTTCCTTCCTTAGGCTGGTTTTTTTCTGCTTCTGCCTCTCCTTGTGCTCTCTTCTGGCTTCTGGTCAACACGACCTTGCACTCTTCCTTGGGTTTTTTTCCGTGTTGGCTCCAAAGCTACTAGAGGGTCTTTCAGCCATCTTTTTGGCCAATTGTCCTACCTGCATTTCCAAGTTTTTGATCGAGGCGTCTGTGCTGCAGTAATTTGACATTGAAAATTGTATGAATTGGTTCAATGTCTCCTCGAGCTTGTTGGTTTTCTCGTGAATATCCACCCCTTGGTTGAGATTCTGGGCAGGCTGACTTTGTTGCTCCTTGTTGTATTGATTCCTTGGGTGATTCCTCCAGCTTGAGCCTTGTTGTATTGTTCAAATTATTTAGTTGAATGTTGAATCAGGTGATAGTTATATTTTGAATTAAGAGAGACGAAGATCAATGGGCATATTACAGTGCGATGTTCGAAGAAGTTGATATGGATTTTCAAGATGAAGAAGATTGTGGTGTGAATGAAGCACATGTTGATTGTTTAGATGCTTTTAATACTTCTCAGGTAATCATGTCGATCAGTTTTAATTGTTTGGTGTAATGTATGATTTGTGTAAAAATTAATATGTCGTGGTTGTGTCCTAGGTCTTTGCAACTCGAGAAGATGTTTTGAAGTGGGCTCGAACAGTTGCCCATGAAAATGGTTTTGTTGTAGTAATTATGAGGTCTGATACATATACTGGTAGCAGAGGAAGAACTTCATTTGTGTTAATTGGGTGTTAAAGGAGCGGTAAGTACAAGTGTAGGAAGGAAGAATTTGTTAGAAGAGACACATACACTAGAAAATATGGTTGTCCCTTTAAGATTCGTGGAAAACCAGTGCATGGAGGTGAAGGTTGGGCGGTGAAGCTGATATGTGGGATTCAATACCATGAATTGGCGAAGACCTTAGTTGGACATCCATATGCTGGGAGATTGACAGATGATGAGAAGAATATCGTTGCTGATATGACAAAGTCGAATGTGAAACCAAGAAACATCCTGCTAACGTTGAAGAAGTACAACAGCAGCAGTTGCACCACAATCAAACAAATCTACAATGCAAGAAGTGCATATCGTTCTTCAATAAGAGGAGATGACACTGAAATGCAACACCTAATGAGGCTCCTTGAACGTGATCAATACATTCATTGGCATAGATTGAAGGATGAAGATGTGGTGCGTGATTTGTTTTGGTGTCACCCAGATGCAGTTAAGTTATGTAACGCATGTCATCTTGTTTTTTTGATAGACAATACCTACAAAACAAATAGGTACAGGCTCCCATTGCTTGACATTGTGGGGGTGACACCAACTAGGATGACTTTCTCTGCTGGGTTTGCATATCTGGAGGGTGAGCACGTGAACAATCTTGTATGGGCATTGGAACAGTTTTGAGGCCTTTTTTTAAGAAACGATCACCTTCCTGTTGTTATTGTCACAGACAGAGACCTAACCTTGATGAATGCTGTGAAAGTTGTGTTTTCGGAGTGTACGAATTGTTGTGCAGGTTTCACATAGACAAGAATGTGAAGGCAAAGTGCAAATCGCTAATTGGTCAGAAGAATGTCTGGGACTACGTAATGGATAGCTGGGGTAACCTGGTAGATTGTCCTTCGGAACAGGAGTTCCCTGAGCACCTTCAAAGGTTTCAAGTAGCGTGTTCCCCATGGCCAATGTTCGTTGACTACGTATGTGAGACATGGATTGTCCCACACAAGGAGAAATTTATCTTGGCCTGGACGAATAAGGTGATGCACCTAGGCAACACAACAACAAATAGGTATTTAAATGTTTTATTATTTTAGTCAAGTTTCTTTTAATGATTGTTTGGAACATTATTGTTATTAATTTGTCTTATCTGTTATGTGTTTTAAATGTAGGGTTGAATCTGCTGGTTTGCATATCTGGAGGGTGAGCACGTGAACAATCTTGTATGGGCATTGTGGGGGTGACACCAACTAGGATGACTTTCTCTGCTGGGTTTGCATATCTGGAGGGTGAGCACGTGAACAATCTTGTATGGGCATTGGAACAGTTTTGAGGCCTTTTTTTAAGAAACGATCACCTTCCTGTTGTTATTGTCACAGACAGAGACCTAACCTTGATGAATGCTGTGAAAGTTGTGTTTTCGGAGTGTACGAATTGTTGTGCAGGTTTCACATAGACAAGAATGTGAAGGCAAAGTGCAAATCGCTAATTGGTCAGAAGAATGTCTGGGACTACGTAATGGATAGCTGGGGTAACCTGGTAGATTGTCCTTTGGAACAGGAGTTCCCTGAGCACCTTCAAAGGTTTCAAGTAGTGTGTTCCCCATGGCCAATGTTCGTTGACTACGTATGTGAGACATGGATTGTCCCACACAAGGAGAAATTTATCTTGGCCTGGACGAATAAGGTGATGCACCTAGGCAACACAACAACAAATAGGTATTTAAATGTTTTATTATTTTAGTCAAGTTTCTTTTAATGATTGTTTGGAACATTATTGTTATTAATTTGTCTTATCTGTTATGTGTTTTAAATGTAGGGTTGAATCTGCTCATTGGTCTTTGAAAATGGTATTACAGAATAGCGTTGGAGACCTCTGTAGTGTTTGGGATGCAATGAACAAGATGATGACACTATAGCACACTGAAATTAAAGCATCATTCGAAACAAGTACGCATGTCGTTGGTCATGTTTTTAAGAAAACCTTATACAAGAGGCTTTTGGGAATGGTGTCAAGGTACGCTTTAAATGAAATTTTGGTTGAGTTTGAGCACGTATGTCATTTGAAAGACAATCTGTCTTCATGTGGGTGTGTCTTGAGAACCACGCTAGGTCTTCCTTGTGCATGCGAGCTACAAAGGTATGATGGTGGCAGCATCCCACTGGATGCAGTCCATATGTACTGGAGGAGACTTAATTTTTCAGACCAAGGGCTATGTGAGGCCGAAGTGAGCATCAAGGAAGAGATTGATAGAATACATAAAAGATTCGAGGAACTTGATGTTTGCGGGAAATTTACTTTCAAGAGTAAACTCCGAGAATTCGCGTTTCCCGATGAGACCTCTATGTGCCCTCCTCCAACAAAGGTTAAGACGAAAGGTGCCCCAAAAAAGGTAATGAAAATAAGCGAAAGATCGACAAAGTGTGATCCATCTTATTGGGAGTATGTTGATGTTTATCATTCGGTTCAAAACATCAACACCTCAGTCAGACCCAGTGCATCATCTTTTGAACCACCGAAGCCAACAAGGATGATCCCCATATTGGATCAATTTCCGCCATTTATGCATGGTTTCATTGAGGATGTTGTTGATGTGAAAGCGGATGACAATTATGGATATCGGTCAGTTTCTGCTTTGTTAGGTATGGGAGAAGAGTGTTGGGCCATGATGCGTAACGAATTGATTAAAGAACTTGGCAAATGGTCGCAAGACTACATAAAGATCTTTGGTGGCACTGAGAGATATGAACAACTGAGGTTGTCCCTACACGTGGATGGGTTATCCAAGGTATGTGTTTTATGCTTTTTATTTATATAAATAATGTTTACATGAGTGACACGTGTATTTTTTTTGTGATTTAGGTTAGTATGGACAAATGGATGGATATAACGGATATGAAATATGTAATTGCGTCAAGATATAATGTAATCCTTGTATCGTTGTCACGACAATAGAGCTTCACATTTTTTCCTCTCAGAAGTTGACCACCGGCCGATTCTGCTGCGCACCGCATGATATGAGTCGTTCATGTGTTTGACAGTCATTTTGTTCAGGTCCATTGAAAATTCGTTTACTCAAATAATTTCAATTATTGAATGAGTTGGTTTGTTTGTTTAAGTTATTATTGTAATTTCACTTACAACAAGTTTATCTGAAAGATCGTTGTCCCTTATCGCCTATGGCGTTGTTGTGGTCAAGCAATGCGTATCCGGAGGCAAAACAATGGCCAACTACATATGTAGGTAGAATGCAGCAATACTTAAGCCTAATGACAATTAATACAATGCATGTAGACCTAAGCGGACACTGAACTTGTAATATTTATGTATCTATATTTACATTGGATTTATGTTCATGTAATTAATTAATTGTTCCGTGAACAAGTGTTAGTGTGTCAAATTGTTATATTTGTGTTGAACTAAATGCTAGTTATATATTTCTAATAGGCCGAAAACCAACTTTTTTTTTGGTGCCTCGGTTTGAGGTGCGATTCGATGGAACAGGGCGCTGCTTTTATTTTTTTTGGATTTCTTGACATACAAACATGCCAAATAGCGGCCCTGGACAGTCTCAAGTGGCTCCCACATAATTTTGAAAAAAGCCCGAACAGGGGTACTTAGGCATGTTTCTAAAAGGTCCAAAACCAATTTTTTTTATTCTTTACTGTACGTATATATATGGTTAAAATATATAATTTCAGAATAGTTATAAATTTTAACATTTAAATTACAAATTAAATTTTAATAACAAAGCAAATTTGACCAAGATTTGGATAAATTAATTTTACCTCACTTTCAAAATGGTTTTTCATCAATTTTTTTTCTAAAAAAACCAGATGTACTGAAAACAAAAAAATAGACATGTTTTGATTATTTTTTTAAAGTTTCTTAGTGACCATAACATTGTATTACTTTAACATATTTTTTCCAACATGACAATAAGTTTATTTTACATATTTTTTCTTTAATAAAATTGTCATGTCATAATTTTTATTTTTTATTTCCATATTTGAATGAATGGAATAAAATATTATTTTCAACATGACAATTTTTTTTCTTTTCCTAATATTATCGTCTTGTTAAATTATTTTATCTTCTTTATTTTATATATTCAAATACCATTATAAATGTGACTCATGTGTGTGGTTTATATTTAAATTTCAAACCATATATTTATAGAGAGACAAACATAAATCATAAATGATGTAAGTAAATGTGTTTTATGACATACATAAACAAATACAAAAATTAATAATTTAAGTACAATAAAAATATAAATCCTAATCTATGCGGCGTCTCTGGCGCGGCCTAAGACTTCCATCTGCGGCGTCACCTCTAGCTCTTCTCAGACAACGAGTCATGATGTCATGTAAGTCAGTGCCCCCAGTGACCATCCTGAGGTTGATGACCCGCTCCAAATCCTCAGCAATCGCTCCTAAATCCTTAGCCATCCCATGACATCCTTCGCAGTGAATTTGTCACAGTCAAAATAACAAAGTCAGTATCACATTTTAAAAAAATTTAAATTATGAAAAACTACAGAAGTTATGCTTACCACTGAATGCATAGGGAGATCGGTCGCGACTGAAACCTCGGGGATGGGTGGCTCGACGAACTCCTCATGATGAGGGGGAGGCGGATGTCTCGGCACAGCAGTTTCCTCGGTCCGCGTGACGAATGGGTGCGATATCCGGAAAAACAACTCCATGTAATCTGGCACCACCTGTTTAGGAACTGCACAGAGCTCCCTTAAAGGCACCAAATGGTCTGAAAAATGCAGCCACCAGTCATCTATATCATCACCCGTCAAAGAATCACAAACCGGCGGCGGAGGGACCGTCTGAAGGTAGCCAAACTGTCGAAGAACCCGCTCAGGTCGAACGTACACCACAATCTGATTCATCTGAGCTGGCCGGTGTACGATAATATCAAGTCAAAGGCCCTGACTCCCCGGTGCTCACCATAGGGCATCCAGCACACGTCAGTCATAGTCAAGGCATCCAAACATCTCCGATACGGGGCTCCCTTGATCCGCGTCATATGAGCCTTACCCGTAAGCCACCTTCAGGCCCATGGGCTCCCCTCATCATAAGCATCATGAACGACGGATGTATGCACTGTAGGAAAGTGCTCGTATATCCAGCACTACAAACACATAGTCAACATCAATAAAAAAAAAAAGAGATTCAATGCTACTTCAATTTAAATTATCAGTGATAATACGTACCTAGAGAAGTGTAATATAATCGCCCAGCTGCCGTGTAGAGGCTTGCAATGCGTCGTTCAGATGCTCGTACATGTGGACTAATGTAGCCGTTCCCGAGGAGAATCCCCCTGCCTGGGCCAGGTCCCTGAAAGCCTCCAGGTGCACGACATGTACATGGGTTGAACTCTTGTTGGCGAGAAGAGTACAACCCACCAAGTGGAGCAGATACGTGCGGGCTGCTACAACCCATCGTCTGGCCCTGCATTGGCTCTCATACAAGTCCCGAAGCCACCCCAACTGGACATGAGGCCCACCAGCCTGTCGGGTCTCAAATGTAGCCTCCTCATGACTGACCTCAAGAAGCTCCGTCAGTAGACCAATTGCGTCTGAAGTAACAAGCGGCTTGAACGTATGCAGCGCGCCAGTGATGGGAAGGTGTAGGAGTGACGCCATGTCATCCAACGTGATCGTCAACTCGCCTACTGGCAGGTGGAACGTGTTAGTCTCGCGATGCCACCTCTCGACGAAGGCGGATATGAGTCCAGGATCAGTGGTGATAATAGAACGCCTGATCAGTAAACTCAATCTGGTGCCAGCAATCAACCCTTCGATCTCAGGCGCTGGTCTCCCAATTTTATCTACTTTTCTACCGTGGGAGACCATCTTCAGATCGGGTCGTTCCTAAATTGAATAACAATTTATAATAACGTGTATATAAAAAACAATCCAACAACAAATAATTTTTATGTAATTAGTCAACATTAAAAATTACGTACCTGTCCACTCCAGATGCTATGTGCGACATGCTCAGCAAAATCGGTCAAAATCGATGGGTTGCGTGGTCCACCGGGAAATCCCACATCTGCAACAGGTGACCCCAAGCTCCCATCAGTAGCCACTCCCTCTGTCTGAACAGCATCGACGGCGCCTGTCATCTCTAGGGTGGCATCAGACACATGAGGAACATCCTCATGCAACTGAGGCACATCCTCAGGTCTCTCTGTGATGTCCTCACGCAGGCAAACCCGTTGCCTACGTGCTGAAGCAGTAGGCCTGCGACGCCGAGGAACATCAGCCTCATGCGCATCCTCACTAATGCCTCTACCTCTACCAGCTCCTAACGCACGACCTAAACCTCGTGTTCTAACCATGATCTGAAATCATGAAGAACATTTATTTTTTTCGGTCAAATTAAATATTCAAATAATTGGTAACAAAGCTTTGTCATTACAAATTTGTTCAAACACATGTTTTATATGTTTCTTACTAATTTGGTCAAATTAAGTTTTCAAACCTCTATTTGCATGTAAGGTTGAAAATTTTGTAGGGCCTTTTGTTAACAAGGATATATCTTCATATCTAATTTTAATGCCACTGTGTCCAAATGTATCATTTCACGACTAATACAATTTAGTTTATGTTGTTTCACTTAATTGGATGGGTAAGGTGCGTGTAATCAATTGGATGGGCATGTTTGTGATTCACCGGTTTCTACTTATCTCATATGGTATTAGCTTTGAATTCTCATGCTTATAACAGTGCTTAGATTGTGTAGGTATCACATTAGACAAATTTGTTTTCAATATCAAAAGAATTCCCATTAAGTATTTAAGACATCTTATTTTAGAAATCAATTTATCTTTGTTTCACCTCGTTAATCCACTTTAAGATAAATTATACTTTTAATTGTGATTTAATGATCAAGTCAAAGATCAAACTCCAGATCTTAATTAAAAAGATTCAACTATCAAATCACTTGTGTTAATAACTTTTAATTGTCATTACATTATGTTGTCACGCGTGAATTGATGTCAGTATTATTTAACCAAAGTGCGCATATGCACATTTACCTGATATATGTGGGGGGATTAGAATATAAAATGTTACTAACAAAAATTTAGAATCAAGTACCGAAATATAATTAATGGCGTGTCTCCATTTGAGGAGTTCTTCTTCCCCTAACACTCAGTTTTTTAGACTGAAATTTATGTTTTGAACTTCCAATCATACATATAATAAGCACATTGTTTCAGTCTATAGTATATGCCCTTGCATGAGGTTTAAGCTTTGTACAAAAGGTACATATCTTTAACATTCACAGCTATAAAATTTTAGGTTTAGTGGAGTCTTTATAATTTTGTCCACAAATGTTTGGAAAGGCAACAACAGGGACACAATCATTTAGACATCCTAACAATTCAACTTAGACATCCTAATGCATATATAAATCACACCAAATATAATTTCAATTTAAATACAAACGCAATTTTTAATAGCAACTAAATAACACAAACTACCTAATAATATGAACAAAATCAGGTATAATCTAAAAAAAAAGCAAAAAAAAAACAAAATACACAGCAAAACATGATCCGCTGAAGAACTTCTGCAGGATCTTCCGTGAGAAGAAAATGTATCCTGCGGAAGAAGCTTTTGCAGGTTCTTCCACGACAACAAAATGTAGCTTGCGGAAGAAGGTTCTGTAGGATCTTTCGCGGGATCCGCGGAAGATCCTGTAGAACCTTCTTCCGTTGGATCACGCGGAAGATCCTGCAGAAGCTTCTTACGCAGGAATCCGTGAAAGAACCTTCCACACTTCTTCCGCGGGACCCCGCGGAAGAACACCTTCTTCCGCTACAGTTCCCAGAAGCCACTTTCAGACGCGCAGAAGAAGGTTCTTTTCGCGGGAGAACCTTCGTCTTCAACCTCCACCACCACAGGTCACTAATGTCGTCTATCCTAAGGTTCCTACGACCATTTACGCCATTCAAACAGATACGAGGAGGTTAGAAGACTAACCTTGATGGCAGAAGACACGAACAACAGCTTCAATGGAGGATGTCAACTTCAGATGAAGGGAATAACAACTTCAAATGAAGGGAACCAAATTTGAAATGGAGAAGGAAATGAGGGCGCGGAGGAAGAAGGGAATAAGCCAATATCGGGGAAGAAGAAGCACGAATGGAGATTGTTGGGTGCACGGGAAAGAAACAAGCGTGGAAGCAAGGGGAAGAAGAAAGGTATCATGGAAGAAGAAGTGTTTTTTTTTAATTAGGTTACTTTTATTTTTTAAATGAAGGGTATTTTGGGTACTTCATTGAATTGCTGGGTGCACCTAGCAACACCCTTAGCATTTTTTTAATGAAATTGGTCCTCATGTCATCCGCAGATGTGATCATTTTCCCAAGGAACCAGGTTAAAGCCCACGATTAGTACTTGGATCTTCTGAAATTTAAGGTAAAAAAATTACTATGCTAATTCTGATTTGCATTTTATATAAATTAATTAATTTATTAATTGCTTTAGAATTATTTTGACACAATGTGCTACAGAAACTACATGCCTGGTTTACTCTAAACAAGTGTAGTATTTGTTAATAGGTTACAGTTAATTCGTTAAAATAATTCTATTAAAGTAGGGCATAAAATGTTGACATACTTAAAAAAAAGTTGGAACTACAAAAAGAAATGAAATTCTCGTAAGAGGTCTTGAAGAGTACATATATAAATTATGAAGATATGAATTGGAACAGCCTTTAGATAACAAAAGGGTGCTTTATTCTAAAATCACGATACATTTGTCACGATACAACCCGTCCTTGTTTTTTGGGTGAATACATTTTTTTTATTAAATTTTTTAGGTGAATGTATTTATTTATTTTTAATATTTTAAAACGAAGGAAGTACTTTCTCAAAAAAACTTTAAAACAGAATTTGGTTTTGCTATAAAAAAAAAGCTTAAAAAAGTCTTCCCTACACTAACCTGATTGAAGATTTTCCGTGGCTTATGTATGGGCTGACGACCATATTTGATTCCCATTACGTATCAAACCGTGTCATTTTGTTCTTACCGTTTTCCAAGCCTTTCGGTAACTTTATAAGAAGTTTACATAAGTTTACTTGTTTTAATTTTGATCATTTGTGATAAAATTTAATGGCCAATACATGTTTCTCTTATTTTTGTTTTTTTATCAGTGACGTTTTCTTTTTCATTCCCACTAGAACGACGTTGTGTTGCATTTCAAGGTTTGAAGTGTGAATTTGAAGAAATGAAATTTGGGATGTTGGAAAGAATTATAATATTTGTGAGATTTTTTTAAATTGATTTGAGATCTGTTTCTTTTTTTTAAAAAAAATTGAGATCTTTTTTGGAAGATGAAAAAAGGTAGGTGAAGGATTGATAGATGGCTTAAAAGATGATTCTCAATTTAAATTTGATTTCGAAACAAACACTCACAATAACTGTTATAAATTTGTCATCACTTAACTCGATATCTAAAATAAAATTTTTTAAATATCAAGTAATAAATGTGATTTTTTTATTATCAAGAATTAAACATAAAATTCATATATATATTAAAAATTAAAAACATATTTAAACTGTAGATCGAGTGTGGAATAATTAATCATAATTCACAAATAAAACTCTGTCTCCACAAATTGTAATTAAGACGACAGGGGCTTGATTTAAAAGGTTGCATCGTCCAATAAACATGGTTACCAATTAATAGATCACTGATGAAACAAAATGCACTAGCTTTTGTAAACCGAAATGGACATATTTGAATTGAATATTAGAATGTGTTTCGTTTGCCATTTCACAGCCATCAATGTAAGTTTATTTTAAGGCTTTCTCTCACATATTTCTCGGTTGAATAGTCTCAAAATTTGTCCGGCCAACAAACCAAACACACTTATTTTTTTAGAGGATTAGTGCGTAATTGGATGAATGTCCACAAAATTGATTTTAAATAAAATTGAATTTATAAAATTGATTTAATTAAAAATAATTTTGAAGTGATGTAATTTATGTTTAAATATTTTTATTATAAATTATGTTTGGAATAAAATTCAGTATAAATTTTCTCATCCAAAGCAAAAATTATTTGAATTTACTTCAACTCAAAATCAATTCTAGACACAAAATTAATTTTAAAAGCTTGTACAACATGAAACTAAACAGGTAAAATTTTAATCTAAAATCAATTCTGAATCCGGGGTCAATTTAAATACACACTTAAAATCGTGGTCTGACCCCACGTGCTGCTCCATTGAACCAATTTCAAGTAGCAAATAAACATTTTATCTTTAGTGTAGGTCCACTTGCAACAAGCTCTTACCCCCATTTCTCTCGCAATTGTTCTTTGTTGTATTCGTCAATCTCTTAAATTGTTGGAGTATGTATGGTAACGTTGAGAATGTCAAAAGTACCTTCATTATTTTCACTGGGCATGATTTAGGTCTATAACTAACTAAAACATACGGTGCAAACTGCATGCACTTCCAGTTCAATCCCAGACAGCAAAGGATCAAAATTCAAAATTTAATTTGCTGTCCCCTTTACCTACATCATTTCACATCTGTCAAGGGAATTCCCGTAATTATTGTATAAAATATCATTATTCTTTAAGACAACATGTTATGTGACACAACATTTAGAAGTTTAGGAATGCACATTTTAAACTCCTATCGTAACTTATTTAATCATTATTTGGAGGAAGAATTTCACCGAACATTTTGGATCAACTATTGAAAGATTATTTTATAAGTAGTTTCAAGTTTGAATCTTAGTGATCCTATCCATCTCTAGTAAAAGATATCTGTATTTTATACTAAAAATATATTTAGGGAAGAGTTTATACAGCATACAACTACATACAAATCTATAATATAAATGGCCTCTGCTTTTCTAGTTAAGTGCTTACTTTCTCCTTCGAAATAGAGGCATGCAAAAGTAAGATGAGCGGATAATATCAAACCAACAAAGTGGAAACAACAAGAATAAGGGCACAATTGAAATGACAAATATGAAAATTTGAACCCACTTTGAACCATGGGAATATGACATGCAAAATGCAGCACTGAAAGCTACCATCATGTTTGTGATGGAGATAATTTGTGCCACCATTCCAATTAGTAACCTTTTAGGGAGCAACTTGAAACATTCTTCCTCTGCATAGCTTGAAATTAGTATAGACAGGAACATCAGTATGGATGCTGATGCTGATATCAGTGCAAATGTTACTGCTAATGAAAATGCTAGGAATGCTGGTTTGTGCAAAAAGTTGGGAGTTTGTGTTTTTTTATGGATGCTAGGAATGCTGGAGTTTGGGCAAAAGGTTGCAATGAAAACTCCTGCGGTTATGAGTGTAGAAACAAGCATGCACCTAATAGATGTGCTATTTGTCCATGACTCTGCGGTTACAATAAAAATATTATTAAGTCTTTATTTAATATTCTTAAAACTTTCCTCAATACGTGTCTAATAATAAAACTAAAATAGGGATTGGAACTAGAAGTTAAAATCTCTCGAGCATACCCTATTGTGGGTAAAACATCCCATGTTTGCTTGGCTTGATCAATGGGATCGAATCCATAGCATCATTAAATCCACTTTGTCCCGAATAATACGCTAAATATGTATATACGCGCACATATCTATATCTACAAAAGAATACGCACAACAGACACATGAATGAAATTAAAGATGCAGATATCTTTTTTTAGTAATAGAAAAGATCCAACTCTTTTATTCATCAAGAAGTAATTTGAACAAAAAAATACAATTTTTTTTATACTTTTTCTTAAAAACAGGCTGATGAAAAATCCAGATTGAACAACCTACCTTATTTTTAGTTGCTTAAATAAGGGCAAAATGGAAATTATGAAAAAATTATCATTAGATGTAAAATTTAAAAAGAGGAAGAGAACATCTCATAAGAAAAAAACCTGCTTCTCTAGTCATTCATCTCTTATTTTCTTTTGATAAAGTCTCTCATGATTATGGAAGGCTAATCCCCTCTATCCGAAGAATCTAGCCGTCAACGCCCTTACAATGTAATTACTCTTGTTATCTATTAAATGTAATTTTTATTTTTATTGTCTCTTTTCTACTCTTCATCTTTATTGTTTAGTCTTATCATTCATGCATTAACTGTAGAGTAACACATTGAGAAATGATTTCTAAAGAATTGAGAAAGAATATCTAAACAATTCATTGACAGGGATAGAATGATTTTATTCTGTATATATCTTTATACTTCATATAATTTACTATTCAATCTCCAGAAAGGGATTTGGGAGATGATATATAAATTAAGTTTTTCATCGTGATGGAACAGGATTAAATGTCTTAATAGATATGAGTGAAAACTGAAAAAACATTAACATTACATCAAGAGTAGTTAAGTATATTAAGCTCCAACATGTTTAAATTCTAAAATTGTATTTTGCATTAAGTCTTTTTTATTTTATAGTTTTAAAATTCTTTCCTTCTTCTATTTATTATAATTCTTTATCTTTTTGCTTACAAATTAAATATTCATTAATATAAGTATAAATAAAATTCTCTTAAATTCAACACTTAAATTTTCATTTTAAACTTTACTACGTGATAACTTGATATACTTACCAACAAGTTAACAATTATCAATATGATGATGGTTAATTGGAAGCTAGTGGAGGTGAGTAATGTGATATCAAATTGACTAATTGATTATTTATCATCCATTGACATAAATTTCGTTGGTGTTTATTTCTCTCAGGTTAGCTGAAAATTAATATAAGTTGTATTTTCCAGCCAACACTACATTACACGTTGCAAGCTATTTGATAGGCATAATAAACTTGACAAACTAGTACAGTTCTTCAAAACTTCAAATGCGAATTTCTATTTGTAGTAAAGCAGGTATGTAGCACTTATTTAACCTAGTAGAGTCATGGTTAATTTACACGGCCTTTAGCTTTCCCAGTATAAAAAATGTATTTACTGGGTAACCAATAGCGTGGGTTTATGTTGACGAGTGACCCATATGGAAACAGAAGATATTCCATTATTAATAGGCTTATTAAAGGCCCCCAAAAAAATGATTTTGGCACCCGTACTTGGTACGTTGTGAAGAAGGCAATGGTAAATGTCGTCGACAAGTATGCTATGGAGGTATATAGTGTCACCAGTCCCCACCATATCTTCCGCAGCAGTGACTTCAAAAAGTCTTCCTCTACACAAGGTGATGTGATAAGGATAGACAAGAAAATCAGACTGGAGATGGATGAAGATATCATTGCAATTCCAATATATAACATGAAGTCACGAGTAATGGTGGGTTTATGGTTATCCTCACGCTTAATGCTGAATGCTGTAGCCAACACTAGTGTAGCAGTGACCGTTGAAATAGTTATACAGGAATTTATCATGCTTTTCATCCAAGACTCTGCTTTTGTCACTAACTCTAAATGCTCTTCAGTGAATAATTCTCGAGGAGTTTTACCATTGGAATTTCTCATCTCTATGAAACAAGGTTGCATGATCTTCTTCACCTCCTGTAAAGTACCAAACACCAAACGCACGTGATTTCCCATTTTCCTGTTTATATTTTATTTTTTTGTGTGATTTTCCTGTTTATATTATGCTAGAGACATAAGGCCAACAGTCTCTCAGAAACCATTTATTTACTATGAATTATCACGGAGTAAATGTACAATTTCATCCCTAAAGTAGTAATTTCATTCTTACAATTTTGTCTATATAATTTAGTCTACAAAATTTGTCAACCTTAGGATAATTTAGTCCCTGAAATTTATCAAGTTCAGGACAAATTTAGTTTCCAAACTTGATCAACTTTATATTATAACGAAATTTGTTAACCTTAGGATGACTAATTCGTTCTGAAATTGACAAATTTGAGAACGAAATTTGTATGCCCGCAACCTGCTGAGAATCAAATCAACACAGGTCACTTGTTTTAGGGATTAACTTTTCTATTTACTCAATTATTATCAATTGTGATTTGAAATAAAAGGAAAATACCAAAAATGTAGAATACATGCAAGCTAGGGCAACATATATGAGATATGGAAATTATGAAGAGATACCTCATACCACATCAACTCGAACTTCATCTGAAGAACAGGTCCAGGCAACAAGTTAAGTTTGCTCGGTGGTGATAATTTTGCAGCATAGTGCAGTAAATTGTTTTTATCCTCATCCTCTAATGTTACTACAAAATTCCTGATAGAGCTTGTTTCATGTATTAGATTATATATGTCTATGTGGCGGTGCAAAGCAGCAATGTGAATGATGCTTCGATTTTTGGTATCAACTTCCCACATGAGTTCTGGGCAAGATCTAACCAGCTCTGCCAAAACCTCAAAATTTCCAACTTCTGTGGCAATAAATATTACCTGAGATGGTTCACTTATGACTTTTATAATAGTCTGCATCTCTGTGCCATCTAGAGAAAGAAGTGTCTCCCAGAGACACTTGACAAGTTGGAGGGCCAAAGTTGGACTCTTACCTATTTCACACAATTACACAATTTGGTTAGATGATTATTAACTAGTGACCATCAAATCAGTAATCTCATAGTAGCTATATCTAGAATATGAACAAATGTATTACATTCCTTTTTGAGAGTTAATATCTGGAATGTAGTGTATTCATTTATGATCTTACCCGAATATATTTTACTAGGAGAGTGAAAGTTTTTACAAAAAGAAAGTGAATGTGAGAGAGAATAAGGAGAGTGGAGACACTTAAGGAAACAAATTAAATACTCTTAACCAATATGATTAAATTTGTTTTATATTATATAAATATATTTTTAAAGTTTAATTATACCTCTATGATAATTTATTTAAAAATATATTTGGCAATAAAACTTTTATATAGGATAATAATTTACCCTTCAGTATGATTCTTTATGTAGGTTAAAATACTTAATATTTTTTTAAAAAGTAAATAAATATAATTTTAATATATTAACAAATCTAATAATAATAATATCAGTAATAAATGATCTTTTATATCTTAAATAGATTGGTCTGTTAAATTTAAAAGACATTTTAAATATATAACTGAATGTTTAATCTTTTTAACTAAATAAAAATCTTGATTTATTTTATCTTTTATAAAGTCCAAAACTTTTTTTTAGTTGAAATCCTAAGTTTGACATAGTTGACCTAACCTAATCTAAATTAGGCCAAAGTTTCTCCTGAGTAACCTATAACGTAATTCTATCCTAAGGAAGAATTATCTTTTGAATTAGTTTTTGGAGTTAAGTTAACTAAAATTTGAAATTCTACGATAATGCTTTCCAGTGATGAATAACAGTTATTGTGGAGAACCTGAGTTGGTGAGCATATATAGAAACCTTTGTCCTAGACCTCATCGACAACTAAAAGATGACGGCTTTCGGGCCAAAACATGCAAGCCCGTCTCCTGGTTCTCATTCCTTGCCAAAGCTACCCTTGGTTTCTCTCGTAACACCTTCAAAGCTAAATCTGCAAAAATTCCAAATAGCCTGAATTGAAAATACAGATATAGCAGCATAAGAGTAGCTAGCTTCCAATCCATGGACATCATTACTCTGTACTACTATGATTATTGTTCTTTACACATCTCATAACTTGAACTAAGCAAGACCCAATTTAATAATATATATATATATATATATATATATATATATATATATAAATTTAGTAAACTCGAAAATTTATTAGTGAAAGTTTCATAAATAAAAATTCATTACATATAAAAATAATAATAAAATATTTATAAATAACATATCAATTAAAGTAAATTTCACAATACTTAATAATGCATCACTTAAAAAGTTTATGAAAATTTACTAAAAATAAAAGTTATACATGAGTCAACTCATACAAAATATATATATGAGGGACACTACGTACCGTAAATATCAGTCTTGAGACAAAAGAAGAACAATGCATCCCAATCTGCATCATTGAATGTTTGAACGGTATCATGGTAGAGATGCCATGCCATTTTATTTTTTCCCTGCAAAGCAGCCATGTGAAGTGGGGTGAGTCCATCCCCACGCCTGATAGTTGGCAACCTGCTATTTCTTCGGGCCATTACTTTAACAATTCTCACATTTCCCGATGCTGCGGCTAAACAGAAAGCAGTGTTGCCTTTGCGGTCTTGTAATTCCAAGTCTTCATCGCTCAGTAGTTTCACAAGCTCCTTTACGAAGTGCAACTGATTTGCTTCTGCTGCTACGTGAAGCAGTGTTGCCCGTCCCTGTGAGATGGCAGAAGTAGCCAACCTTCTATCTGCGTCTATCATGGCTTCAGTTTCTTTCCACTCCCCTCTAATTGCAAGGGAATATATGGGAGCACATTTGTTCGCGTAATCCCCTAATTAATTAACCAAGGAAAGTACACACACTCAAAGAAAATAATTTTAAATTTATGAAAGTTGAGAATTAAATTACTTAATATGTAAATTCACATAGTTGTTGTGTCGTTTGTGGGAGTGATGGTCGTAGCAGTTAGTGTGGGGGTAATGATGAGGTGACTCATGAGAATATAGTGGTGATTATGATTATGAAGAAAAGTTTAACATATTTTAAGAGGTGATAATTTAAAAATTTTAGAATTTTTTTTTTGGTTTGATCGATGAATTTTTTGGATATTTTATATAGAGTTACACCACAAATCAAAATCACATAAAATTTTAATTTAAATTTAAAATATTTTAATTTAAATTTATTCATATGAATGAATAGATATGTATATATTTTAATTTTAATGTCATTTTCAAATGAGTAGTTTTAATGATATCATGATGAAATAACAAAATCTATGTGTAATTATCATATTATCTTGTATTATTAACATGTGATCATGTAAATCAATTTGTTTTTAGTCTAGATGTAATCTTAAGAGTTTTATTTGGATAATTAATATATATAGCTCAATCTAAGAAGATTTTGCTATAACTCTCTTATATATATTTATGCCTTAGCAAAATATAAAATACAGAACAAAAGTATTTTGTCATAAAATCCTTTATAATATCAGAGCCAACAAGTTTTTTTTTTGAAATTTAATGGCAATGACTCATCATAAAAAGGAGGCTCCTAAGAATGAGTCTCATAAGTAAAAAGAACATAAGATGGTGAAGAAGACTTCATCACCGTATGAATTTCAACAACGACCCAAGAACTGGACGAGGAAAAGGAGAAACAGTGTGTACAAATATTATGCATAATGCTGAACATGTGTAGACACCAGGATCTCAAAAGTAGACAATTCAGGTTTGACTGGGTTACTACAGAGCAGTGACGGACGTTGATAGAATTACTAAATGCTTAGAAAACAAATTATAATGATAAGATGACTGGTGAACATGATACCAAGACATGGATAATTGACTTAGGGTCTTCCAACCACATGACTAGAAATCTGAATCATATGCATGAACTATGAGATATTCAAAGTTGTCTAGTTGGACTTCCTAATGGACAACAGAAGGAAGCGTGGTGCTAGATGGAGGCTTAAAACTTACCAATGTTCTCTATGTGCCTAAATTGAATTGTAATTTGATATCTATTTCACAAATGATGGATAAAACATGTGAAGTATTTTAGAGCCAAACAAACTAGAGAGAAGTTTCCTTTGAGTGAACATAAAGTCAATAGTGTATTTGAATTAGTTCATTGTGATTTATGAGGACGATATAGAACTCCTTCTACTTGTGATGCTTTTTATTTCCTGACAATAGTTGATGATTATTCATGTGTTGTATGTGTATACCTATTAGTTGATAAACGAGAAGTATCGACAATGTTTCACAATTTTTTTGCTTTGCTTGAGAGGCAGTTTCATAAACAAGTCAAAAAATTCAGAAGTGATAATGAGATAGAATTCACATACATGAAAAGATATTTACTTGATCGTGGAATAATTTTTCAAACATCTTGCACCAGAACACTCCAACAAAATGGGAGAGTGGAACAAAAATAGACATATTTTAAATGTGGCTCGAGTACTACGATTTCAAGATAATCTTTCTATTAAGTTTTGGGGAAATGTATTTTAACTGCAGCATATTTGATCAACCGAACTCCTTCCAATGTTTTGAATGGGAAAACTCCATATGAGATGTTATATGGACAACAACCTCCATATGAACATTTGAGAATATTTGGCTCTTATGTTACGCCCATAATCAAAGAAGGAATGGTGATAAATTTGCAAGTAGGAGTAAGAAGTGTGTGTTTATTGGCTACCCATATGACAAGAAAGGGTGGAAGTTGTTTGACTTAGAAACAAAATAGATTTTTGTCTCTCAAGATGTTGAATTCATTGAGACTAAATATCCTTTTTCTATTGATGTTACTACCAAAAAAAATGTTCCTCCTAAAAATTGGAGTTGTGAATAAATTGTTGGTGATGTGACTGATGGTGTAGAAGAAACAGATCACATAGGAGGTATTAAAAAAAGTAGTGATATGACAATGGACGATAAAAGGGCGAGCCAAATGTGGAGTTCAATGAACAAGGTGTTACTCTCCAAAATATGGACACACAAGATACAATGCTTCCATCTATATCACTACCCAAGCCATTATTGGGTAGAGGACATAGAACCAAACAACCTTCTACAAGATTGCAAGATTATGTGACAAATAACACCAAAAGATTGAGTCCATTCAACTGTTCACCCTCTCCATAGGTAGACTCAGGTGCACCCTATCTCATAACTGATTATGTGAACTATGACCATTTTTCTCTTGCGCATCGTGCTTTTCTTGCATCCATTTCACGAGAAAAAGAGCTTGTTACTTATAGTGATGCGGTGAAAGACAGTCGGTGGAGAGATGCAATGAAAAGTGAGATACATGCCCTTGAGACTAATGGAACTTGGACAGTCACTTCAATGGAACTTGTAGTGTTAGTGTATGTTGATGACCTAATCATTTTGCGAGATAATCATGAGGGTATCACCGAATTTAAAGCCTATTTACACAATTTCACGAGATAATCATGAGGGTATCTCCGAATTGAAAGACTTGGGGATCCTCAAATATTTCTTGGGTATTGAAGTGGTGCGATCTTCCGCAAGTATCTTTCTTTGTCAACACAAATAGGCTTTGGAAATTATAGCCGAAGCTGGACTTCTGGGAGCTAAGCTATCAAATGTGTCAATTGAAAAAAATCATTGTTGGGCACTTGCAACATACTTGTCTTTTCTTTATCCTCATCAATATAGGCGATTAGTAGATCGTCTCATTTACCTTTGTTTTACTAGACTCGAGCTTTCATGTTGTGTGCATGTCCTGTCTCAATTTATGCAGGGCCTAATTGCATAAGGATTGTGACTTGCAACTATCTGGTTGGTGTGACTCTAATTGGACTTGATGTCCTTTAACTCGTAGGTCCCTTACCAAATGGTTTGTTCTACTTGGATTTTCTCCAATTTCATGGAAAACTAAGAAAAAACAAACAGTGTCTCGCTCCTCTACTGAGGCTGAGTATCAATCTGTGGTAGTTGTAACAGGAGAATTGAAATGGTTAGTCTTGGTATCTCTCATTATCAGCCTATGGGATTTTATTGTGACAGTCAAACAACACTTTATATTGTCAAGAACCCGATTTTTCATGAGCGCATCAAGCACATCGAAGTGGATTGCCACTTCATTCGTGACGAGTATTTCACTAACAATATTGCACCTACTTATGTTCCTACACATGCACAATTAATTGATATTTTTACTTAAACTCTTGGTCCCACTCAGTTCACCTCTCTACTGTGCAAGTTGAGGATATGTAATTTACATGCTCCAACTTAAAGGGGAGTAATATTATCATGATGAGATAACAGAATTTGTGTGAAATTATTTTTAGTCTAGATGTAATCTTATGAGTTTTATTTGGAGAATCAATCTGAATAGCTCAATCTTAGAAGATTTTACTCTAATTCTCTTGTATATATTTATGCCTTAGCAAAACATGAAATACAAAACAAAATTATTCTGTCATACAATTCTTTAAGTTATATATATATATATATATATATATATATATATATATATATATATATATATATATATATATATATTTATATTTCATACTTTCGGTTCAAATTTGATTAGAGTACATATTTTTTACTTCTTTTGTTTCACTTTATATGACACTTTAGTAAGAAAAAGTTATTATACAATTAGTTATTGTTTTACAAAATTAATGAAATAGTAATTGTTTTTTATAGTCTATATAAGTAATTAATTAGAAAAATGAAAGGTATGTTAGAAAGTTACATATTTTTTTTATAATATTTGTATCTAGACCTTAAATGTTTTATAATATGAAACTGAATAAGTAATACTTAACATTTTAGGAGTACATCCATAAAAGAAGATGTACAAGAGAATACCTCAACGAATGTGCCAACTCTTGTTTTTATAACATTCACTATTAATCATAATAATGAAGATTAGCAATATGTATGTACTTGGCCAATCATAAGTAATTAAGCACATTATATAATTATTCTTATATTTTCAAAGACATAAATTTTGAAAAAAATTTGGTAATTTTTTTTTAAAAAAATTCAGCATAAATATAAATCAACAATCCCTACAAGAACAATGGTCCAATGTCCAATTACTAATACAGTCAATAATTGGTTGGTGTTTATGTATTTAGTTAACCATGTATCAACGCGAGCGAGTTTTAATTTCAAGTAAGTAAATATCTCTAGTATGCAAGTGAGAAAATTTATAAATATGACTTAATTTGTCTGCTTTGCATATATGTGTAAATGATTGTGCAAATGCAACAACAAAGGATGAGAAAGTACTTGTGTTGTTAACTAGATCACATGAAGGACTTCTGCCTTGAAGTGAAGCAATTTCATGAATGACTGCTATCTGCAGTTCTTCAGGATTTGTTGTATTTCGAACTGCCATAGCCATTTCGACTGTAAAACAAAAGATGAAGTCCTTTACATAATAGCTAATTAGCTATATAGGAGGAACAATGCCTTAGAAACAGTACGTTTCGCATTTCACATTTTTATTCACCTTTTTGCTAATTAATTTTTATTGCAATATTGAATTCATCTTAAATAAACAATATGTTCAAGTTGATCAACTCTAAATATTGTTCTATTTGGATATATCATGCACATTTATAAATTAATTAAAGATAATCATCAAAGTAATTGAAATTTTAAAAATAATTAACGAAGTACGAATATATATATGAATTTTTTTTATCAGACACATACATATAAATGTAAGAGAATAGAAAATTCAACTACAGAAAATAAAATAAAATTCATAACCAAACTTATGGTAAACAATATATATATATATATATATATATATATGAAAAAAATGTTGTTTAGAATTTAAAGGTTTTAGCTTCGCATATCAAATTATTTTAGGTTTAAAGAAAGAAACTATAAACAAGGATAAGTCGATCAGAAATTTATACTTTGGAATTCATAGTTTAATTTCTTTAAAAGACATAATAATAAATAAAAACGAATATATTTTAAAAATAAAATTATTTTTTTTTGGTGTAATAGATTGTATATATAGATGTGCACTAATTTGCTCACATAAAAAAATATGCAGCTATCAAATTATATGAAATTAGTCTAATTAAATTATATAGATAAATACTTAATTAATATCAAGAGAGAGAAATATATAAAAAAAATATTATTCTTAAAATTTTACTAAAAATGATTTTTTTTATTTAGAATGTTAAAAGAAGTGAATTTTTCAAATAAATCTCAAATATAAAAAAAATAATCATTAAATTTTGAAAAAATGCTCTATTTTTTAGATACCCATTACAAACACCATCATACTTTATGCAAGTGACTCTAATTAATAAGGAACATATTAATCTTAACTACTACTAGTATCTAAGTGTATATGGAGAGAGACTAAGTGAAACACAAAAGCAGTTATCTAGAAGGATAATATGCATCCATCTCATTTTAATTTCTAACAACTCACATTCATTCCATTTTTTTTTTCTATATCTATCTATTATTTTTGTTTTTTGTTTTTCGTTTTATCTCTCTCCTTCATTCATTCCATTCATCCCAAAAATGAGGTGCATGAATATCATTATTCATTATCATATCGAATGGTATATACGATCAATTAAAGCCAGCCTTTTTAGTCTTATTAATTGCACATGCAAACATTTGAGAAAGCAAACAACCACGGTAGGTTAGACCTGGATATTCCTGCCAGTAATTTTGGTAGTTATATACAAAAAATGTAAACTAATATCTACGAGTAAACATTTTTTATAACTGCTCCAAAAGAATCAAATTTGTATGATAGCAACTCTACCGAGGAGGACTCTAATTTTAACTATTAGTAATTAAAAATGAGTAGAAACATTTTTCACAGCAGAGTACGACACTCTGACACTGTCGGCCACTCTTTACAAATTCAAATTAAATAATTTTTTTTATAAATAACCAAAATATTCTCATATGAGAGAAAATAAAAATAAAAATATTATGAGATTTATGATATAATAAAAAAACAAAGATGAATAAAAATATTGATAAAATATTAAAAATAAAATTAATTCGGTAAAATGTTTAAAATATTATAATATTTAATAAGATTTGTGATTCATGTATTTTTCAGTACTCGCTAATTAATTTACTACGTGAATGCAGTTAGATACCATAGTTAATTAATTTCATGAAAAAGTAATATTTGTTAATCATATGTGCACCTGAAATTTTCATTGTTAGTTACTCCATACCTGAATTCCAAGTTTTTACACAATCTTTTTCTGCTCCACTTGCCTTCAGAGAAGATCACAACCGATTATCAGCAAAAAAATTATCAGACAAGTGAAAAATATTTTGTGTAGTTAACCACACTCAGAAATAAAATTGCGTAAAATATACAGTAAAATTACGTAAAAAGAGGAGCGAAGGAAGTCAACGAGGTAAAGAAACAATAAAAAAGAAGAAAGAAACCATGTATAAGGCTCAACAAAAACGAAAGATCAGTTCCAAGCTCAACGAAAGACAAACAAAAATATAGATAAAGATTTATTTATCTTATTATATGAAATTTTTATAAATTTCCTATGTGATTTTAAGACAACAATATATGCTAGAGCATGCATTCAATGGGTTGCCGACGATCTCTTTAAATTTTTTTCAATCAAAGTAAACAAGAGGGATTATATAAATTGATTATAGTAAGGTTGTGAAATTAGGTAACTAAAGAATAGAAAGAGGAAGAATAACAAATGAATAATAATAAAAATCAAGCAAAGCGAGAAGATGATCAAGAAGGAAGAATTAAAATGGGAAAGAGGCCAGGCAAGGAAAGTTTTTGAGGCAGAACGCTTGACACTTAAAATTACCACCAAAAGAAGAGCAGTCGAATGAGATGGAGGAAATTAACGTATAGTAAAAGCTGTTTTTATTTATAATGAAAAATCGGAAATCTTCAGGAAACTGAGCTCCCTCTCTTTTTCCTTGTGCTTACACAGCGGTTTCAACTGCAATTGCATAGCTGGATACCAAAAGGTTATTTGACACGCGTTGAGAGAAAAAAGAGACAGAAACATAAGAAATATATAAATATGATAAGGTAAGTGATATAATAAGAAAAAAATAATGAGTTTGAAGTGCACATATGCCTATCAATCATTTAGTACTTTTAAATAATACTGAAACATGACATGCATATAATTTTTATTTTTTAGCTTAAAATGTATTTTTTTTATCTAATTTTTTTTAAAAAAATTGGATTTTGTTTCAATGTAAATTTTCATTTATTTTTATTGGAAAAAACTTACCAATCTCTTAGATTCATTTAAAGGATTACTGACCTTGTTATTAACACACTAATATTTGATGTGAGTGTATTGAAAAAGTGATATTTAATTAGAAATAATATCATAATAGAATATATATATATATATATATATATATATATATATATATATATATATATATAAAAGTGAATGGAAATAAATTTTATGTTTTTAAAAATTTAAATATCACAATATTAATTTTATGTATAAATTCAGTGACCATTTTGTTTATAAAAAAAACTATCTTGATGAAGACAAAAACATAAAAGTGCTCATGTATATATGACACTCTAATATTTAGGTGCAAGTAAATAACTTACTCTTTTAATTATATATTAGACTCAACTGAATATTCAATTGAATTATTTAATTTTTTAATATACACATTTAGTATAAAATTCATGAGGTTAAACAAATTAATGTTTCTCTTTGAGAACTTGCAAGGTAGCTTGGGTATGAAATGGAAGTCAGAAAAGACTTGTTTGAATTATAAGTTTCTCCGGAAGTATTTTTAAAATAAAATAAAGTAAAATGAATTTTTTTATAAGTTAAAATTAACTTATACATTAATTAATTTATAATTTTTTTCTCATCTTTTAGATAAATTATACAATAGTTTCTACAAATTAATAAAAATACATAAAATAATTTTAATATATTGAAACTTTTATTTTATTTCTAATAAAAATATTTTTGGATAAACTTATTCTAGCGTATCCTAAAAAAATGAGATCCCCCTCATTGTTAGTTGCTAATGAGTCTACGGTTAACAACATGCATTTATTTTACAACCCGTCCTTGTTTTTCTGGGTGAATGCATTTTTTGTAGGTGAATGTATTTATTTATTTTTAATATTTTAAAACAAAGGAAGTACTTTCTCACAAAAACTCTTTTAACAGAATTTGTTTTGGATAAAAAAGAAAAGCTTAAAAAAGTCTTCCCTACACTAACTTGATTGAAAAATTTCCGTGGCTTATGTATGGGCTGACGACCATATTTAATTCCGACAAGACGTACCAAACGGTGTCACTTTGTTTTTTTCTTTTTGTTTTCCAAGTCTTTCGCTAACTGAGCTCTCACTTCTTTTTTTTTTTTTTTTAATTCTTTTTTTTTTCTTGTGCGTACACAGCGGTTTCAACTGCAATTGCATAGCTGGATACCAAAAGGTTATTTGACACGCATTAAGAGAAAAAAGAGACAGAAACATAAAGAAAAATATAAATATGATAAGGAAAGTGATATAATAAGAAAAAAACAATGAGTTTGTAGTGCACATATGCCTATCAATCATTGAGTACTTTTAAATAATACTGAAACATGACATGCATATAATTTTATTTTTTAGCTTAAAATATAATTTTTATCTTTATTTTTTTTATAAAAAAAATTGGATTTTGTTTCAATGTAAATTTTCATTCATTTTTATTGGAAAAAACTTACTAATCTATCTTAGATTCATTTAAAGGATTACTGACCTTGTTATTAATACACTAATATTTGAAGTGAGTATATTGAGAAAGTGATATTTAATTAGAAATAATATCATAATATATATATATATATATATATATATATATATATATATATATAAATATAAAAGTGAATGGAAATAAATTTTATGTTTTTAAAAATTTAAATATTACAATATTAATTTTATGTATAAATTCAGTGACCATTTTGTTTCTAAAAAGAAACTATCTTGATGAAGACAAAAACATAAAGGTGCTCATGTATATATGACACTCTAATATTTAGGTGCAAGTAAATAACTTACTCTTCTTATCTATTTAATATTATTTTAATTTTATTATCTCTTTTTTTGTTTAATTTTATTAATTGTGGCTTGATCCCCCATATTCATGGTAAGTTTTAGGGATAATATTGAAAAATATTTATCTCTTAAATAATTCTGGAAAAAAAATATCTAAATAATTTATCTTTAGGGATAAAATGATTTTATTTAACCTGTTATACATCTTTATTCATAATGTTATTTAACAGCTTTATTTCTTAAAGAAATTTGGGAGAGAAAATAACTCGAACTTCCATTTTAACTTTATTACTTGTACACATTGGTGCACTTGCCAATTGATCAACAAGTTTTTTGCATCGTTGTCAGGGACTTTGTTCTTTGTACTTGTTAATTTGGATATTCCAATTTTAAAGAAATAAGTTTTTACTCTCTAACTTTAATTTTAGTTTTATTTTTTCTAAAATTAAATAATAATAATAATAATAAATAAAAAATCAAGTTTTCTTTAATCATTCATTATTTTTAATTTCTATTTTAATTACTTCTCACTACTATAAAAAGCAGATTTAACATCACCACATTTACATCGGTTTTCTGACAAAACCGATATTAACAAAAATGCGGTGGTATAATGATAAATAATTAGACTTTCTTAACATCGGTTTTTTTAAAACCGATGTTAACGTCGTAGGTTAACATAAGTTATTTAGAAACCGATGTTAACATAACTTCGTCAACATCGGCTTTTAAAAAAATCTGATGTTGGTAAAGTAGAAGTTAACATTGGGTTTTTAAAAAAAAGTCAATGTTAACATATTAACATCGGGTTTATTTGGAAAAATCGATGTTAAAAATTCGATTTTTAAAAATATTATTGGCTCCACGCCCTAATTCACTAGCGTCTCTACCTCATTGTCTCTACTGCAACACCAACCTCCGCAACACCAGTCTTCATCGTCTCTACCGTAATACTAGCCTCCGAGTACGTCTTCTTTTCGCGACTACCAATGTCGCTGCCATTGTCGTTGTATGGTTCGAGGTAAGCTTCATGTCTTCATGGTTCCTCTTTGTGCTCACTTGCTGTTCAATATAGGTTTCTTCTAGGTTAGCTTGATCTACTAGTATAGAAATGCTGAGTGTACCTTGTGGGGTTCCAAAAAGTGTCTCTTCTTCTCCGTCTAACCTGTCATGTTCTGTGTCTAATCTTGTTGTGCGTATATTTTTGTTCTGCATCTTTTGGGGAACTCGTGGTTAACCCAAGGATTACGCTAATGCTGAGTTGTATCTATCCCTAAACCAGTGCCTTATGTGTCGCAACTGCTTCTGCTGATTTCTCAACGTATGTCATTGTTTTTTGTAGGATTTTTCTTTTTGATGCTAAGCTCACTCACTATCCTATGTGTAATTGGTGTTGCTACTTGGTGATTTAGCTCACACTGACCTATCACCTGCCTTTGCAGAAAGAGACTGTGAAGTTGATTCAAAGGGCAATGGGATTCATCCCATTTATTTGAGTTCATGCTATTGTGTTTACTTGTAAACTTGTTTCCATGCTTGTGTGTTCTCTCTTACACACCTTTTTATGTGTGTGTACACTAATTGTAGTTAACATTTAATATCCAAATTTCATTATGTATTTAGTGTAATAGACAAAAAGGAAGCATTGAGTGCAACTATTACGTCATGCACTGGATGTCCACGATAATCTTAGGAAGTTTCAGAAATAATTGGAAAACAGTAATTGTTTATTTCAAACAAAGTTCGTTTTCTTATCATCGGTATTACATTATTATTAACTTATGTTTTATTTGATCATGCAGTATTTTAATGATGTTAGATCTTTGAAAGCAGACAGATTGAAGGCGCTTCGCATCCAGTGGACACAATATTATCTTAAAGTTAGAAATCAAACTTAGGATGTCAGGGAATTGAACTATGTAACTTTAGGTTACCTAATTAGTTTACTACCTTGCATTACATTTTTTACAATTGTTGTTTCATTTTAACATTCAATAATCTTTGTTGATTAATAAATTATTTATACATAGTTATCAATTGATTTTATACAATGGATAGTTTACTAGCTACCTTTCTGGTAAAACCTGTTTGAAAGCAGAATGCAAATGATATATATGGTGTGTGCTGTGGTATGATTTTAATTTTACAGGCTAAATTTTGGGTTTTTTTTTGTAAAAATAGAGACAATATTTTTTAAAAAATTTCACATAACAACATTGGTTATATAAAAAAAAACCGATGTTAATATACACAAATAACATCGATTATTTCATTATACGTTAACATCGGTTTTTCAAAAAATCGATGTTGTTTGTGCATATTAACATTAGTTTTCTATAAAACCGATATAAATAATGTATTTGTTAACATCGGTTTTGTATAAAAATCGATGTCAATTGTCAGCATTCATACTTTTTTGTTGTAATTCTTATTATATAACATCGGTTATTTAAATAACCGATGTTGTCAGTTTTACTTTAACATCGATTTTAAAAAATCGATGTTAACCATAATACTTTCAACATCAGTACTTTCAACATCGGTTAAAAACCAATGTAGAAAGTCTTAAATAACCGATGTAAAAAGTATAATTTCTAGTAGTGTCTTTAACCTTGATAACCTGCGGTGTAGTTGTTTTCTTTCTTGTATGTGAGGTATAATTTTAGGAAGTAACCTTTTCCATTGAATCTAGAGATTGGAGCAACTTGTAGAAGAAACAACGCCACAAGAAGAAGGAGAGAACAATAAGAGATGCAAGCTAATCAAGGAGAGATGGAACCATCATTCCATCAATTCCATGATAAATCATTAAGTGAAGCTCTTGACCACTTCTACGGTTTTCTTTGGAAGACTCTTACTCATGGGTTCAACCTACCTGTTTAGTTAAATATATTCATTGATGGCTTGCGACCCTATTCCAAGCAACTTCTTGATACATCCGCTGGTGGAAAAATTAAATTGAAGACTCCTGATGAAGTTATGGAGTTGATTGAAAATATGGCAGTCAGTGACCATGTCATCCTTTGTGATTGAGCTTATACACCCACAAAGAAGAGTCTTCTTGAGCTCACATCTCATGACACATTACTAGCTCAAAACAAGATCTTAGCCAAGCAAATTGAGACCCTTACGGAGACCTTGAACAAGTTTCCTCAACAGTTGTATGCAGTGCAACCTCCTCCTTCTTTAACCATGCAAGTTGGGGGATGCAACATTTGTGGCAGGGCCCTTGAGTCAAGAATCTGCATGACTCAAGATGATGCATCTAAAGAAGGAAGCTATATGGCCAATCCAAACTATCAAGGGTTCCATCAAGGAGGACTTATAGGATACAATCAGGGGGGAAATTTATCTCAAGGCCAAGGCTGGAGATCCCATCCTTGGGATAACTTCAAAAAAGATCAAGTGGTCCATCTATCTGACCTCCCAATCAAGGGTTAATCTCTATGAGAGGACTATCAAGCTAGAAAATACTTTGGCTCAATTTATGTAGGTTTCTTTTTCAAATCACAAGAGGACGAAGTCAGTCATCAAGAATTTGGAGGTATAAATGGGTCAACTAGTTAAGCAACTGGCTGAAAGATCCCCATGAAGTTTTGTGGCCAACACTTAGAAGAATCCCAAGAAAGAGTGCAAGGCGGTTGTTAACTGGTTGGAAAGTGTACTAATTTTATCACAAATAGTAAATATTAAAATGAAAGTACAAGTGTCAAGTTTGCATGAATTTTGTTTGTACTTGAATTGATTTATACCCAATTTGCAAGTAAAAGATGAGAAATGTAATGGAGATAAGAAGAAGGGAAGAAATTGATTAAAATAGACAAGAGTAATAAAATAAAAAATATTAGTGCAAAGATGACTTCAGAATGCAATTATGTCGGGGTCTAGCATGCCTAACTACCCTTGATGCAATATTAATGTTTTTCTCTACTAATTGTTTTCCCAATTTTCATTCACATTTACTAAGACACTAAACCCTAATCCCTCACATTGAAGAGCCTAATTTATCTATTCTCTCTCTCAAATCTCTTTGAAAAGATTGAATTAATAGTAAATTACATTAAGTATGAAGATGTATGCAGAGACACAATAAAGTCACTATACCCCTAGCAATAAATTGTTGAGATGCCTTTTCCCAGTTCTTTAGAAATGACCATTTTCCAATGTATAACCCCTAAAAACTAATGCATGGATGGTCAAACCACACAATAAAGTTAAAAAAGCAGAAAATAGACAATAGAAATTGAAATTGCATTTAATAAATAAGAAGTGCAGTTACATTACAAGGACATTGGCTGCTAGGCTCCCATCATAGGGGGTTTTAGCCTCTCATAGTCATGAGAGATTTTACACTTCATAGGCTAATAGAAGAAGGGACTGGATGACGAATAGCAAGAAAAGGGTAATGATTAAGAAAAAGGGTTTCCCCTAAGGAAGAAGCTCATACTTTGGATTTCTTCACTAGAGAGATTTAAGACTCGGTGTGTCTTTTCCTTTTACTTTGTCATCCTTATATAGGCTCCAGGTAACTTAATTTTCACGTTGACTTTGTGCTTAACACGAGCTTTTGCACTAAGCGTGCCTTTGGACTTCATTGGAGGATTTCTGCGCGCTAAGCGCAGGCATGCGTACATTATTATTATTCTTTTTCTCCGACTACCTTTTCAATTTATTTTTGTTTTAGACTATTACGTCGTGCATGTGCTATATATATATATATATAACATTATATTATCATAGTTAGCATAAAAATAAAATTATCTACACATTATAAGATAATATTAAATGATATTATCTTATTTATGTGTTAAAACCCCCTATGTTGGACGGCTATTCAGGGTACAATTAGATTGCTTGTGCCAAGTTCGGCATGTCATAATAAATTTCTTTTGCCTTTTAAAAAAATAATCTTTGTTGCTTTAGGAAGTGGTCAAATATAGAGGCTTTCTGCAAGTAGTTTTTAATCAGTACCCAAGTCTACATGATATATTTGTTTATTTATGCTAAATATAAAGTATAAACTTGCTCAAACAGAATATTCTCTTAAGTTTTTCTAAAAGGTGGGGTCTTTCATATTTTTTGTTATTTAAATATCTTAAAGTAGGAATCCTTTTTAATATATTTTTTTTATTTAAACATGCTTTTTGTTCTTAAAAATATGAAATTTTTATTTTAATTTTTTTTATAAAAAATGTTTTGTTTTTAGCCTTTTTTTATAACAAAAACAATACAATTTTAGTTTTTCACCAAAAACTAAAAATACTTAATTTTGATATAATTTTTGATATATTAGTCCATGACAATGACGATAAATTGGCTGAAACTTAAAGGCACTGGAATGACCAAACTCAAAGACGACACTGATGGACATGAGAATGACGATGATGAACACAATGGCACCGACATCGACGCGAGGTGACGACAATGACACAAAGAGAAACATAAAGGTTTGGCTACAAAGAGAGGTGAGAGACATTTGGGTGCAACACATAGAAGGAAATAAAAATAAACAAACTTGTTAGGTAAGTTTTTTTAAAATCTGTTTCCAAAACTTCTACTTTTTTATTATTGCTTTTAAAAACAAACAAAAAATGAGAACAGCTTAGAATTGTTTTCATTCTCAATTTCTGTTTTCTGTGCTTATTTACAAAAATGTTACCATGTGTTTGTTAACACTGATTTTCATATTTTGTAGTAATATATGATTCTAGTGGAGAAACATCGAAGTTAGCCACCAGAGACGCTACAATGGCTCTCGTCATCGATGGTGGTGGCGGAATGAAGGCGTACATTATCCCCATGAGCCAAAGTTCCTCGACCTCAAAATTGAAATTGCTCTTCATGCACACACACACACTCTGCGTTTGCTAGCCATGCACTAGAACTAGAGTGCCGTCATCCCTCTCCACGATTGTGCGTTTGCGTTGCATTTCAAGGTTTGAAGAAATGAAATCTGAGATATTGGGAAGAATGATAATGTTTGTGAGATTTTTTTAAATTGATTTGAGATTTGTTTTTTTTAAAAAAATAATTTGAGATCTTTGTTGGAATATGAATGTCAAATAAGGGAGGTGAAAGACTCCTTGATGACTCAGAAGATGATTCTCAATTTAAATTTGATTTTGAAACAAATACGAAATTTTTTTAAACTTCCACAAATCACATTATCAAATATTTAATGGACATGTCATCACTTAACTTGATATCTAAAATAAAAATTTTTAAATACCAGGAAGCAAATGTGATTTTTTTTTATCAAGAATATAATACAAAATTTAGATATATATTAAGAATTAAAAATATATTGAAACCTTTAAATAATTAAAAAAATAAGTGCATATATGAAAATTGTGCTATTCCCATTTTTATTCCTTGAAGCTGTAACCCCTAACCAGTACATGATTCATTGATTTGCAACGATGAAACTAAACCAGGAATGGAGTTGAATATGCTGTAACCAATGAATGAATGCCACGTAAAGAGTTAAACACGCTGTAGATCGAGTGTGGAATAATTAATCATCATTCACAAATAAAACTCTGTCTCCATAAATTGTAATTAAGACGACAGGGGCTTGATTTAAAAGGTTGCATCATCAAATAAACATGGTTATCAATTAATAGACCACTGATGAAACAATATGCACTAGCTTTTGAAAACAGAAATGGACATATTTGAATTGAATATTAGAATTTGTTTCGTTTGCCATTTCACAGCCATCGTATCAATGTAAGTTTATTTTAAGGCTTTCTCTCACATATTTCTCGGTTGAATAGTCTCAATTTTTCCGGCCAACAAACCAAATACACTTATTTTTTTAGAGGATTAGTGCGTGATGAATGTTGATAAAATTAATATTATAAAATTGATTTAATTAAAAATAATTTTGAAGTGATGTAATTTATGTTTGAATATTTTTATTATAAATCATGTTAGAAATGAAATTCAGTATAAATTTTATGATTCAACACAAAAATTATTTAAATTCAGTAACTTATTTAATCATTATTTGGAGGAAGAATGTCACCGAACATTTGGATCAACTAGCGAAAGATTATTTTATAAGTAGTTTCAAGTTTGAATCTTAGTGATCCTATCCGTCTCTAGTAAAAGATATCTGTATTTTATACTAAAAATATATTTAGGGAAGAGTTTATCCAGCATACAACTACATACAAATATATAATAATAGGGAAGAGTCTAGAATATCCGTCTCTAGTTAGTTAAGTGCTTACTTTCTCCTCCGAAATAGAGGCATGCAAAAGTAAGATGAGCGGATAATATCAAACCAACAAAGTGGAAACAACAAGAATAAGGGCACAATTGAAATGACAAATATGAAAATTTGAACCCACTTTGAACCATGGGAATATGACATGCAAAATGCAGCACTGAAAGCTACCATCATGTTTGTGATGGAGATAATTTGTGCCACCATTCCAATTAGTAACCTTTTAGGGAGCAACTTGAAACATTCTTCCTCTGCATAGCTTGAAATTAGTATAGACAGGAACATTAGTATGGATGCTGATGCTGATATCAGTGCAAATGCTACTGATAATGAAAATGCTAGGAATGCTGGTTTGTGCAAAAAGTTGGGAGTTTGTGTTTTTTTATGGATGCCACCAGGTAGCATGAATGTTGCAGTGAAAACTCCTGCGGTTATGAGTGTAGAAACAAGCATGCAGCTAATAGATGTGCTCTTTGTCCATGACTCTGCCTTTGTCAATAATTCTTTGTGCTCCTCAGCAAATATTTCACGTGGAGTTTTTCCTTTAGCATTTTTCTTCTCTACATCTAATAGCAGCATTAACTCTTTCACCTCCTGCCATGTCAAAGTATAATGTTAATTATAATGTTGATGATGCTCATAAAAAAATGAGTAAAGGTGATTTTAGTCCCTAATTAAAAAATAGGCCATACTTGTTTTTATTTCTCGATTTTTAAAATTAAATCATAAGTTTTATCCAAGCATGAGTCCTCAAAGCTAAAACTGTAGGGAACCAAACCTTATAATATTAGGGACTAAAGTTTGGAAATTTTAAATATAAAGCAACAGAAATTTATGATTTTATAAGTCGGAAGCTAAAATAAAAATTGGCTCATTTTTTAGGAGCTAAAGATATTATTAACCCTAATAGTAATATATAAGAGTTTAATTTGAATGCTACAAGAATTCAATTTGAATATACTGATCTATATATAGTAATAATAATAATATTAACTTTCATAGTAATACTAAAAAAATCATATATAAAGTGATTTTTAATTAGTTGCAAATGTGAAAAAAATATTAAAAATGTATCTTTAATTAAGATCTAGATGTCCACATCTTAAACTGATGCATAAGTAACAGTAGCCATTACAAAATTAGGTTGATTTAAGTTTGTAATCAAAAGAAATGAAGAGAAAGATCAATATATGATTAATATAAGATCATGTTATTTTATATATATATATATATGGGACATATCAGATGAGAGAAATATTTTATTATGAGAAGTAAAAAAATTAAATAATAAATTTTAGATTAAAATAAAAGATTTAAATTTAATTGTTAATATTAAATAGACGTGTATTTAATATTGACTCTCTTTGTTAATATGAGTACCACAGTTATTGTGAGTAATGGGAAATATACCTTGAACCATAATAATTCATGTGTCATCTGAAGAGCTGCTCCAGAAATTAAGCCAAGTTTATCAGGAGGTGTCAACTTAGCAGCATAGTGCAAAATGTTGTTTCCTTCATCGTCTTCAAAAGTTGCTATGAAATCCTTGAAGGAGCCTAGTTCGTGTATTAGACTATAGATGCTAGAATGCCGATGTATAACAGCAATGTGAATTATGCTTCGGTTTTTGTCATCCACTTCCCATAATAAATCAGGGTAAGACCTCATAAGTGCAGCTACAAATTGAAAATTTCCAACTTGTGTAGCATCAAATGTTATTTGTGATGGTACACTTATGAAAGTCCTCATCTCTGTTTCATCGTAATCTTGTTCAAGAAGCTTGTTCCAAAGACACTCAACAAGTTGAACGAATGGAGTTGGCTTCATGCCTGTCACGATAAGAATTTCTATTATTTTTTGTTATAATAAGTTTTTGAATTTTACTTTACAAATTTCTTTTTTCTTTCTTCTCAAATGACATTAGAAAATAATTTTCTTAAAAAAGTAAAATTCTTGAAAGTTTTTTTTTTAAAACCTAACCTTTATGGTGAAAAACTTTTAAGTAAGAATAATAGTAGATCATGAGGTTATTAATCCAATTAAAAATGCTCTATTGATAAAGTAGATGTTCTTGTTGAAGCAATCAATAATATAAATACTACTAAGGCACACTGTATTTTATTATCTTCAAAACTGTGGATCAATTGAAGATAATGTTGAAAAGTCTACTTATATAGTAAAAATTAGAATACACGATTAGAATGTTTAATTAGTTATTTTTATTAGCCTCTCTCTCTTCTCATGTGCATTTCATATACTATTTTGGCCACTTGTAAAAATAAAAAATCTCTTTCGACCAAGTTTACTATCATTCTTTTATCTTTATTTTCATACTTAATTTTCTTAAATATCTGATCTATTCTTTTCAATATATATTCTTTTATCCGTTTCTAAATTAAATTTCAAACTTTTTTTCTTAAAAAATGCCCAAGTTAAAAACAATTTTATATTATAATTTAATTTGTGAACTATAAATCTAAAATATAATTTATATATTAGAGACATTTTTATTATAAATTTTAATTATAATAAAGTATTATATATTAAAAATATTTATTTATTAGAAATTTTAATTATACAAAGATAAATATTTATAATACTAAAATATTAGTTAAAATAGTTTATATGTATAAGTGGCTAGAGTGTATGAAAAACAGTATAAGAATAACATGCTATTATAAAATGATTTTTTAAATCAATTGTAGGATCGGTGTTCATGCAAACAATATAGAAAGTCAGAATTTTTAGATGAATTAAAAGTCGATCTAAAAAATGACTTTTAATATTGGTTATTTTAGTGATTGTAAAACCTTACTATTGTTCAAGATTTGGCTTGGAGGATACCATTGACCATGACCAGTAAAGCCACTTGGCATTCGAGCCAAGAGATGCAAGGCTGTATCGTTGTTCTCATCCCTTTCCAATGCCAGCATTGAGTGTTCTTGTAGCATTTTCAAAGCTATATCTGCAAAATTTTCCAAAATTACTTGGAATGCAATTGTTGCATGGTAATTGATGACAGCTTATGTGCTCTATTTTTCTTTTCCCATTTGATAGTTACAAACGTGACACATTGCTTAGGGATGTATCTGACACGCACACGCATACAAATAACAGGGGACATGATAATCTAAAAGTCAAAGGCATATATATCTATAGTGTGCAATGTCTGCAATTTAAGTAATATAATTGAAAAGATTTATAGATTAACATATGCTTCAATTATGCTGTCCTTTATATTCCTTAATTGATTCATTGTATGATCACGGAAATTACTACACATTGGCTTCTGAGAAAAAGTCATAAAATTAACTTTCCTTAATTCAGTGTTTCTAGCATAACAGATTCATATCCTGAGTCGTTAATTAGCATGTGATCCTCATGGCTCATGTTCTTGTCTATCCTCGAAATTCAGTAAAGCAGAACATATTCATTTGTTGTGACTGAATTACTGCAGAAAGTTCAATGTATTAATGAATTTATTTTTTATCCTAAACATGCAATATATAAATTAATTGGTGGTGTATGAAGAGATAAAGTTTTCATTCACCCCAAAAAAAGTGAGAAATCCTTTTTATCTATGATGAGAAATGAAAATTATAAATCTCAATCATATGATTAATCTTATCATATATAAATGATGAAATTAAATTTAGTTAGAGGTCACATGGATACATTAAATATATATATATATATTTCTTTTAATCTTTACCATGTAAGTAAACTCTAATTACAATTGCAAGAATGTGGGGTTTGACCCTTGGATAAAATCATGAAAAATTAAGATTAGATCATAAAGTCCTGCTATACTTTTTTAAGTGGTCATAATTAAACATTTCAATTTTAATCTTAACAAATTCATGTATCATTGTTTGATTTAAATATACTCTTCTCATTGTCTAAAACAAACACTCCTCTCAATTGATATAATCATATATGTAGATGCTTATCAAGTAACCATGTAAATTTTCATGAATGAAGGAAAAACTGAGGGAATTGAATTCACTCACCATACAATCCATTCTTTATGCAAAGGAAGAACAGTGTAGTCCACTCATCTTCTTCTAAAATGCCAGTAGTCAGGTCATAGAGATGCCTAGCCATGTCATCTTTTCCTTGTAAGGCAGCCATGTAAAAAGGAGTGGCTCCTTCTCCGCCCCGAATTTTCGGTAGGCCTGCATTTTTCTTGATCATCAGAGAAGCAATCTGCAGGTTTCCAGATGCAGCAGCATAGCAAAACGCGGTGTTTCCGTTGAAATTTTTCAGTTCTAGGTCATCAGGGTTCAGTAATTTAACCAGCAGATCCACAAAGTGAACTTGGTCTGTTCCTGCCACAACATGAAGTAGTGTACCCCATTCCTTTGTTATAGCAGCGTTTAATAGACTAGTGTCTGCATCTATCATGCGTCTGGCTGCATTCCAATCACCCCTCAATGCTAGCTTATAAAGGGGTATACATTTTTCTAAGTATTCCCCTGTAGAAATTAAAGTGCAAAATTTCCTTCAGCTGAAGAAAGCATAAGTTTATTTACATATAAAATAGTTGTAAGTTCATCTAGTATTACTTTTGGGTGTTTTTGGGTTACCAAGTTATTGAAGCAAAATACACACCAGATTTACGGATTACTAAATGAGTGTTTGGTTTAGTTGTTGTCTGTTTTCATTTTTATTGAAAATAGAAAATGGTAATAAAAATGCATTTGGTTGGATTTTTAAAAATATTTTTCGTGAAAATATTTTCTCAAACGAACCAAAAATTAAAAATAATAAAATCTCATTTTTTAAAAACACATTTTCAGTGTTTTTATTTCTTGAAAACTGAAAACAAAAAATTAAACTAAACATATTTTTAGAATTCTAATATTTTAAAAATGAAAACAGAAAATGAAAATGTAAACTAAAAACACCCTAATATTTATAAAAAAAAAAAAAACACCACTGATCACTTTGAATGAAATTTCTCTTTCTATCAACTATCAACCACGTGTTATTAATTTTGGGTTTGATCACCCAATTGGGCAAGACTACCAATTAAAGAGGTAAAAGTCTTCCTAATAAGTTTAATCGCAATTGCATTCCTAATGTTTGAATTTGAGACCGCTATATAAGTTAGAACAGTCTCTAATCAACATAGTGATGGCCATCTTGTGCTACGATATAGTGCTGGCTTTGCAAGAAAAACAGATGATTGATAAAATATGCGGATGCTTTAATTAATGTTGCAAATTGCAAATATAAAATGTTGGAGGATCGTATTTGGTTGCTGGCAGATGGTTTTGGTAGTATTTGTGTCTAGTGGGCAGAAGATTTTTCTTTATAAAGTGATGTTACTATCACTAAATAATAGTGTGGCAAGTGTTACATTAGAAAATGCATAAAAAAGTATAGGACAGAGAGAGAGAGTACTTTTGTTTTCCAGTATGTGACGGGAAGGGTGTCGAGGTTGAGGAGAAGCCATCTGAACCACATGTGCCGGTGGTGATGATGTTGTTAATTCAACGGAAGGGCTTGAAAATTGAGCAGAAGCCATAGGAACAACCACCTGCGTTTGTGATGGTGATGATGTTGCTGCTGAGTTTGCATTATTTACCATGTCCATATTTCTGTAAAACAAACATATAATCTTTACTCTGATCACAAGCAAGTTTTTTTAGGGTGTGTTTTGTAGGTTATAACTACAAGTTTTGGAAAGGAAGAAAGACATGGCCAATTTTTTTTATTTAATTTTTTTAAAATGATAAAAAATAAAACAAAGTGATATATTATAAACTAACAAGAATTTGGTGTCTTAGTCTTTTATTTAATTTACATACATATTATGTACTTATATTTATTTTAAAAACATTACTTTTCTTTTACAAATGATGTAATATTAACTTTTGAATACATTATTCAATTATTCATCGTGGCTCGGGTGTTTAATGGTGGCCCACACGTAGCTTTCGTTTGTTTAACATCATACACTATATAGTCCAAACTCAAAAACCAACACACTAATTAATAATATTTATTTTACTAGTAGTAATAGTAATATTTTCAGTCTAGATAAGATTTTATTAGTTTTATATATACGCATGCAAATTAATTATAAAGTTCCAATGCACTATGATTCTTACGTTTGAACTGAAATCACGAAAGAGCTTAGATAGAGCCGTTGCTATGATGTGTTGGGCCATCCTTTTCACTTTCAGGGAACAGGTCAGGGTGATCATTAAGGTGACTATATATCACCAATCACGTAGATTAATTAGTAGTAGCAGTGTAAGTTTATTTTGATTTAATTAATGATTTAAAATTCATGTCTTATACTTAGTTATTTTAGACAGTAAAATAAAAAGAATCTTATTATCTATATTAATGTTACTCAACCCAATCAGGAAATTAGTTTGTACTAAAAAATAACAAAGGAGGGTGTGCTCATGACTGTGTCTTATTCTATCATCATATATATCAACTTGCAACGTGTCATTTAGCTAGGTATGTGCAGCAAGTTAGCCCTCACCCTCTTTCGTCAAACACGAGAGAATATTATAATATTAAAATACGAGTCATTATCTTTTGCTTTTAAGATTATGGACATTGACTTACAAATTACTAAGTCTTCGCCATACACACCACGCACAGAACCTATCAGAATTCAGTTATTCCCTACATATATACATACCTGAACGTATTTCAAGTCTGTGCACAGGATCTTTCAATATGCTAGCTAGCTTTCCTGTTAACCAAAATTGGATTATTCAGTATATGATAATATTATTTTCATTTTTATATATAAGAAATAAATAAGAGCATTCTAATTTTGGAAGATAACGGAAGAAAATGGCGATCTAAATTGGAAAATAGCAGAATCAGGTGCAGAAAACGCATCGGAAGAAAGATAAAGGAACTCTGTGTCTGATAAATTGTGAAGGTTATTACGAATTAGAGAAGCATAAGATATATTTTAAGGCCACAAAAATAGTAGATTAAAATGTGATAGATTGAATGAAAAAAGATAGATATAGATTTGTTTAGTTTGCATACAAAAGAGGAGGTGGAACCAAGAGGGGTGAGCGTAGCAGAAGGAGTTCATCTTGTAATAAATTAAGGTTTGAATTCTCACTAAGAGAAAGACATAGATTTAACATTCCACTGTACTTCAAATGGAATTATTCTTAAAGGAAGATTCTCTTGGAAAACAAAAAGTGAGAGAGGGGAAGGTGTGGGAGGTAGAAGAAGCATGATAAAGAACCCCCCACCCAATTTTTTTTTATAAGGAATGATTTTGAAACTCCTCTATATATGAAGATATATACTTTGAAATGGTTGTTGTTGAAGAGTTATTTCCACCAAAAAGGATAACATAAAGGAACGCAAGATTGAGAGTTAGAGTGGTATACTATCAACTATCAAACCTATATATAATGAAGAAGAATTTGTAAAAGAAGAGCTAATTAAGCAAGAAAAATGTGATTAATGAGAAAGAGAGAGAGAGAAATTTTAGATTTACCTCAACAGGTCTTGGAACAGAAAGATTTAAGAGCTGCCGCTGAAGGAAGTGACACCACTTTGTTTATCTTCATAATCTTCAGTTTTTCCACAGACAGTGGAAACCCAAAAAGCGTTTGGTAATTGGAATACATCTGTAATGGAGGCTTTTTCGGACTGTGCAGGTGGGGGTGTAAACTCAATTATACTATGAAATCAAAAGCAGATTCCTATTTTTAGTCAATTGAAAAACATTAATATATAAATCAGCAACATGATAATGCTCAAAATAAAACAATGTTCAGGCATTATTATTATGAAGATGACTCTTTACTTCTTTATTGCCACACCTTCGTAGCTTTGGCGCTTTCTCTGTGGGCCAATAGGTCATCATGCTTTTACAATAGCCACCTTCTTAGAATATAATATAGTAAGAGAAAAAACTAAAAGAAAGTGGACTCTTCAATGGTTATTTATAAATAAATAAAGTTTTAGAAAAATAATAAAGTTTTATAATTAAATAAATAAGGAAAAAAATTTTATTAATGAAAATAATAATTTGAGAGAAAAAAGTATTTTATTTATTTATTTAATAAGAAATAAAATAGAGTTCATTTTTATAAAATAATAAAAATAAATAAATAAAGTAAATAATAAGTTGTAAGTATCTAACTATAAATAGAGACGTGTTAGGTCAATTTTAACACTAACATGCTTCCTCTTCCTCTCAATTTTGTTTTTCCCTCTCCCCATTCCAAAACTCTCTCTTTTTCCCGCATACTACCAAACATATCTCAGAAAAAGCGACGATATCGAACTCATTCAATGTTGGATCGTCGTGAAATTTGGGCACCAAGTTCGGAACTCATTTCCGAACATTCTCACCGTTGGGAATTATGAAAACATGTCGGAGCTTAGAGAAATACCCTTTATATCGTAGTTTTTTATTTTCCCGTAGAAATCCAAAACTATCTCAGTAAAACTACGATCCCAGACTCATTAACCATTGCATTGTCGCGAAATTTTTATATGTGGTTCGCGATTCAATTCCACACACCTTCACCGTTGGGATTTGTGAAATAATTTTCATGGAAAGAGAAACTAAATCGCACAAAGACAGTGCAAAATGGAGGCTTCAATCTTTCTCCTTCTCTCTAACGTTTGAGAACCCTATCAGAACAGTCAGATGAAAAACTTGAGGAATCTCATGAAACCGTTAGAAATATCACTATTGTTGTCACAATACACACGTGAGCCTGCTTAAAGGTAAGATATGAGTTTACCGCAATTGGGGTTAGAATGAACATGTGTAGGAATCCTTAGGGGATCAAATTGAGATTTATTTTGAGATGCTTATTGTATTATAATTCTTTCGGTTTGAATATGTGAACTATTTGAGGGATTTTACTCCCAATGTTGTGAGAAATATTTTTGTATGATTTGTTTGTGTTTTTTATAACATTTAGCATGATAAATAATTATATTGAGATCGTAAAATTGTGATTGAAATTGTGTATAAGTGATAAATTAAATATGTGAAATTGTGAACATGAGATTCAGTTGTGAATAAGTGTTTGGTTAACACTTGATGTGAAAATACTTGTGTTGTGAGCTGTAAATTATACAATAACCCGACCAATGTTTACCTTGAGAAAAGTGTTTATGCCCAGTGTTAAAGGGAAAATGTAGGTTTCCTAGTTAGGAACCGATGTTAAATTTTAGCACAATGTGTTAAACGTGTTTGAAACATGAGTGTGAGGTCGTGGGTATTGTATAATTCATGAGCAGTGTCTACTTATAATATTGTTGTTGATATCGAGTATAAGTATAAAGTTGAACACGTGTTAATTTGTAAGATAAATGTAAACCTATGATGGTGGATTGTGACATTATGAGATGTTAAATTGTAGACATGATATTTGATTGTGAATAAGTGTGTGTGTGTTTAACACTTGATGTGACAATAATTGTATAGTAAGTTGTGAATTATACAATAACCCGACCAATGTTTGTATTGAGAAAATGTTTATGCGCATTGTTAAAGAGAAAGTGTAGGTTCCTAGTTAGGAACCAGTGTTAAATTGTAGCGCAATATGTTAAATGTGTTTGAAACACGAGTGTGAAGTCATGGGTGTATAATTCATGAGCGGTGTCTGCTTACAAAAATTATTTTAGGGGTTAGACCTAAATCAAGAAGGTGAGGCCCTAACGGATTCTTCGGAGTCTAGGCCTTGAGAGTAAAGACACTCGGTTTGAATGTTCCTTTAAGCCTATGTTGATCCTATATGGTTGGAACATTCTCGCAAAATAAAGTGACCCTAACCGATAACCTTATGATTTTACTTAGTGAAAATGACCTGACATACTCATTGTGTGATGTGTCTTGTTATGTACTCCTAAGCGCCCCAAAGTGGTTTTTCATTGACATGGTATCACATTGTATATAGGTTTGAGTCTTAGCATAACTATTGCATAATGCTTGCTAATTGTTTATCATGAAATTGATGAGTGTTATTATGTCTTGATCGAAGTGTGTGATTTATGTGTAATGTGATTGATGATTGAAAAGTGAATTTTAAATGACAGTGGTGGAATTACGTGAGTTATGTTTAAGTAAGTTGTATATCATTTATATTATATGTATATCTAGTTGTCTTATTTCTCTATTAGTTAGGAATATGATGACTCACTCCTTGTGTGTTGTTTGTGTTTGGATCCTGTGATAATCTCGAACTTTGTGTTTGGGGGAGTAAATGACTAGGTGAATTGTTTTAAAGAACCTTGTGCTGAAGGACGTTGGGACATAATGCTTTGATAGGATGTGACATTGGGACATAAGTTTCTATATTAATTGCATAAAGTCTTGAACAACCTTGTTTTAAGCCGAGATGATTTTAGTATTTAGTGGACGAATCATTTTATGATATTAGAAAAGTGAATGTGAGCCTTTTGCCCTTTTGAAAGACTTTTATTTAAATGTGTTTTAAGAACTTTTAATTAATTATAATTTATTATTCCTTATATTATTAGTACATATATGTATGAGATAAAGTGTTGCTCTGATATGATGTGGCATGGGGGTATAGGTTTCTACATTAATTGCATGAAGTCTTGGACGACCTTATTTTGAGCCGAGATGATTTATTATTTATTTGAACAAATTTTATTATGATGTTAAAAAAGTGAATGTGAGTCTTTTACCCTTTTGAAAAACTTGTATTTAAATGTGTTTTAAATTAATTAATTTTGATTTCTTACTTATTTTATTATTAGTACATATATGTGAGGGATAAAAGGCGTCACAATTGACCCAAAAGAGCATTACACTGTTTTCATTGTGCTGCTTAAGATTAGATTAATTGAAACTCTTCCAAAAAATATGCATTTCTTAAGCCCCTAATTTTCTTTAATTAATGTTTAAAAATATTAAGATATTGGAAATAAAAAAATACCTATAATGCTCGGTGAAGTGCCTTTTGAAAAAGGACATTTTATCTCATACGTATAATTTAATGATTTGGAGTGTATATTAGAGTGCACAAACATCATTAATTTTATCTCACTATTTTCTAGCAATCCAGGCCTTAATGATTTAGAGAAGAAAATCTGATAAACATATGGATAATGATAAAATGAAAGTAATTTGAGATGGTTCAATAAAAGAAAATTTTTGTTTAGTTGCTGTGGTGTGTGAAATGAACCTTGATCCTCTACTGCCTCTAGCCAAAATTTGAATCATTCACTACATTCCCTCTCTTCTTTACATTACTGTACATTAACTAATCACTAATTAAGTTTTAGTTGCACATTGGCTGTAGAAAAAACTGGTTGCAGAGGAACTGATTTGTGTGTGAAATGCATATACAAAAAAGAGAAAACTAGTTATATAACAAAATCAATTTGAAAAACAAATATGAAACTCTTTTTTTATGGATACAAACAAATAAAAATTTCTTTTGAAACAATCTTTATAAGTAGAGGCAGGTGTTTAACAATGCATAAAGCACGAAGATACAAAATAGTAAGGTGCTTTTGCTTAAAATTACAATACATAAATCACGAACATCCCAATAGTTCTTCTAATCATGTATTAGTTATTACTTACTATCTCTGTCTACTACTGCAGAGCCACCACTAGGAGTGTCACGAAATAGCAGAACCAATGCATCTCTGGAGTGAAACGACAAATGTTGTTTCTAAGAAGATCAAGCACGTGCTGTATCAAAAACTTATGAGTATTCTGACATTCTGGAATTTTGGTTGAGTCAGGTTGAAGCAAATGGTAGAAGAATCAAAAGGCGAGATCGTTCAAACTCATGGATGGTTGTCAAAAACTATTATTATCTATGAGCTCAAAAAATTTGTTCAAAACAATGAGTTGGTGGAACCTGGTTTTCAAGAATGATCAACTCGCTGCGAATGGTGGGCAGCATCCATCTGCTGAGGGAAGGGACTAGTTTGAATTGGTTCTGTGATAAATCTCTCAAGAGCTGAATGATGAAAGAGGAATCAACTAGCATCATTTGTAGAAACTAGAAACTCATCACTGGTCAGTTTGATTTCGCCCATGTAACATTTTCAAACTTTGGCTTCTTGCTCCTCAAGGAACTTGAAAGCCTCCTCTAATTTGGCTCCATTTACACCACTTGGGTCAAAGAGGCATTGAAAGAACTTCTTTTTAAGAACTTTTCGTCATCAAACTCAGTTATGCATTATGTTTGGTTGCCTCCAAAAGCCACTTTTTCACCAACATTTCACTCTAAACAGAGTTTACTATATCCAAAGCAACGTGTGGGTTCCTTTTGGAACTTGTGTTATCAATCAAAGAAATTGAGAGATTAAATTTGAATACAAACTATTGAGAAATAAAGTTCATATATTGAACATAATAATGAAACAAAAGCTGCAATTAAGTAGAAAAGAAATGAATTCTTGTTAGAGTTGGTGACCCAAATTTTTGGTCGAGACGAAAAGGTCTGGGGCCTTTATTGTAATAGGGTTTTACTTCAGCAGTTACAATATATATAGGCTATGTAATCTAGCCTCTTGGCACGCTCTCTCTTGTACCTTTTTTTCAACATAGTGAAGTGCTTCTCTTCTGCCTGTGGTTTTTCTCAAAAGGGTTTTCCACGTAAAATTGTGTGTTAATTATTCCTTCCTTTATCAATGTTGTGCATATTTTTCTACAAAGTGGTATCAGAGCAAGGTTGTTTCGCTCTGGTTTTCACGATTATAATGACAACCGTGAAATATGAGATTTCGTTGCTGGATTACAACACCAGATTTTCGCTAAGGCAGGTTAAGATGCAAGCCGTTCTTGCACAGATGGATTTGGATGAGGCCTTACAGGGTTTCGACAAGATACCTTCGTCCTGGACGCCAGAGGAGAAACAATGTAAGGATCGTAAAGCAACGAGTCAAATTCATCTTCATCTGTCAAATCAGATTCTGCAAGATGTTATGAAGATGAAGTCCGCTGCTGCTCTATGGCTGAAATTAGAGCAATTGTGTATGATTAAAAGTCTTACCAACAAATTGCATTTGAAACATCTCTATTCTCATCGTATGTCTGAAGGTCTCTCTTTGTCTAACCACTTACCAGTTTTCAAGGAAATTGTTGCTGATTTGGAGACTATGGAAGTCAAATATGACGAAGAGGATTTGGGGCTTATTTTGTTGTGTTTATTGCCTCAATCTTATACCACTTTTAGGGATACAATATTATACAGTCGTGATACACTGACTCTGGAAGAGGAATATGAGGCATTGTTCTCTAAGGAGAAGATGAAACATCTTCTTGGTGACTCGGAGACTCAACCAGAGGGTCTTGTTGCTAGAGGGAGAAACCAAGAGAGAACTTCTGCGAGAAATGAGAATAAATACTGCAAATACTGCAAGAGAAAGGGGCACGCCATAACTGACTGTTATAAGCTGCAGAACAAGAATAAGGCAACTACAGAACCAAAGGGAAAGCAACAAACAAACTTCGGTCAAGTCAGTGTTGCTGAAGATAGTTGTAGTGATGGAGAACTTCTTACAGTTTCTGATGATCATTCCAAATCTAGTCAGGAGTGGATTCTTGATTCTGGCTGGACGTTTCATAAGGATTGGTTTTCAACATATGAAACTATGTCCAATGGTACTGCTTTGATGGGAAATAATGCTTCTTGTAAAATTGCAGGTCCTGGTATAGTCAGGATTAAGATGTTCGATGGCGTTGTTAGAACACTTGGAAATGTGAAGCATGTTCCAGATTTGAAGAGAAATCTCATATCACTAGGTACCCTTGATTCTAAAGGGCACAAGTATACTGGTGAAGGTGGAGTTTTGAAGGTGAGCAAAGGAGCTCTTATATTAATTGTTGAGAAATACCCAAGTCCTACATCGGCTGCCTCACTCCTTGGAATGCAGCTTATATATCTGTTGGACAACTTCATTTAATACCAATTGGTTTTAAGATGAAATCTAACATGGTATCAGAGCCCGTCTCTTGAAAACTGTATTTTTCCCCAAAGGTTATGTCAATAAACAAGCAATTGTTTGCTCTCATTTGCTTCGATCTTCACACCAGCCTCAATAAGTTCACTTACAAAGTGAATCATGTGATGTTGAGGTCGTCTTGGTTTTTGTCCAACCTAAGAGGGAATGATGGGAAGCATCCACATGCTGCTAAGGCAAGGGATGTGTCCAAATTCACACACGGATAGATTCCTCAAGAGCTGAGCGATGAAAGAGGAATCCACCAACATCATTTGTAGAAACTCATTGCTGCTGAGTTTGATGTCCTCCATGTAACATCCTCGTACCTTGGTTTCTTGTTCCTCAAGGAACTTAAAATCTTCATCTAGTTTGGCGCCATTTTCGTTGTTCATCAGATCAAAGAGGCAGTGATAGAACTTTATCTTGAGATCTTCCATGTTTTTTAACTGTGGTGCTCTGTGGTGACAAGGACCAATCAAGATGTTGTTGGGTCTGTAGGCTTTCGGTTCAACTTGGTGCATGTTTGATGGAACCTTGTATATGCAAACAGGATGAGTGTGGTGGTGTTGACTTTCTTCTTGTTTTGAAATTTGTCCACTTTCCAACTCTTCATAAGATTTCTCCAATTTGAGTTCATTTTGTTGGTAGTGCCATGGAATTTTCTTGTGTTTTACCTATGATAAGAAAATTTGATGAGTTTTTCACATGCCATTGCATTGTTGGATAAGAGAATGAACTAGTTTTGTTGTCCTGAACTGAAGACTTGATCCTTTTCAACTTGCAGAGGGTCAACTTTTTGTATTCAAGTCCACTTTTTAAATTAGATAAATAAGATTCTTGAGAAGTGAGAAGCAATTTAGTTTTACAATAAATAATTGAGAGCATGGCAAACTCAATGTGAAAAGAAAATAGACAAGGCCATAGCATGCATAAAGAATAAAAGAAAAGAGAAAATCAAATGGAAACTTCTGGAAAGAAAATCAAAGAAGGTCCTTTGGCCCGTGAAACAAGCAACTAGATAGAATAAAAGAGACAAGGTGAGGGAAAGTAAGAAAAAGAAAGAAGGAATTTTGAAAGGAAATGGCATTTTGAAAAGAGTAAGGGTGTGTTTGTTTAATATTTTTAAAAACAGTTTTCTGTTTTCTAAAATGAAAACAATAAACAAACTGGTTGGATAAGTTTTTTCTTTTTAAAATCTGTTTCCAAAACTTCTACCGTTTTATTATTGTTTTATAAAACAAAAAAATGAGAATAGCTTAGAATTATTTTCATTCTCAATTTCTGTTTTCTGTGCTGAAAACTAAAATTGGATAACATGTTGTAAATAAGCTGAACAAATTAGGAGGGATTTGGGTTCAAATTAGGTTAGGGAAAGTGAGAAAGAGAAGGGGTGGAAGGGGTTCAAACATTTGATTTCAATTGATTTTAAAGATAGTTTTTAAAAAAACTGTCGTGGAACACTTGATAACTATAACAGTTTTATAAATACCGTTTGAACACTTGATTTATATGACAATTTTTATAAAATTGTCTTTGAACACTTGATATCTATGATGGTTTTATAAAAATCGGCTTTGGACACTTGATTTTTACGGTGGTTTTTATAAAAATGTCATTAAAAAGATTCAATTATTTTAAAAAAATACCATCATGTGTTTGAACGATGATGATTTTGAAAAAACCGTCTTAAATCGATGTTCATTGAAGATCAGTTTTGTAGTAGTGAAACTACATTTTCTTGAATTTTTTGGGATGATAGACATAATTTTGGTTTCTTTTATAAGCTTGATGTTGTTGATGGAATTCAATTTCTGGCATTTGAACTAAAATTTCTTTATTGGTATCATTACCCTCTAAAATCCATGCCAGAGAATTTTTCTCCTGAGAAACTTGCCAAATTGGACCTTTGTTTCTGCAGCTCCCTTACCAAGCTCACAAGCAATTCCCATTCACCCAACTTCAGTGATCTCAATCTTCAAGATTACATGAATCTTAGGGAATTCTTGTTGATATCAGATAATATGAAAGTACTGAAATTACAATGGACAAAGGTCAAAGCACTTTCCTCATCATTTGAACATCATAGAAAGCTTAAATGGCTACATCTCAAAGGAAGTCACTTTGAGAGGTTACCTTCGTTGATCAATAATCTTATACAACAGCAACATCTACATGCAATTAGTTGTAGGGAGCTCCAAACAATACCAGAGCTTCCCCTGTTCCTTGAAACTCTATATGCCGATTCTTGCACTTCACTTCAAACTCTGCTGGAGTTTCCCCCATCCCTTAAAACACTAAATATCAAGAAATGTAGATCCCTTCAGACTCTACCAGAGATTATCCTGTTCCTTGAAACTCTAGATGTTGAATATTGCACTTCACTTAAGACTTTATTAGACCTTCCTCCGTTCCTCAAAACACTAAATACTGGAGAATGCAAATCCCTTCAGAGTCTAACAGAACTTCCTCTGTTCCTTAAAACTCTAAGTACCACATCGTGCATTTCACTTAAGACTCTAGCCAACCTTCCTCCCTTGCTGGAAACTCTAGATACTGAAGGTTACACATCACTTTGGACTCTATCAGAGCTTCCCCTGCTCCTTAAAACACTAAACATTTGGATGAGAATCACTTCAGACTCTACTAGAGCTTCCCCCTTTCCTTGGAAGTCTATATACCTAACATTGCACATCACTTCAGACTCTACAAGAGCCTCCCTTGTTCCTTGAAACTCTAAATGCCACGTCCTTCAAATCATTGAATATTGTGTTGTTTCCTTCAACGGTTGTTGAACAGTTAAAGGAAAACAAGAAATTAATTCTGTTCTGAAATTGGTCGAACTTGAATGAACATTCTTTGGTGGAAATTGAGTTGAATGCGCAAATAAATGTGATGAAATTTGCGAGCCAACACCTATCTATGGTATAATTGAATATTGTGTTGTCCCCTCTTATGCGTAGTCCTTTAGGTAAGTGGGCTTTCTTATTGGTCTGGTAGTTGCTATGTTTCCTGTGGTGCCGATATTGCTATCAGAATATTTCACAGACTAAATTATAAATGAATTCTATATTTCATGATGTTTTTTGGCATATGGTATAAAAAAGGCTGCTTTGATACAAAGAAAAATTCAACAAGCGCATCTTGAAACAGACAACTTGAGGCTTAACACTGTATGATTTCCTCAATTCATAGGAATTGTTAAGGTAAAACAACAATAAGAAAATGTGAAAAAGACATTCTTATACTAGTTAACAATGGAGGATGTACGATGTCCGATTACGTATCCAAGCAACAAATTTTGCATAAATATCATGCAGCCAATTTTTAATGGGAAAAAAAAGAAGAAAATGCCCATTTGCTTTTAAAAGACAAACCTAAATTAACCAAGCCCAAATTTGTACCCACACTTTTAAGTATATAATTGAGTGTTTCCAGAACATGAGCATTCAGCACAATTACGCAGAGGCAGAGTTAGCAGCCACAGAACTAAGACCTCAACTAAAATGAAAACTTAAACTATTCAAATTCTATTTACCTAATTACCTCAACGAGAAAATACGCCAGCTCCATATGTACATGAGATTGTATCAACAAGAAGAGGAAACTGTAAAAGGGCAAACAATATTGCAGGGATACAAGCAACAAGGGTTGTTGGAATGACAATCCAAGCCAATTGATGTCCAAGTACAATGAAAAATGTTGCACCAAAAGCTATGAGCATTGTAATGATGGAGAAGAAAAGGGTTGCAATGCCAACACTCAACCTTCTAGGTAGTGACACAAGGAAATCTTCCTGTGCATATCTTGAGGTGAGTATGGACAAAAACATCAATACAGATATTACTGAGGAGAACAATGCAAGAGCATCTGAGAGAGCGAAAACTTTGAAGGATGTAGTGTGCATAAAAATGGGATATCCATTATTGTTGTTGTTCCCGCCTGGTACTGTAAAGATTGCTGCAAACATCACAGTGGTAATAAGTGTTGCAACTAGCATGCATGATGAAGCAGTGTTCTTCAGCCACTTCTCTCCTTCTTTGGCCAACTCCTTGTGTTCCTCAGTGAATAACATTTGAGGTGTCCTACCTTGAGAATCCTTAATCTCCTTGAATAGAGGCTGTATGATCTTTTCCACCTCCTGCAAATGCAAGAAATAAAATGTGTCAAAACAACATTAGATACTCAATGAGAAACTAAATTGAGAAAGCTGACGACAGAATAATGATTGAACAATGACCTTGAACCACAATAATTCCCTTTGCATCTGCAGCGCTGCACCAGATACAACATGAAGTTGTTCTGAAGGGGCCAATTTTCCAGCCAAATGCAGTATATTGTGATTGTTATTATCTCTGTATGAAGTTATCAGATCCTTGTGTGCCCCTATGTCATAAATCAGGTTAAATATTTTCTCCTGACGATGCATGATTGCAATGTGAAAAAGACTTCTATTTTGGCCGTCAACTTTCCAAAGTAGATCTGGATATGAGTAAAGAAGCTCAATTACAATCTCAGGTATCCCAGATTCAGCAGCAATAAATAGGGGCCGTGACAAAGGGCTTTTAATTAAGTCTCCATGTTGTATTTCGTCTGAAGACACTATCAGTTCCCAAAGACGTTGCACTAACTTTAATGCCTGTGCGTTCAATGTCTTTTTCTTCTGAACTGCTTCAAATCCTGGTACTGTAAGTAAGGCAAGTTAGCTCAAGACAAACAACTTTAGTGAAACTGTGAGAGTTACAGGTTGGCAGCATACCAATATATTTTACAGCCTGACAGAGTCCAGTCACCAATAGGTTATCTGCAACTTCAATTCGATATAAATAATAAATCACATGACAAATATCCTGATTCATAGACATAATAGAGAAGCAATAGCTCATTTATGTTAAATATTCAAATCTGTTACTGACCTTGGAAAAGTGATTGTTAATGTTTTTAATATTGACCAGTATTAAGAGTTCATGAATACTTGTGCCAAATTATCATTCTAATGACGTATCATGAATGTGTGAAAAAGATTCATGAAGTCTAACGCTTATTGTGAGTGTGAAAGCTCATTTCTTTATGTATGTTGCTCCAAATATTTGCCAGCTGACAAAATATAACATACCTTGAAAAGTCAAAGGTGCCTGGGATTGGAAGATGCTAGACTGGCATCTATAGTCATTTGCTAGTTTGACTTGGATCCCTTCAAAAATAAATTTCACCGTGTCATTCCTTTTAGAGAACTTAACTTCTTATTGGACTCATTTTCTTTTATAGGTCTTGACACTTCAACATAATTTATAGTGCTTGAATTATAAATACAGCAAGCATAACAGACGATCTATCTACATAAGGACATTATAAATATTACATTCAAAAGCATAACAACATAAGATATCGTCAAATGTAACAATTTCACAGTTTCCTGGTATGTTACCCACATGGATAGATGCATCTTTCCCAGATTCCTAGTTGAATGCCACTGGTAAATGATGAAGGTTTTTTTGCTAACACGTGTAAAGCTGTCTCCCCATTCAAACCATGATAAGTTGCTAATTGTGGTTGACACTCAAGTACATGTAAGGCAAAATCTGAGAAACAAAGTTCATGGATGAATTATTACAACTTTCAAGTTTGTTAAATGGACTCATAACTCGTTTTTGAAAGTTACCATATAAATCTGTAGATATAGCAGCAATCAATAGGCTAAAGTAGTCTTCAGTTTTTAAAATCTCATGATTGGTCACTGAATAGAGATACCAAACCATGTCCCTTTGGCCCAGTAATGTAGCTATATAAAGTGGTGTCACACCTTCACTACCTCGTATAACAGGCAAGTTTCTATTCCTATCAACCATCAGCTTTGCTATCTTGGTAACCCCAGATGCAGCAGCAAAACAAAGTGCAGTGTTGTTATCTTTGTTTTGAATTTCCAAGTCTGTAGTTCTCATTCTTTTGACAAGTTCCTCCACAAATTTGGTGCGTCGAGCCCCAGCTGAAATATGAAGAGCTGTTTCCCACCCTCTTGAAATCATGGCATTCTCCGCACCAGGATGCAAATTTAGGAACTCATTGGCCTTCTCCCAATCACCTTTCAATGAAGCTCTATATAAGGGCAAATACATGTGAAGATTCATTGGTACTTTATCTCCTGTCATGCAAACATTGAATATCAACACACATTTTAACTACTAATTCCATACCACACCAGGCAGAGAGTGCCACACTATACCAGAAAAGAAACAACGACTGCCTAAGATGCTTAGGTAATGGATCATGGTGTAACAAAATTTTAAATAATGTACAATCAGCACATTAAACTTACTGAAGGCCGGAAATGAACTTGAGGGGGGTTCTGAAGAATTAATGTGTTGAATAACCATTTGATCATTAACTTGAAGAGGTGAAATCGCAGAAGTACTTGACCGATCAACTTGTTGATATATTGATACAGCATGTTCAATGGAATTGGAAGGAATAGAAGATATGGAATTTCTGGGGCTAGGAGTCCCATCTTCTAACATAAGTGGTTTTGAACTATAGCATTGATGGATTCTGCTTTCTGGTGTGTCACACTGATGGTTGATGAACTGAACAGAACATGTGTCACATCCGTTGCCTTCCTCAAGATTTTTGGGTGGAAATAGCTGCCGAATACTTGGTGCTCGATCAAATGTTTTACTTGAGATTTGCATTGTCATGATCTCCTTCAGTATCCAGGTAAGCTACAGAGTCGCAAATATAAAATAATATCATAATAAGATTGTATTTTCCTTGATTACAAACAATATTACAATAGTATATTATTGCTTAACATGCGTGTGTCCCTGCCTGTGCTAACTCTTGGGGAAAAGTGGGGTAGAAAAAGTTGATGCAAAACTTAAGAACACAATTGCAAAAGAATATATATGAATGGATGAGAAGATTATCTCATTATCATAATTTTTACAATATGACTCAAACATACCTCTCATATCAATTCACAAAAAGAAATCAATTCTAGAACTTTACAGTGCTATTATTCAGTAAATGTAACTTGATTAATAATGGGGCTGGCTACACAGGATATTTTTGCATCCTTCTACTGCCAATTTAGCATGTGCTCGTGTTGGGAAGGTCAACATGGAAGGAGGAATGTTTTTTGGTTGAATGTAAAGAGTGTTTTCGGCTTGTTGCTCAGTTGAGAAGGTGCTAAATTGTTTTGTTTACACTTTTTATAATGCAATTTCACTTGATTTTAATCTCACATTGGACACGAAAATATTAAGGATAGATATATTGAACTGTTGATAATTCCATTTTCATTCCTTGCATTCTAATTTTCTTTATCTTTCCCATCAATTATTTGAATTTCTAATATTCAACCCTTGCTAGCTTCCATTTCTACCAAGGACAATCATTAGTTCACTGGAAGAAGCTATAATTTATTCCATGGTGGTTGTTCCAACAAAAAAAATGTGGGAGAAAATTTTAGTGGATCCAAAGACAGAAAACGGGTTGACAAGTCTAGGTAGAAGTATATAGTCTGTATAGTCTTTAACTTCTATAGTACTTAAGGCCTCAAAATTCTTTGCGCCGTTTGAAGGAAAAGATAACAATTTTCACCCTCAAAGCATGAGTTAAACAAGTTCCAATAGCAATAGCAGAGTCCGTATTGGTTGAAATATGCTCATAAGTACACTTAGTAAAGTTAATTGATTTACTACTCTTCAAGAAAAAACAAATGTCTAAGGTACTAGTTGGCTGCTAAGTTTCTCCAATAATAGTTTTGTTCTCTTCATAATTGGTTAATGTGCTAAAAAGTATGACAGCTAAGTTTCTAATTATGCTTATCCAATAATTTATAACTGTTAATTTAATGCAAGCAATGAACCATATTTAAATAATAAAAATCAAAAAGTAATATTTGTTTACAACAATGCAGAGTCCAACGAGATCTGTTAGAACATATGCAGAAAGGATTTAGGAAACTTACGAGACCAAGTATTACAAAGAAAAATATTGGGCCAGGGAGCAAACAAACTTGCCAAATTTTGAAGTGCAGATGATCCCTCTTTGGTGATCCAAATTATGACAAATAGTGCCAAAGACCGTTGTAAGGACCCTCAGTTTCTAGTTTACAAGAAGTAAAATGAAAATATAGGACCTTGATTTCTAGCAAATGGGAAAATGAAAGTTGCATTCGCAAGTTATGCTTCATGTTGAAAAAGATCCTCTGTGATCATGGTGTGAGGATGCTGATGATGTTAGTGAGCAAACAGAAGATTCTAGGAGTTTCAGGAGAAGCCTCTTGTAAATGCAAAAGAAGTGATAGTGCGTGGGAACTTTTTTGATGAAGAAATGGTAAAAGTAAATGAATGATTGGTCAAGAAGACCAAAAGTGACATAATAGTGTGTGACAAGGAAAGGGGAAACTGCCTCAGCAGGTTGCAAAGTTAGACAAATTTGTACATGGCCAAAAGCGGCGTTGCATATGCTGCTAATCATAATTTTTTTTATAGCAAAACTTAGATCTCATGTGCTTTGTTCTCTAAATGGAAGGTGATATCCATAATTCATGTAATGAAGAATTGCATTAAAGATCAACATAGAAACCAGCAGAATATGTATTTAGTAGAAGAGGTTAGTTTCACATAACACAATGAACTAAGGTTCGAGTCTCTGCTGGGAGAGATTATTTCGAACAAAATTGCCTCTGTAACAAACATGTTCGAAAGAAAAAAAACAACAACCATAGATTATTGAAATAAAAGCTTCAAATACACATTTATTACTAATCCTTATTATACCAAAAATCATCGTTATATTAGAGTATCTTTTGTAATTACCCAACTCATCTGTCATATTTCAACCATATCAAAAGGAAGACCACTGCCCGTTCATCTCTAAGCTTCACCAAAGTCAACCTTTCAAAATTAAAATTTTATCTCTAGAATTTATGTTGATTTTTAATATAAATGTTTATTACATAACCTATGGAGATAAAAACTTTCAATAGAAGAACAATAGTAAGTATAATTAAGTTTTGTTCTTTTTCAAGGTGTAAGAACATTTAAATGGGCCGGGTCGGATAAAAAGGCCTAGCTAATTGGTCTAAAATAAATTTTTTGAGTGAAACATGTTGCACCTCCATATTTTGTTTCCTGCGCCTTATTACATTGCAGAAAGTTCGTTCGGTAATATAAAATTACATTACGCGTTGATCTTTTCGTAATGTAATGGGGTGGGTGCAGGAATCAAAGTATGGAGGCACGGGAAGAAACACTCTAATTTCTTTTACGCCCAATCCAAACACGCGTTTTTCACATCTAGGTGGGACTGTTCACCCCAGAGACCCTCAAACTGTTTGAGTCAAACATCCATCACTTATGGCGGCTGTTGGAGTCAAGACAAATATGAAAAGTAAAGTCATTCAGCGCGTTATATTTTAGTAGAATTGAATTTGACAAAATTAATGATAAGAGAATTGATTTTCCATAACAGATGGCAGCTTGCTGGTGAAGTTATTGCAAGAATTGATTTTAATTTTTAGGCTTAAATCTTAAATGTAATTTTAGTCTTTTTATTTTTTAAAATATACAATTTTAAAATGAAGACATTTAAGGGATTTATTGGATTAGGATTTTAAAAGATTTAAAAGACTTTTTTTTATAAAAAAAAAATCTTATAATACTCAATTAGGATTTTTAAATGATATAATTAAGTCTTGTAGTATTAAGTTAAGACTTTTAAGATTTTTTTAACGAGGACAACAAAATTCGTCCGTATTCAATTAGAATTTTGGATAACTTACAAAAAGTCTTTTGATATTAAAAAATATTTAGAATTTTAGATAACTTATAAAAAGTCTTTTGATATTAAAAAATACTCAAATTTTGATGGATTATTTTTTAAGAATTATTTCAATGATTTCATCTTACTTTTTAATATAAAACATTTATTAAAAAATATCATCCAAATCCTTGAGATTTTGTTAGACTACTTTCTTTCTTTTTCTATTGGTCACTAGACTTTTTTTTCTATCATCAAATATCCTCATTTCTCTTTAATATTCTTCAAAATGTGTGTAATATATATGTTTCACTTATTCTTTTGGAATAAAAAAATGTTAAATATACTCCTTCCCTCTACACTTTTTTTTCTAAATTAATATTTATTTTATTTCTGCGAAGACTAATCATGTTTTTTTTTGTATACTCACTATGTTCATTACTCGCTAGATGTAATATTTTCTTGACTGTCACCTTTAATTTCGTCATCCACATAATTCATTAACCTTCCTACAAATTTTCCACCTTCATCATTCATTTCTACCCATTTAAATATGTCATTGAATTTATCATGAAATAATTATAGTAATTAAAAAAAATCAGAAAACTAACGTATAATTTTAAATATATATTGTTTAAATCCAAAAGTGAAAAAAAGAAAATATTATTACAAGAGTTAGTATAAAAGGACATAAAGTTAAAATAAATTTAGCTATTAAAAGATTAAAAATACTATATTGGTTTTACTTTTTTATCCAAATTTTATTATTTTTTATTATTTTTCACTAACTCTTATAATTTTGAATGTGTTTTTAAAAATTCATGAAATTCTTTCAAATCCTTTAAATTCTTATGATATAAATTCATTCATTAAAATTCAAACTATTATAAAAATCTTGTAAAAGAATCCGATAAGTCATACTACTTTACATAATCTTTAAAATCCACAAGACATTTTATGCAAATATAGTCTTTTAAAATCTTAATCCAATACACCTCACTTAGTCCTATATTTTAAAATCCGTAATTTTAGTCATCCTATTTTAAAATAGAGACTTTTAGCTTTTCTAAAATGTGAAATTTTAGTCCTTCCGTCAAACTGAAAGAGTTAATGGTTAAGATATTAATTGGTTATGACATAGATTCAAGAAATAATTTCATGTCACGTCACTAAATTTAGATCACATTAGATTAATTTCTTACCAATAAACGTTCTTTGAATTTGATGAAAGGACCGGAATTGTAGATTTTACAAAACTAGAGAACTAAATGTTTCTATTTTAAAATAGGAAACTAAAATTAGGAATTTTAAAAATTAAGAAATTAAAATTTTCTATTTTAAAATAAAAAACTAAAATTACAAATTTTAAAAAATAAGGGAACTAAAATTGTGGATTTATCCTCTAAGCATGCATGTGTTCTTGCGTTTTGTAATGGATGGGTATGTTTTAGCATTTATTTTCCTTGCTATTTTCATTACCAGAAAAAGAGTATTTTACTATGTCAAATCAACACGGTTGCTCTGAAATCTTCTTAAAATAAAATATGGTGATAAATTAATGAATAAAAGAAATGAACGACAACGATTTTTGCAAAAATTGTCATCATTGGCGTGTTCATTTTTTCACTTCAGTCTGTTCGATCACTCACTCGCTGACCCTCATGGTTGCCCTCACTCACTCACCCTTTACTCATCCTCATGGTTGTCCTCACACACTCACCCTCTACCCGTGCTCGGCTAGCATTGCCATTGAGAAGTTGATCGATGTTAGCAATGGGAGGGTCAAGAATTTCGGAGGTTTGGTGGAAGACATTCTCGATCATGCCCCTACAGTCAACCCAATCGATGGACCCCACAAGAACCTTGTCCCTGACCATTGCCCTCTACTTAATCTTCTTCAATAGTGCCCTCACCAAGTAGAAAATCTCAACCCCATGAAAGTTGTCCTACAAAGCCGTCGCCACGCCAATGACCTGGGATTCTGTAAAAAGAGGGTTTGTCTTCGAGGGAGAGGACAGGGGCAAGAGAGGAATACTCTTTTAGTGTTTGTTTCTCCTTTAGGAGGTTGTGGCTCGAGGCATGTGCTTGTTTGTTAGGGTTTTGTTGTTATTGGTTGTTAATCGGTTGACAAGTGTACCAATTTTAAAGTATTCAGAAGTCTGAGTATTGAATCCACAAGGACTTTGTTTGTACTTAAATTGATTCAAATCCAATTTAAAAGAGATAAGGAAATAAAATAATAGAAGATAAAGAAAGATAGGAGATAAGATAAAGATTTAAATATAAAAATAGAAGATAAAATATTTAAATTAAAAGATGATAAAGATAAAAAGAAAATAGGAGATAAAGAAAGATAAGATAAGAAAAGTAAAAGATAAGAAAAATAAAAGATAAAATGAAGATAGAGTGAGAATGCAAAGATGTTGGACCTAATATGCCAAAACTACTTATAATATAATGTAATTGATTTTCTCTATTTTATAAAATCCATGTTTCCACCCGCATCTACTGAATTACCCTATCTTTGGTTTCTCGTACGAAGGGCCTAGTTTATTTATCCTTTCCCCCCAAATCTCTTTGCAGATATAAAATAACAAATCATATTAAGATAAGAGATACAAAAATTCATGGACAAAATAAATGTCAATCTATTTCTAGCAATGAATTTATTAAGATATCCTTCCCCAATTCTTTAGAAAATAACCATTTTTCAATACATTATCCTCTAAACAGTACATGGGTGATCAGACTATAATAGCATAAAAGTATAGAGAAGAATAATAGAAACATAATTGCATTAAATAGATAATAGGAAAGAATTACATTATAAGAGTTTGGCCTTCAGGCTCCCAACAAAAGGGGTTTAGCCTCTCATAGTCATGAGAGACTTTACATGTCAAGGGGTTAATGGAAGAAGGTGATGGATGACTAATAACAAAAAAAAGGGAAATGACTAAAGAGAGAGAGTTTCCCCTAAGAGATAGACCCTGTGTGTGGGTTGTGCGACTATATTTTTCTTTTGCTTCCTCCTCTTTATATAGATACTACGTAGCTTAATTTTCATGCAGACTTCGGGCTTAACGCGGGCTTTCGCACTAAGCGCGTCTTTGGACTTCTTCGTGGGTCTTTTTCGCGTTAAGCATGTATTGCACACTGGGCTTGTCTGGCACGCTAAGCGGACTTTCCATTTCTTCCAATTTTTGCATCAATTTTTCCTCTAAAGCAGTTGAAATCTTCTTCTTTTGAATTTTTCTAATAAAAAATAGCAAAGATGTTAATTTCTTCATTATTTCATTAAAAATAATAATAAAGCAAAAAAATTACACCCACTTATTAATCCAAATTGACTATCAAATTAACTTATATTTCACAGTTATTATTGGTGTCTGGTGGCTATCATTGAGAGGCCACGAAAGCCGCAGACGAGGAGAGGGATCACGGATGTTGCTATCAATATGTAGTTCATTTCTCAGGATTGTATATATTCTTCTTCTCTTTATGTGTTTTTGCATCTAGCTAAGTTTCCATAGTTCTAGAACATCACTTTTACCACTATGGAGCCTCGCCTTATCCCATTTACTTCAGTAAGTTTTTCCTCTTTCTGGCAAGAAGAATGAAAAGACTTACAAAGTTAACCCAATATTTCAGAGAAGTCTCCAAAAACCTTTAGTACAAGGGTGAGTAGTACATCATTTTTCATCCTTTTCTGTTCATGGACCATGGTAATCATTGCCCCGTCTTGTTCTCTCACTTTGAGGAAGTGATGTGCAAAATTGTTTAGTCCCACGATAAAACTATTCTAATTCATGTATGATGGGTTGATTAGCCTATATAGGCAAAGGATGGTCTCTCCATGAAATTAAATGACGAGAGTTAATCTTTCATTTTGAATTTTTTCAAGAAGAGCAATTATTGTTATGTAATTATTAAAATGTAGACTATAATATTTGCTTTAGCTGGTAATATTTCCCTGTGATTAAATACCACAATGGAACTTTGCCAAGGGAATCAATGCCTTCTAATATTATTGTGAGGCTCCCAACCTTAGAGAATCTTGAGGCTTATGCTCTATAACAATGGGAGGGACAATGTTTGATCTTTTCATTTTTTTTAAATTGTGCATCTATTTATTTTATTTCTTAATATTATTTTACATAAGTTACTTTAGTTATTTGAGGTACAATGGGAGGCTACCAAGGGAATGACACATGTCAATGCCATGCAGGGATTAATTCTTGAGAAAGTTCAATGGAAAGCAAGCACTTAGAGTTCTTTTCAGTGTCTGGCTCCTTATTCTTGCCTCCGAGATGGCAAAAGTTGATAAATATGAAATGAGCAATTCCAATCCAGAATTTCCATTTTGTTTTTCTTTCTACGTGGAATAGTGATATAATTATGCCTTTGTATTCATAATTGTCTTCCCTCATTATTAGTGTTTATGAATTTAATTGTTAATCTATTAGTATTTAATTTTTGTAATGTAAGCAAGGTTGATATATGTTTCATAATTTAATTGCATAGTTTAAAAGATGTTACTGGCATACAATTTTAAATTTTTATGGATTTAATTACAATCATTTTATATGTACAAGAAAGATGTGTTGTGTCTTATTTTTTTATATATATATAAAAAAGATATTTTAAGATAATATTTACGTAAAAACCATCTTAAAATTCTTAATCTTTTTTTAAAAAAATATTTTTTTAAATATTTTTTAAGTTAAAACCGTCTTCGAATGTTATCCTTTCAAAATGATTTTTAAGTCAAAATCATCTTAGAAAAGCTATCATTCTAAGATGGTTTTGACTTAAAAATCATCTTAAAACGATAAAGACGATTATTTTTCTGAATATTATCTTAAAATAATAACTTTTTTAGGAACTATTGTGAAAATTTTTTACTTTTCACGGGTTGAATTAAAAAATAGTTTAAAATCATCATGAAATGTGTCAAAAAAACCATCGTTAGATATGTTTTTTCCCGGTAATCTTTGTTCTCACATAGGTAAAGTTTATACTTTCTTTTTCCCCTATAATTTTCAGTTGATGGGTTTTGGGTTTTCTTTGAGGTTCGGTGATTCTTGATATTAAGGTTCTGTTTGGGTGTTTTACAGATTGGCTGGCTTAATAATGGTTTCTCTTTACACTGATCCATTCTCTGCGAAGGAAAACAGGGAATATTTTATCCTCACGATGCTTTATTATCTTCTCTTCTCTCCGAAGAGAAACAAATCATTGACCATTCTTAATGAACTAAGAAGAATTGCTAATTAGAAGATAATAGAACGATTATGGGAAGGGAGATGAAGAAACACAATGGGTTACATTGATATGATTATCTTGTTTATTCTTTTATTCTCCTAATCACTCTTTCTTTTAAATGTATCACTTAATTCATAATCAAGTTTGTGTTTTCAGCACCTATTATAGTAATTTTTATATTTCTCAGTTGCTTTGTTTTGGCAGATGATTAACATTGGCTCCTTTATTGGTGAGTAAAGCAATGTGGCTCCTCTATTTTCTTTTCTTTTGGATTTGTTCATGGGAACTAATGTTCTGGTTTTGACACTAAACTCAAATGAAGAAGCTGGAGCCTCCAAATCAAACGATAAAAGCATCCAGGCCAAGGAAGGTCTCGGTTCCAAACAATGGTGTCACTGTTCTCTTCCGGCAACTTCCCAAATCTCAGACAATTCAGGTTCATTTATCCAAAAGCAGCATAGTTTGCGGTTTTTGCATAAAGTTTAACTTTGAGTGTAGACATTATTTGTAGTTATTGTTTCCCGCTGTGTATATTAGTCGTTGAGATGAAAAGTTGTATGGCTATGCCTTTCTTGGCTTTTTACTGACAACACTTGTGCAACTGAGTTTGGAACTTGTGCTGAATTTTAGTTTTTATGTATTATTGAAGATTATTTATTTAAATTAAATTAATATGTGAATAAATACTATTTTAATATTTTAAAAGTGCTAATGATATTTTTCATATATCCTTCTTATGGAAGTATCAAAAAAATATCATTCTATATGCTTTTTAATTTTTTTTTATCATTTATTAAAGTTAAAGTTTATGTGATCATGTATAACAATGCAAATATAAAACTTAATTTCATGTTTATATAAATAAATTTCTAAAAAATTATAATAACTTTATATGATATAAAGTAGTTTTAAAAGAAAACAGATAAAACTATTTTTTATAAAGTAATGACAGAATAGAAATATTACTTGAAACATCCTTTAGTACATACAAAAGGATGATACGTATAATCTGATAAATTGGCTTAGTGTAGATTACCTTTGCCTTTTGTTTTTCATTTGATGAAAAATAGAAATACAAATCTCAATTACTTCTTATAAGAAAGTAATTATCAATTTATAGCTTATCATCTTTTAATTATGCTTTGTTCTCCCCGTCTTCTTATTTTTTAGGTTATTAAACTTGTGTTCATAATCAACATTTCAAAAATATACCAATTGTTCACTTGTTGTCACTCTTAGATTAAATGATCTTGATAACATTCCAAAGGTTGGTGTAAGTTCAATTCTAAATGAGAACGGTCTATTTAACAAAATGATTTGTTTTTAATTTTTATTATATGTAAAAAAAATTAAACTAGTGATAATTACATATTGTAAGTAAGATTAACTTTTATTACAATGGATTGAGGGATGAGTGTAATCTCTATTAACATGAGACAAAAAAAAATTATCAGGTTCACTATTGTGCTTGATAGGACATGACATTGATTTAGGGGTGACACTTATCAAAGTTTTTAGAGTGAAGCTTGATAATTCTTTTTTCATATTTATTAAATCTTTACAGTAAAAATAAGTAGTTGTGTGGTGAACATGCCATGTTTGTATTTTCATTTGATTATTCGGGCCGTACATGTTGTGGATAACTTGGTACAAACTTAAGTATGTGCACTTACCTTCTACAAAAATACCTACATGAGAGAGCATTGGTCGTCGAATTATATTAATATAACCTATTGAAGTCAAATTGATGTTATATAATATAAAACATAGTATGAATGAATCTGTGCATCACACGGGATTTTTGCAAGTTTTCTTCTTAAATTAAGAGTCATTGAATATCTCTTTTACTTCCCTTATTTACATACTAGTAGTCCTTTAAGGTTTGTTCACTCCAATAAAGAACACAAACAATTTATTTTTGTTTTTAATAAAATTATATTTTCTCCTATTCTAACCTTGTGATTTCACTCTCCTAACTTTATCTTTATGCAAGAAAATATTTATTTTTTCATAATATCAATAATCTATATATATATATATATATATATATATATATATATATATATATATATATATATATATATATATATATATATCTTTAACACAAATTGTCCAACTGTTTCCCTTCCCCCTGTTCACTAAAGTTCCTGCTAATAGGAAACTAGTTCACCTTCCAACTATTTAAACTATTCATTATTCAATTTTATGAAAAAAAATGTGCGTAAAATAATTAATAGGTGTAAGATTATAATCCACAAACACATAAAATAACATAATATTAAAATTTAAAATTGAACAATAAAAAGGAAAAAAAATTGACACCGACGGAATATTTTAATTACTTTCAAAATAAAAATCACAAAATATTTTAATTGAATCAATAGGAAAATGTGTTAGGAACATATTATTTCTAACACATCCTCTGTTATTGATTAAAATTTATTATAAAATTATAAAATAATACCAAAGACTCATTAAATAAGAAGTGAAATTCATAAAAAATTATTATTTCCAATAAAATTTAACTAGTAGGAAGAATGTTCAAAAGAGTACTATACGAGCATATTGTTAACATTTTTCGTTAATATAAAAAACTTTTTGACTTTATAATTTAAATTTATAAACATAACTAAATAAGATTAAATTATAATTGTACTCCATTTTTTTAATCCATGACATTGATCCCCTTCTTTTTTATGTGATTTTAGTCCCTACATATATCATATAAATTCTACAATTTTTGTTCAATATTCAATTTTTCATATATTTATTTTTACTTTTTACATTGTAATTATTTAAATCAATTTTTTACAATACCTTAAATGAATTTAATAAATCTATGATTCAATTAGACCAAAGTAAAAAATAAAACTAAAATGTATGCAAAAAAATTTATTGAACCAAAATTATATATTTTTAAAAATCCGAAAACTAAAATCATGAATAAAAATTTAAAAATAAATCAAAATTATAATTTAAATTAAACATGAAATTATTTTTCTTTTTTAAAATAAATTATATTCTTAAATTAAGGATCAATAAATGGTTTACTTTAATGATATATATCATTGTAGTCTGATAGGACTAGCCAGTTTTTTAAGGACGACCCCCTAGTTTTTTTTTTTTTTTCAATTGATTTGTGAACTAACATTTATTTTTTAATCAGATCATTAATGATACCTAATTAAAAATCAAATAAATTTCAAAAAGACTCAATTTTAAAAAACATATGTCAAATGAACTAATCATAAATTTTCGAATAATTAAAGGGCTTACAAATTAATTTAACCTTCAATTTATTTAATGTCTCTTAATTTGAAAATAGACCTTTTATCTATTTATTAATTTTTTTTACTTCTAAAACAACACTTATTTTAAAAACGAGTATTAATTTAAAAAATTTTAATGATCCAAATTAAATTAAGCAAAATCCTCAATTCTCATCTAATAGACCTTTCAATAATAACAAAATAAATTAAATAATTGATATATTCAATGGTTTTTCATTTTAAAATAAAATAATTTTTTGTTTATTTTATTCCACGACTTCAAAGTCAAAAAGTAGTTTCTATTGAATTAATTGAGATATTTAATGACGAATAAAATAATTTTTATATTTCAGTTACATCAATGATATATATATATATATATATATATATATATATATAGTTCTTTTATAGATAAATTGTGGTTTTTTTTTTGCCAAAAGATGTGAGAACTTAAATGTTTAATAAATTCTAACACAATCGCAATTTAAAACCACTAAAAATTAAATAAATGTTCAAGGATTCAATTATAAAAAATTTAAGAACCTAATTAGAAATCACTCTCACTAAATAGGTGAAGAACCTGAAGATTAATATTACCTTCAATTTATTCAACAATTCTTTTGTCACACTCATTAACCATTCTTAAAAAAAATGTAAATTACTAGTAATTAATATATTCAATAATACTTATAATTTTAGAATAAAACAATTTTATGTTTATTACTACTAGGTTGTACTACTCCAAAGTCAAAAAGTAGTTGTGTTCATTTAATTGAGATATTCAATGAGCTTTAATTTGAGAATAAAATAATTGTTATATTAAGTCTCATAAATGAAAATAATATATTTAAACTTATATAATATAAATTATATTTTTTTTGCACCAACGGATGTGAAAAATTAAATGCCTAAAAAGCATACATTCTAGTGGTATCACAACCTTTACTTTACTATTTTCGGTGGTGTATCCTAAACCACATCCCAAGTAAAAATAAAACCACTACTCACATCATCGAAGTTGAAAAATGTACCACATTTGTTGCTATATAATGAACATCTCTCCCTCAACCTTTCATCCATCCACATCAAAACACAAGCAAATCCATATCCTAGAAATTAAGCTCATTGAGAAACATAAACTATCTTGACAAAATGAAAAAAGTTTTCGTAGCATTCTTAGCTCTGCAAGTTGTGTTAGTCCTTACAATTATGGCTGCAGATCCAGCAGGGAAGGGCTACGATTGTGAAAAGGCAAAAAGGTCACTAAAGTCTTGCATGGAATACCTCACTGGTAATGTTGATAGCCCTTCAGCTGCATGTTGCAATGGTGTCAAGGAATTGAAAGCATCAGCACCAACAAAAGATGAAAAAATTGCTGAATGTCAGTGCATTGAAGAAGCACTAACTCCCATTCCTAACTTCAAGCAAGACAGAGCCATTGCACTTCCTAAGGAATGTGGTGTTGATGCGGGCTTTCCCATCCCCAAGAACTTCACTTGTAGCAGGTAAACCTTTTTTTTTTTTACTTTTTCGTTAAATTATCAAGGATTTATTATCTTTTTAGTGCTTTAAATTTTTTATTTTTTATTTTTTGGTTCTTAAACATTTTTCATCAGTTTTTAATTTTTTAACTTTTTGATCATTACTTTTATTTCCTTAACTTTTTTTCCATCAGTAATTTTTATCTTTACGATATTAAAAGTAAGAACGGAAAAAAATTAAAAGAACAAAAGGAAGAAAAAAAAATAAGAGATTAAAAATTAATTTAAAAAATTTAAAGACCTAAAAATGTAAATTTTAAAAAGTTTAGGGTGCAACCAGATATAATTTAAAAAAATATAAGTATTAATAGCCATCATTATTTTATTTTCATTGATATTGTTTTTTTTTTACAGCATATCTTGAGGAAAAGCAGAGGAGGAAATAGTCCGATTAACAGAATGGATGCTTGCAAGTTGCTTTCATGTAAAAAAATAAAATAGTTTGTTGAATTTATGAGGAACAAGCATTTAATGATTAATGATTATTTCCATATTTTGTTGTGGTTAATTAAGATGAATAAGTTGTATTTAATGCTTGATATTAAGGACTCACCAGCCTAAATAAATTAGTTAAAAGTGAAATCATGCAAAAATAAGTTATCATCTCATGATAACGAAATATTAAAAGCTTAAAAACTCTACCTTTCTTATGGCAAGTTGGCAACCTAACTAAAAACATAATCAAGCAAGTTAGTTTTAAGGAGATGGGTGCGGTAGTTTTGGAATAGAAAAGGAAATGGGTCGAGATAATTTCAAAACAAAATCAATTATAAACTAAAAGAAAGTAGGTGGGGGGTACTCGTGGAAATATGTTTTTGGTGAGTAAATAATGGAAAAAATAATAGCCCCTTTTATTTGGCCTTAAATTAACATGTCATGTTTTTAAAATTTATTTCTGTTTTTTACTGTAATTTCTTATTAGTGTCAAAACCTTTTTTTGAATTTAGTTCATGTAAATAGTGAGACTTTCAAATGAAAAAAGTAAATTTAAAAATATTAAAATGATTTCAGTATAATAATATATAATTTAACATAATAATTTATTATTCAAAATTATAATTAATTATTAATATATTTTGAATGAATTAATTTACAATAAAAAATCCAAATTTTAAAAGCTATTTATTATAATTTTATTATAAACACAAATAAAACCTCGTTTAATTCTATTTAATGATACAAACGTTTTTGAATGTGTAGCGTCACACTTTCAATGATGATATGAAAATGATTACTTGATACATTTTTTTATGATAAAATGCCTACAAAGTGGCTAAAAAAAGTTATTTTATTTAATGATTTTTTTATTTAATAAAGAATTAACTTTATCATATTAGTTATATTTAGTATAAAATTTTGACCCATACCCCTAATAATATTAATTTTTCTTTTTCACCCATGCCCCTAATAAATATTACTTTAATTTTTTGATTCAATATTACTCCCTTTGTTTTTATATATAAAATCAAATTATCTAATTTATCAAGAAAAGTGATTAATTTAATTTATAATAATAAATTTGTCTTAAATTTATAACTTTTTTTTAAAATTATCCTTTTTATTAATATTTATCTCATTTCTAACTATTTGTCAATAGATTATTTTAATAAGTGAAATTTCAAATCTAAAAATAATTAATACAAATAACATTATAGATTTGATCTTATAAGAAGAAAAAAAAAACAAACATAATTTCAAACTTCAGTCTTATAAATAGAAACAAAAGAAACAATATTATTCTGTTCAATCTATTTAATAATATTAATTTTATAACTATTAGTCTGTTTTATCTATTTATTAGTTTTTTATATGTAAAGCACCATGTTTATGGCATTTCTTTGGGTAGATTTCTTGTGAAATAATGATTAATGATTATTTCCATATTTTGTTGTGGTTAATTAAGATGAATAAGTTGTATTTAATGCTTGATATTAAGGACTCACCAGCCTAAATAAATTAGTTAAAAGTGAAATCATGCAAAAATAAGTTATCATCTCATGATACGTATGCTGGGATTATACAACTTGACTACTTTTTTTATTTATTTTTTAAATACCCTCCATGTCTAATATTTGGTTAATTTGGAAAATAAAGTAATTACATATAAATAATTACTTATCATACAGCTTGACTACTTTATTTTTATTTATTTTTTAAATATCCTTCATGTCTAATATTTGGTTGATTTGGAAAAGAAAGTAATTACATATATAATGATAAAAAAAATTTGCATTCTACATCGGTTTTGAGAAAACTATTGTAGAATGGTATTCATTCTAAGACGGTCACGTCTCAACTACCGTCTTAGATTGTTCAGCATTCTACATCGGTCCTTGATAAGTAGAATATTCAACATTCTACATCGGTTTAGAGCAAGGAACGATATTCTACGACGGTCACATCTGAAGGACCGATGTAGAATGCTGAGCATTTTAAGACGGTCTACGCAACCATCGTAGAATAGGCTATCTTTTTTTACGATGGTAGTAAACCGATATAGTATGTTCCAAATAACCGATGTAGAATTCTGCTTCTCTAGTAGTAAGTAGCCAATCACAACCTCTAGGACAAACCTTCAAATTGATAATTAGTCACAAATGTATATATAGGTGTCTGAATTTGACCAAAAAAGTTTTTTTATCAGCATAAAGATATCCGGGAATTAACTCTTATAATGTTGCCTTTAGCCTATGTTAAACCGTGTTAATGTGAGTATGTGCAAATGTATCTCCTCACTTTGAAAATATTTTAAGTATATCTTTATAATTTTTATATTTTGTCCCCCGTTATTTTTTATTTTTTAGATATTTGAACTTCATTATCCCTAATTTCCCATTAAAATCATCAAATGTCAAATTTTAATCAAGTTTAATTAGTAAAAGAAAATGTTTTTAAGTAAAAGATTTTGTAACCAAAGAAACTTTTTTTAACAGACGTAACCATAGAGACTAAAGGTCTTAGATTCGTCAGTGCCATAAACACTAGAAGAAAGTTGTTTTTGAAGAAACCTAAGACCAATGTCAAATTTTAGTCAAGTACATTCTAAGCACATCAAACTTCTCCAACTTGAATATGACTCCACTCATTTCCAGTAGAATAGACCATAACTTCGCAAACCCTAACCAACATCTATAACATAAATAATCTATTTTTCCTTTAAGTAAGCTACAATAACAAATATAGTGAGCTCAACCTCTTCGAGTCAAAACAGATTACATCTATTTTCATGAAATACAGACAACTTACCTTTTCTATTAGGTGTTCAATTTGTTCCTTGAAAATCTGAACCTAAAGAAATGAAAGTTGATTTCAAATATATATATTTACTAACTTCAAAATTTTAATAGTAAAATGGAAGATTTGGCTCCACTAAAGTGAGGGATACACTTTAGAGGAAAAAGTACAATAATCACCATTAATTCCAAAAATGTAAGATTTGTGATACAATAAAACTTAAAACCTCATGAATTGAGAGCATACCATTGGCTCCAAACAAACCAGTTTTTGCATTTATATGGTGAAATAACTCCTTTCGTAGCTAGCTTCTTCACTTGCCACTTAACCTGCCAACTTCATGTAAATCAAGTGAAACTCTACAACATGTGGTAATAGCGAATCTCATTTGAAGTAATGACTACTAAGTGCACAACCAAAGGAGTAAAGTGTCCAATGTTGCATGTTATGTCTATTAAACTATTCAAAGGTATCCCATGCTTATAAATCTTATTCTTATTCTATAAAGAGCTTAACACATATTGTTCCTAAATTAAAGTTATGTAGGATGATCAGTTGCTGGTCATTTATATTCACACATATTTAAGAATTTCAAACCAAAACCTAGCTTCAACTTCAGTCCATAGAGTACACTTAAACCTTTATAAATTAACACTAAATACTAATTATTAATAAGAACTGGGAATAATAACAACTAATAATAATCGTTAGAGATGATGGGAATTTGGAAATATAGAAATGAACTATAATGAGGTGTATATAATCTTAAGCTTGTAATCTTGAAAATATACCTCGAAGGCTAGAATTATAGCCACGAATAGTTAAATGCTCGGCAAGTGCCTCCCCTAATTGCTTTTGTCAATTTGGAGCATTTTTCTGGTGCTAGGTATAATAGTCATCCATAGTACAACATAATAAATGAGTTAGCATTAGTCCAGTCCAATCTGGTTCATTTTTCAAGCAAACTAATGACTATCCATTAGTCCAGTCCAATCTAAGATTAACCTTCGAAAAACACTTTTGGTATGGGCAGACCAATTAGTTTAACCAGAGAAAACATGTGGGCTCAAATTATAAAGTACGTAGAAACCAAGACTTTGTAGAGTTTGTTGAATTTGCCAAAGATTTACTGAACTTTCTTTTCATGTTTGTCATGTATTTGATGTGTTTCAGGTGCAATTATGCAGAGAGAAACAAGCTAGCTAGCACACACTAAAGTATATCAATTAAAATAAAAGGAAGATGAGAAAAAGACTTGCATCTGCACAATCTCGGACAATGATTTTGAAAATGTGGACCCACAAAATGTATGGTTGGTTGTTCTCTTTGGTAGATCTACGTGGTTGTAAGTCCATTTAATATCCAATTCTGCACTGCAATTTCATACTTACGAATCTCAACAAATAATTTTTTTCAAGAATAACAATTTTCAATTACCAGATCCTTCATAAGAATACCATACATCCAAATCTTTACATAGTTAAACCTTTTAATTTTGCTATTATATATATATATATATATATATATATATATATATATATATAATAGCAACATTAATTTTTCGACTGACCGAGATCACCACCGTGCTTGGTGGAGCTGCAATTGGAGAAGCGAAAGGCAATGTCCTCAAAAGTGGCCTTGCCTAAAACGAAGTCATTGCGGAGAGCTTGGAGTTGAGAAATCGCATTTTCTCTGGTTGTGCTCTTGATAATGTAGGCTTCTAGATCCTTCCTTCTAGAGCCTTCGTGATTTATCAATATGTGCGAAGCCCTAACATCACCAGTCCAACTAGTCGTGGCACATCAGAGTCCAAGTAATTTCAGATTCGCCTGGTGGAAGTGAACTGCAAGACCTTTCTGGGAACCCTAAAGGGGGCGGCAAAGAGTGAGAATACTGAGAGCGCCGGAGAGTAGAGAGAGACATCAAATATTAAAAACAAAGGAAAACCTTCAAAGACGATAACCATCTTAAAATGATAGTCTTTTAAAATAGTTTTTAAAAAATCGTTATGAAATGACAATCATTCTAAAATGATTTACACAAAATTGTTGCAAAATGATTATATTTATTTACAAAAATATACCCGTGTTTTTTTCTAAGATGATTTTTTGTTGATTGATGTTATATTAGTGTCATATAACACATTTTTCTTGTAGTGCTTGTGAAAAAAATGTGTAAAATAATTAATAGGTGTAAGGGCATAATCCACAAACACAAAAAATAACATAAAATTAAACTTTAAAATTGAAAAAAAATCATCTACGAAAAAATCTAAAAGAATTTACACTTAATGAAGTATTTGAATTACTTTCAAAATAAGAATCATAAAATATCTTAATTGAATGAATAGAAGAAGTGTGTTAGGAACACATTCTTTCTAACACATCCTCCATTATTGATTAAAATTATTGAAACCAACAAAAAATTATAATTTTCAATAAAATTTAGCTAATAGGAAGAATGTTCCAAAGAGTATTATATTCGGGTGTATTGTTAACATTTCTCACTAATACAAATCAATATTTTACTTTAGAATAAATTTAACATTATAAACATATATACATCTAAATAAAGGCTAAATTATAATTGAAGTCCATTCTTATTTTTTAACCCATGACATTGGCCCCTTCTTTTTTTATGTGATTTTAGACCCTACCTTATACAAACTCTATAATTTTGGTCAATTTCTCATACATTCATTTTTACTTTTTACATTGTAATTAATTAAATCAAATCTAGACAATACCTTAAATGAATTCAATAAATCTATGATTCAATTAGACCAAAGTAATAAATAAATAATGTGTATGCAAAAATTTTTATTGAAGCAAAATTATATATATTTTTAAAATATGGAAACTATAATCAGAAAAAAAAAGACTAAAATCGTGAATAAAAAATTAAAATAAATCAAAATTATAATTTAACCTAAACATAAATTTATTTAGTTTTTTTAAAATATTCTATTCTTAAATTAAGGATCAATATTAATTGAATGATATATATTATTGTAGTCTCATAGGACTAAGCCCATTTTTAAAATAGGTCCCCTAGCTTCTTTTTTTGTATTGATTTGCGAACAAACAATTTATGTTTTAGTTAGATCCTTGAGACCTAATTAAAAAGAAAATAAAGTTCGAAGGCCCGATTTTTTAGACCGAAATAAAAAGAAAGTAAAGTTAAAAAAAATTCAATTTAAAAATAAAATGCCAATATGACCTCATCATAAATTGTCAAATAATTAAAGGGTTTAGAAATTAATTTAACCATCAATTTATTTAATGTCTCTTAATCTGAAAATAAAATACTATTTCTAGTCCTTATTATAATATCTAAATTAAAATTGTGATGTGATCTTTTTAATAAAGTTCAATCTAAAATTTTCTTGATTTTTCACAAAAATATCCATTAGTAAAACTAGTTATACAATAATTTAGCTTTGAGAAAAACATAACACATTATTGTTAGTTAGTTTTTGTTTACAATGATAGTTTTAAAAAGATATACTATCTCGATTTTAAAATAAGTTACATTTGAAAACTTTTATCCGAAGATAAGTATGAATTATTTAACTTTTCAATGTAATAATATTAATTGTTTATTTTCACCCATATTCCTAATAAATATTACTTTAATATTTTTATCCAATATTACTCCCTTTGTTCCTACATATAAAACCAATGCAAGCTACCCAATTTATTAAGATTAAGAAAATAGTTAATTTAATTTATCACCATAAATTTATCTTAAATTTATATCTTTTTTCAAAATTCTCATTATCAGTGATATTCTCTCTCTTCTAATTCTTTGTCAATAGAGGTTTTTTACTAAGGGTATTTCTTGTGTAAAAATAATTAATACGAGCAACATTATAGATTTGATTTTATATAAAAAAAAAAAAGAAACATCATTTCAAACTTGGATCTTATAAATAGGAACGAGAAAATAATATTTTTCTCTTTAATTTAATTGATAAACAGTAAATTTGTCTTAAATTTATAAATTTTTTCAAAATTATCCTTTTTATTAATATTTATCTCATTTCTAACTATTTGTCAATAGATTATTTTAATAAGTGAAATTTCTAATCTAAAAATAATTAATACAAATAACATTATAGATTTGATCTTATAAGAAGAAAAAAAACAAATATAATTTCAAACTTCACTCTTATAAATAGAAACAAAAGAAATAATATTATTCTATTCAATCTATTTAATAATATTAATTTTATTAGTCTGTTTTATCTATTTATTAGCTTTTTATATGTAAAGCACCATGTTTATGGCATTTCTTTGGGTAGATTTCTTGTGAAATAATGATTAATGATTATTTCCATATTTTGTTGTGGTTAATTAAGATGAATAAGTTGTACCTAATGCTTGATATTAAGGACTCACCAGCCTAAATAAATTAGTTAAAAGTGAAATCATGCAAAAATAAGTTATCATCTCATGATACGTATGCTGGGATTATACAGCTGGACTACTTTATTTTTATTTATTTTTTAAATATCCTTCATGTCTAATATTTGATTAATTTGGGAAAGAAAGTAATTACATATAAATAATTACTTATCATACAGCTTGACTACTTTATTTTTTAAATATCCTTCATGTCTAATATTTGGTTAATTTGGAAAAGAAAGTAATTACATATATAATGATAAAAAAAAATTGCATTATACATCGATTCTAAGAAGACTATTGTAGAATGGTATTTATTCTAAGACAGTCACGTCTCAACGACCGTCTAAGATTGTTCAGCATTCTACATCGGTTTAGAGAAGACCGTCTTAGAATGCATAACATTCTACGACGCTCACATATGAAGGATCAATGTAGAATGCTAAACATTTTAAGACGGTCTACGCAATCATCGTAGAGTAGGCTATCCTTTTTTACGATGTTCGTTATGACGACGGTCGTAAACCGATGTAGTACGCTCCAAATAACCGATGTAAAATCCTGCTTCTTTAGTAGTGAGTAGCCAATCACAACCTCTTAGACAAACCTTCAAATTGACAATTGGTCACAAATGTATATATAGGTGTCTGAATTTGACCAAAAAAGTTTTTTTTATCAGCATAAAGATATATCGAAATTAACTCTTACAATGTTGCCTTTAGCCTATGTTAAATCGTGTTAATGTGAGTATGTGCAAATGTATCTCCTCACTTTGAAAATATTTTAAATACATCTTTATAATTTTTATATTTTGTCCCCCTTTATTTTTTATTTTTTAGATATTTGAACTTCATTATCCCTAATTTCCCATTAAAATCATCAAATGTCAAATTTTAATCAAGTTTAATTAGTAAAAGAAAATGTTTTTAAGTAAAAGATTTTGTAACCAAAGAAACTTTTTTTAACAGACGTAACTATAGAGACTAAAGGTCTTAGATCTGTCAATGCCATAAACACTAGAAGAAAGTTGTTTTTGAAGAAACCTAAGCCCAATGTCAAATTTTAGTCAAGTACATTCTAAGCACATCAAACTTCTCTAACTTGAATATGACTCCACTCATTTCTAGTAGAATAGACCATAACCTCGCAAACCCTAACCAACATCTATAACATATATAATCTGTTTTTCCTTTAAGTAAGCTGCAATAACAAATATAGTGAGCTCAACCTCTTCGAGTGAAAACAGATTACATCTATTTTCATGAAATACAGACAACTTACCTTTTCTATTAGGTGTTCAATTTGTTCCTTGAAAATCTGAACCCAAAGAAATGAAAGTTGATTTCAAATATATATATTTACTAACTTCAAAATTTTAATAGTAATATGGAAGATTTGGCTCCACTAAAGTGAGGGGTACACTTTAGAGGAAAAAGTACAATAATCACCATTAATTCCAAAAATGTAAGATTTGTGATACAATAAAACTTAGAACCTCATGAATTGAGAGCATACCATTGGCTCTAAACAAACCAATTTTTGCATTTATATGGTGAAATAACTCCTTTCGTAGCTAGCTTCTTCACTTGCCACTTAACCTGCCAACTTCATGTAAATCAAGTGAAACTCTACAACATGTGGTAATAGCTAATCTCATTTGAAGTAATGACTACTAAGTGCACAACCAAAGGAGTAATGTGTCCAATGTTGCATGTTATGTCTATTAAACTATTCAAAGGTATCCCATGCTTATAAATCTTATTCTTACTCTATAAAGAGCTTAGCACATATTGTTCCTAAATCAAAGTTATGTAGGATGATCAGTTGCTAGTCATTTATATTCACACATATTTAAGAATTTCAAACCAAAACCCAGCTTCAACTTCAGTCCATAGAGTACACTTAAACCTTCATAAATTAACACTAAATACTAATTATTAATAAGAACTGGGAATAATAACAACTAATAATAATCGTTAGAGATGATGGGAATTTGGAAATATAGAAATGAACTATAATGAGGTGTATATAATCTTAAACTTGTGATATTGAAAATATACCTCGAAGGCTAGAATTATAGCCACGAATAGTTAAATGCTCGGCAAGTGCCTCCCCTAATTGCTTTTGTCAATTTGGTGCATTTTTCTAGTGCTAGGTATAATAGTCTTTTATAGTACAACATAATAAATTAGTTAGCATTAGTCCAGTCCAATCTCGTTCATTTTTCAAGCAAACTAACGACTATCCATTAGTCCAGTCAAATCTAAGATTAGCCTTCGAAAAACACTTTTGGTGTGGGCAAACCAATTAGTTTAGCTAGAGAAAACATGTGGGCTCAAATTATAAAGTAAAGACCAAGACTTTATAGAGTTTGTTGAATTTGCCAAAGATTTACATGAACTTTCTTTGCATGTTTGCCATATATTTGATGTGTTTCAGGTGCAATTATGTAGAGAGAAACAAGCTAGCTAGCACACACTAAAGTATATCAATTAAAATAAAAGGAAGATGAGAAAAAGACTTGCATCTGCACAATCTCGAACAATGATTTTGAACATGTGGACCCACAAAATGTATGGTTGGTTGTTCTCTTTGGTAGATCTACGTGGTTGTAAGTCCATTTAATATCCAATTCTGCATTGCAATTTCATACTTATGAATCTCAACAAATAAATTTTTTCAAGAATAACAATTTTCAATTACCAGATCCTTCGTAAGAATACCATACGTCCAAATCTTTACACAATTAAACCTTTTAATTTTGCTAATATATATATATATATATATATATATATATATATATATATATATATATATATATATATATATATGATAGCAACATTAATTTTTCGACTGACCGAGATCACCACCGTGCTTGGTGGAGCTACAATTGGAGAAGCGAAAGGCAATGTCCTCAAAAGTGGCCTTGCCTAAAACGATGTCATTACGGAGAGCTTGGAGTTGAGAAATCACATTTTCTCTAGTTGTGCTCTTGATAATGTAGGCTTCTAGATCCTTCCTTCTAGAGCCTTCGTGATTTATCAATATGTGCGAAGCCCTAACATCACCAATCCAACTAGTCGTGGCACACCTAAGTCCAAGTAATTTCATATTCGCCTGGAGGAAGGGAACTGCAAGACCTTTTTGGGAACCCTAAAGGGGGCGGCGGAGAGTGAGAATACTGAAAGCGCCGGAAAGTAGAGAGACACATCAAATATTAAAAACAAAGGAAAACCTTCAAAGACGATAACCATATTAAAATGATAGTCTTCTAAAATGATTTTTAAAAAATCATTATGAAATTATAATCATTCTAAAATGATTTTCTCAAAATTGTTGTAGAATGATTGTATTTATTTACAAAAATATACTCATGTTTTTTTATAAGATGATTTTTTGTCAATTGATGTTATATTAGTGTCATATAACTCATTTTTCTAGTAGTGCTTGTGAAAAAAATGTGTAAAATAATTAATAGGTGTAAGGGCATAATCTACAAACACAAAAAATAACATAAAATTAAACTTTAAAATTGAAAAAAATAATCTACGAAAAAATCTAAAAGAATTTACACTTAACGAAGTTTTTGAATTACTTTCAAAATAAGAATCATAAAATATCTTAATTGAATGAATAGAAGAAGTGTCTTAGGAACACATTCCTTCTAACGCATCCTCCATTATTGATTAAAATTATTGAAACCAACAAAAAATTATAATTTTCAATAAATTTTAGCTAATAGAAAGAATGTTCCAATGAGGATTATATTCGAGTGTATTGTTAACATTTCTCACTAATACAAATCAATATTTTACTTTAGAATAATTTAACTTTATAAACATATATACATCTAAATAAAGGCTAAATTGTAATTGAAGTCTATTCTTATTTTTTAACCCATGACATTGGCCCCTTCTTTTTTTATGTGATTTTAGACCCTACCTTATACAAACTCTATAATTTTGGTCCAATATCCAATTTTTCATACATTCATTTTTACTTTTTACATTGTAAATAATTAAATCAAATCTAGACAATACCTTAAATGAATTCAATAAATCTATGATTCAATTTATGTTTTAGTTTGATCCTTGAGACCTAATTAAAAAGAAAATAAATTTTGAAGGCCCGATTTTTTAGACCAAAATAAAAAGAAAGTAAAGTTAAAAAAAAATCAATTTAAAAATAAAACGCCAATATGACCTAATCATAAATTGTCAATATAATTAAAGGGTTTAAAAATTAATTTAACCATCAATTTATTTAATGTCTCTTAATCTGAAAATAAAATACTCTTTCTAGTCCTTATTATAATATCTAAATTAAAATTGTGATGTGATGTTTTTAATAAAGTTCAATCTAAAATTTTCTTGATTTTTCACAAAAATATCCATTAGTAAAACTGGTTATACTATAATTTAGCTTTGAGAAAAACATAACACATTATTGTTAGTTAGTTTTTGTTTACAAGGATAGTTTTAAAAAGATATACTACCTCGATTTTAAAATAAGTTACATTTGAAAACTTTTTATCCGAAGATAAGTATTAGATTATTTAACTTTTCAATGTAATAATATTAATTGTTCATTTTTACCCATATTCCTAATAAATGTTACTTTAATATTTTTATCCAATATTACTCCCTTTGTTCTTACATATAAAACCAATGCAAGCTACCCAATTCGTTAAGATTAAGAAAATAGTTAATTTAATTTATCACGATAAATTTACTTTAAATTTATAACTTTTTTCAAAATTATCCTTATTAGTGATATTTCTTTTTCTTCTAATTCTTTGTCAATAGAGTTTTTTTACTAAGGGGTATTTCTTGTGTAAATATAATTAATACGAACAATATTATAGATTTGATTTTATAAAAAGAAGAAATATCATTTCAAACTTAGGTCTTATAAATAGGAATGAGAAAATAATACTATTCTCTTTAATCTATTTAGTAAGATATGGTTTATTTATGATCTCTCTCTTTCATCTATCAATTAGTTTTTTATGTGTAAAACAATATAAAACAACACTTATTTTGAAATTGATAGAGTATTAATTTAATAATATTTAATGCTCAAAACTAAATTAAAAAATCCTTAATCCTCATCGATTAGTTAATTAGACATTTTACTATTAACAAAACAAAGTAAATAATTAATATGTTAAATGATTTTTAATTTTAGAATAAAAAAATGTTTATTATGTTCCACTACTTCAAAAGTAATAAATAGTAGTTTCTATTCAATTAATTTAGATATTTAATGAGCTTGAAATTGATAATAAAATATTTGTTATCTTTAAGTCTCACAGATCATTATATATATATATATATATATATATATATATATATATATATATAAAGTTGTTTTAAATATAAATTGTCATCTGTATTTGTGCAAAAAGATGTAAGAAATTAAATGTGTAATAAATTCTAACACAATCACAATTCAAAACCACTAAAAATTAAATAAATTTTCAAGGATTCAATTATAAAAAATTTAAGAACCTAATTATAAATCACCCTCACTAAATTGGTGAAGAACCTGAAAATTAATATAACCTTCAATTTATTCAACAATTCTTTTTTTCACACTCATTAACCCTTGTTAAAAATAAAATTGTAAATTACTAGTAATTAATATATTCAATAATTCTTAATTTTAGAATAAAACAATTTTATGTTTGTTACTACTAGATTGTAATACTCCAAAGTCAAAAAGTAGTTGTGTTCATTTAATTGGGATATTCAATGAGCTTTAATTTGAGAATAAAATAATTGTTATATTAAGTCTCATAAATGAAAATAATATATTTAAATTTATATAATATAAATTATATTGTTTTTGCACCAACGGATGTGAAAAATTAAATGCCTAAAAAGCATAAATTCTAGTGGTATCACAATTGAAAACCATTAAACCAAAACAGGGGTATGAACAAAATACAACATATACTTTACCATTTTCGGTGGTGTATCCTAAACCACATCCCAAGTAAAAATAAAACCACTGCTCACATCATCAAAGTTGAAAAATATATCACATTTGTTGCTATATAATGAACATCTCTCCCTCAACCTTTCATCCATCCACATCAAAACACAAGCAAATCCTAGAAATTAAGCTCATTGAGAAACATAAACTATCTTGACAAAATGAAACAAGTTTTCGTAGCATTCTTAGCTCTGCAAGTTGTGTTAGTCCTTACAATTATGGCTGCAGATCCAGCAGGGAAGGGCTACGATTGTGAAAAGGCAAAAAGGTCACTAAAGTCTTGCATGGAATACCTCACTGGTAATGTTGATAGCCCTTCAGCTGCATGTTGCAATGGTGTCAAGGAATTGAAAGCATCAGCACCAACAAAAGATGAAAAAATTGCTGAATGTCAGTGCATTGAAGAAGCACTAACTCCCATTCCTAACTTCAAGCAAGACAGAGCCATTGCACTTCCTAAGGAATGTGGTGTTGATGTGGGCTTTCCCATCCCCAAGAACTTCACTTGTAGCAGGTAAACTTTTTTTTTTTTTTTTTTAATTTTTCGTTAAATTCTCAAGGATTTATTATCTTTTTAGTGCTTTAAATTTTTTTAATTTTTTAGTTCTTAAACATTTTTCAGTTTTTAATTTTTTAACTTTTTTTATCATTACTTTTATTCCATCATTAATTTTTATCTTAAGATATTAATATATATATATATATATATATATATATATATATATATATATATATATACGTATTAATAGCCATCATTATTTTAAAAATATAAGAGATTAAAAATACATTTTTAAAAATTTAAAGACTAAAAATGTAAATTTTAAAAAGTTTAGGGTGCAACCAGATATAGTTTACCAAATATATATATACGTATTAATAGCCATCATTATTTTATTTTCATTGATATTGTTTTTTTTACAGCATATCTTGAGGAGAAGGCAGAGGAGGAAATAGTCCGATTAACAGAATGGATGCTTGCAAGTTGCTTTCATGTAAAAAAATAAAATAGTTTGTTGAATTTATGAGGAACAAGCATTTAATGATTAATGATTATTTCCATATTTTGTTGTGGTTAATTAAGATGAATAAGTTGTATTTAATTCCTGATATTAAGGACTCACCAGCCTAAATAAATTAGTTAAAAGTGAAATCATGCAAAAGTAAGTTATCATCTCATGATACGTATGCTGGGATTATATATAGTACGTAACAAAATATTAAAAGCTTAAAAATTCTACCTTAATTTCTTATGGCAAGTTGGCAACCTAACTAAAAATAATCAAGCAAGTTAATTTTAAGGAGATGGGTGCGGTAGTTTTGGAATAGAAAAGGAAATGGGTCGAGATAATTTCAAAACATAATCAATTATAAACTAAAAGAAAGTAGGTGGGGGAAATATATTTTTGGTGAGTAAATAATGGAAAAAATAATAGCTTTTATTAGGCCTTAAATTAACATGTCAATTTTTTTAAAAATTTATTTCTGTTTTTTACTGTAATTTCTTATTAGTGTCAAAACCTTTTTTTGAATTTAGTTCATGTAATTAGTGAGACTTTTAAATGAAAAAATTAAATTTAAAAATATTAAAATGATTTCAGTAAAATAATATATAATTTAACACAATAATTTATTATTCCAAATTATAATTAATAATTAATATATTTTGAATGAATTAATTTACAATAAAAATATCCAAATTTTAAAAGCTATTTATTATAATTTTATTATAAACACAAATAAAACCTCGTTTAATTCTATTTAATGATACAAACGTTTTTGAATGTGTAGCGTCACACTTTCAATGATGATCATTATAGTGAAAATGACTACTTGATACATTTTTTTATGATGGAATGCCTACAGAGTGGCTAAAAAAAGTTATTTTATTTAATGGTTTTTTTATTTAATAAAGAATTAACTTTATCATATTAGTTATATTTAATTAGTATAAAATTTTGATAATTATAATTAATGTAATAATTTATATTTTAAATTAGGTTTATGCATAATAATTGATTGAAGCTAATATGATTGAATTGACATAATTATATTTAACTTTACAAATCTTAACCTTCAACATGATCATGCATGTATATTTAATTATTACCCTCTTGAAGTCAAATTGATGTTATATAATATAAAATATAGTAGGAATGAATCTGTGTATCGCAGGGGATTTTCATAAGTTTGGGTCTTAAATTAAGAGTAATTGAATATCTCTTTTACTCCCTCTATTTATATACTAGTAGTCCTTTAATTTAAGATCAACAAAGGAAGCAAACAATTTTATTTTTATTTTTAATGAAATTGTATTTTTCCTTATTCTATTCACTCTCTTTACTTTATCAGTTCATCTTTATACAATTTTTTTTTCATTATATGAGTAATCATTCTCTCTATATATATATCAAGGTTTTTAATTCTTCATTTCATAGTTTTCTCTTTAAAACAAATTGTCTAATTATTTCTCTTCCCCTATCCATTAAACTTCTTGCTATTAAGCAACTAGTTCACCTTTGAACAATTTTAACTATTCATCATTCAATTTTGATTGCTAAATCTGTAGCATATTTGATGACGGTTAAAAAATTATCTTTAAAGCCACAGTTTTAAAAAGTTAATATTTTTCACGATAATTTTTGAACCATTTCAGAATATTAATTTTTACGTTAGTTTTCTTTAAAATTATCTTAGAAATATTTTTTTCCATTTTAAAAATTATCTTAAAAATCTATTTTTTAAGATTATCTTTTGAAGAATCATATTAGAAAATTGACTTTTATGAAATAACCATCTTAGAAAAAGACTTTCTAAAATAATTTTATGAAAAATTATCTTAAAAATTCCACTTTTTAAGACAATTTTTTTTAAAAAATACATTAATGACCTAATCATAAATTGTCAAATAATTAAAGGGCTTGAAAATTAATTTAACCTTCAATTTATTTGGTGTCTCTTAATCCCAAAATAGAATACTCTTTATATTCATTATTATAAGGTCCAAATTAAAATTTTGATTTGATATTTTTTATAAACTTTAATCTAAAATGTCCTTTATTTTTATTATCTTTTAGAAAAAAATACCTATTAGTAAAACTAGTTCTAGAATAATTTGGCTTTGAGAGAAACATAACACATTATTGTTAGCTATATATAGTTTTTGTTTACAAGGATATATAGTTTTAAAAATATATATATATATATATATACTACATCGATTTTAAAATAAGTTAAATTTAAAAAAATTATCTCAAAATAAGTATTATATTTGACTTTTCAATATAATAATATTAATTTTTCTTTTTCACCCATACCCCTAATAAATATTACTTTAATTTTTTAATTAAATATTACTCTCTTTGTTTTTATATATAAAATCAAATTATCTAATTTATCAATATTAAGAAAAGTGGTTAATTAATTGATAGCAGTAAATTTGTCTTAAATTTATAGCTTTTTTTAAAATTATCTTTTTTATTAATATTTTTATCTTTTCTAACTATTTGTCAATAGATTTTTTTAATAAGTGAAATTTCTAATATAAAAATAATCAATACAAATAACATTATATATTTAATCTTATAGGAAAAAAGTAAATATTATTTCAAATTTGACTCTTATAAATAGAAACGGAAGAAATAATATTATTCTCTTCAATTGATTTAATAAGATTAATTTTATAACTATTAGTCTTTTTTTATCTATTTATTAGTTTTTTTATATGTAAAGCACCATGTTTATGGCATTTCTTTGGGAAGATTTCTTGTGAAAGAAAGCAGCATTTCTGTCACCCGCCTTTAGCCATAAGGCCCTAGCCCATTGCTACCAAATTTCTTCCTCCAACACAAGCAAATCATCCAGCTCCTTCTCCACTGTTGCCACCATATTTAAGACCTCTTCTGATTGAACTTTTTGCAGCAAATGATTGAGCTTCTTTCTGAGGTCTTTTATCATTTTCGAGATTTGCCCAAAGTTCTGATCCCCCCCAATCTCCCAATAGTTCATACTTGTTCTGCTCAAATTCACCAAAGGATTCCCACCTTTAATCCAAGACTGTTGGAAGATATTCTCACATCCTTCACCGTCATTGAGCCACACCTTTTTGAATCTATATATCCTCTCCTTCTCTCCACCCTTCCCATTTGTCTACAAAAATCCATAAGAATTGGGTTATGGTCTGACATGTGCCTAGCCAGTGTCGAGACCTAGACCTCTTTCCAATAGCTTCTCCTCATACCATTCGCCAAAGGATTTCGATCATGTCAGGGGGCCAAAATCAAGCATTAAAATTCTAACGAAATATTTATATAGGAGTATTTTTTAAAAGAATTAAGAATATTTAATAATTTACATAGAAAATATTAAACATATATTTGAAGACCCAAAATTAAAAATGATAATTTCCTATTTCACATACCACCAAGAGCCTCAATGAATTTATAATAAAAATTTGTATTTATGTTAGCCATATATTTTTTACAAAAATTTATATTAATTATATTAAAAAATATACCAAATTTGAATAAATTGTACCTGTTACTCACTAAGTTATATTTTAGGACAATAGTAGCCAACAACCATTGAATAATAGTTAACTTTCAAATAATTGGAAAATAGAAGAAGAAAAATATGAATCCTGATCAAGATTATACAACTTTGAAAGCAAATCATGACAAATCTCTAGTTCAACTCGACAATCTAATTGGTTTTCTTAATATTTATATTTATATTGAACACAAGTTTGAATCCTGAGATCGAAAGCATAGTGAAATCTTACAACAAAAAGATTTAAGAACAAAGAAGAGACAAGAGAAACAAAGATAATATAAAAATGATTATAGAAAGATGAAATGTTTGTTGATATGTTTGAAAATTTAATTAAATTTTTAATCTTGTATATAATGTTTGTAAGTTTAACCCATTTGGAAGGTTAATAAAATCATTTGATTACAAATTACAGTTATTTATAATTTTTAAAATAATAATAACAATAATAACATTGTAGAATAAAAATAAATAATATTCTACTATTTTATCTGGAAAAAGAAAAGAATATAATCAACTTTATAATAAATATTATAAAAGAACATAATATTCTATTAAAGCATAAAAATGATAAATAGCATACAAATGAAATTATTTACCTATTTAATTAAATTTCCTAATTTAAATAACTATTTAATATTAATTTCTTTAGCATTACCTAATAATAAAAAAGCAGATTGAAAAAATTCAGGGGGCATGGTCCCCCGTAGACATGTTATAGGTCCGCACCAGCAAAGCCTAACCTTTTCTTTACTGTTTGGGGATCCATTTTTTTTGTTTGACCAAGTGAAATGATACCCCTCAAAACCCAAATCCTGCAACCCACACTGATGAATGAGCTGCTAGAACAGGTTCATGCTTTGAAAGTTTACAGTCCCCCCCTTTTATCTTCTGAGTTTAGCACCTCATTAATATCACCAAGTCATAGCCCTTGTGGTTTCTGACTTTCAATTAAAGGCCATGTTTTATGCTTGTGTTAGGCCTCTAGGAAACTGGTCAGAATATTAACATGCATCCTAATGACTTTTCTCAACACCATCAACCCCCCTTGCTCTGCTAGCTCCTCCCAACCCTTGTAAAGTCAATAGCAAAACCTTGCAATAGTCCATGCACCAATACCCTTCACACAACCCATCTCAGCAGATCCTTCTTTTTTGTTTCCATCAAAATCACCAAATCAGGGCCTTCTCTAGTGATGAGCTCTTGCACACCTCCACCTCTTCATTCCACAACTGTAATCTTCCCAAACAGTTTCCTATGCTTTCTGCCATCTTTTTTCTTCCTTAACCCACCTGGAGATCGTAAAATCTGACTCAAAAGGGGTTTTTGTCAAAGATCACCTCCCTTGGGTTTTCTTCTCTTGCCAATTCATTCAGATCCACCAAGGACTCCCTTTAATAACAAACTCCATATCCCCCTATGAAAGAACCTGAACGAGTATAGGTTCCGCCCTACCTCCTTGATCTCTTCTCCCCTCTTAACCTTCCACACTTAGACTATCATGGTCATCAACGCCTTGCTATTGAAAGATCCTTATAACAGGACCTTCCCCACCAACCACGCTTCGTTTGTCTTCTCTTCTTGGTCTCCATGTGCTTCTTCTGGAATCACTATGTCAATCGTGATTCCGCTGTAAACTGAGTGTTCCCCCAAAGTTTGGATGTGCTCAACGTACCCAGATGGCATGGGGCAAAAACTCAAGGGTTGCGTCCTAAGGAGGCAAGAACCCTGTCTTGAGGTGCTAAAACCCTAATTGACGCACTTAGGTTAAAACCCTAACATAGGGCAACAAATACATCTTTGATCAAAATTTCAAGTTGATTTTTAAGGTTCATCCATTTTATTGAAGAAAATTAGTTGAATTAAATCATTTGAATAAAAAAGAAGAAACGCACAAAGATTAATTATAATTTATATTTGTGATTAAAAGTTTTTAGTCTTTATTTATTTAATGGAGACTTTAGGCACTAAAACTGAATTTTGAAATGTTCAAAAACCTTAAAGGGTTAAATTTTTGTTCAAGACTAAAAATATGAACAAAAACAGTTGAGGACCTTAATCATGATCTTTGGTTTAGAAACTATTTTTAAAAAATATTTAAAGGACAAAAACATAATTAATCTTATATTTATGAATCTATGGATGCAAAATCAAATGTTAAATAGTTCTGTGTATTTAATATTCAAATACCATGCTCAATCAGTCATGGCACCAACTATTTTATGTTAGAAATGAGATAAGAGTAAAAGACTATTATGTAATAAAATCTTACCTTTAAGTCATGAAACAAAAGCGTGCGCAAGGACATAGCAACTTCACAAAATTGTGAATCCACAATGCAACCACTTCCACCATGATTCAGGAATCATGATGACCGGGAAGAAATATGAGATGTTAGATTTAGAGAAAAGGAACAAAAAATGTGTGAGTGAGACGATGTCAATCTCTCTTTATTCCTTTCTTGCTTTGTTTGAAATAGGGGAGATTGTCAATCAAATGAAAATATAAAGAATTCTTGTGTGGGGACAAATATGTTAGCAACTCCAGCTCTACAATGGACCAAGAGGCACGACCAAGAAGACAAACCTCACGCCCCAAGTACCTCGAAGACTACGTATAGTTACGCATACGCTGCACTATGCATGGAACCAATCAGTTACGTTAGTTAGAACGATATTCCGTTATTCCGTTAAGCTAGTCGTTACGAAGCTCATAGTAGAGACCCTTGTATAAAAGCAGTATCATATTCATGAATAAGACATGAGAATTCACTCAGTAGTAAATCAACATAGTTATCTTCTCTCTCCTCGTCCTCTCTCTACACTCTATCCCTAACATCTTGGTCCGACCTGCCATGGCAGAGCACGCCACTCGCCGCACCACTAGCGACCACCTCGAGGAGGCCATTACCACACTTGCGGCAAAACACTCCGAGCTCGCCTCTAGAGTCGACGCCATGTGTGAGCGTTTCTCTTCCGTACCTCCACATCAACACCCATCTTCATCCTCGCGAATGCATCAGCGTCCCCCCGTTAAGCTTGACGTACCCCGTTTTGATGGCCATGACCCACTGGGATGGATCTTTAAGATCTCCCAGTTCTTTGATTACCAGGCAACTCTCGAAGAAGACCGGATTACCGTTGCGTCATTCTACCTTGACGGCGCCGCACTCAGTTGGTTCCAATGGATGTATCGAAATGGATTCATTACAACCTGGCAAGCTCTACTTCATGCAATCGAAACTCGATTGGCTCCCTCCATTTACGATGACCCTCGCGGCGCTCTATTCAAACTCGTCCAACGTGGTTCAGTCACAGAATATATGACCGAATTCGAGAGGTTGGCTAATCGTATTGTTGGTCTTTCCCTCTCCGATTTGCTAAGTTGCTTTATTTCAGGGTTGAGTCCTGAAATAAGAAGGGAAGTACAGGCCTTCCAGCCGGTGTCGCTGCCTCACGCCACTTCCCTTGCTCGTTTTCAAGAAGACAAGATCAACGATCGCCGGAAAAATTCACGTTCTCTTCCATTGGTACCTCAAACCACGCCCTCACAACCCTCCTTTCCGCCCCAACACCCTCGACCCAAAACCCCCTTCATCCAACGTACTCCAGAAGAGATGATGCATAGGCGTGAGAAAGGCCTATGCTACAATTGCGACGAGAAATGGTCGTCCTCTCATCGATGTAAAGGACGCGTTCTCTTGTTCATCGCAGACTCCGACGAGCCCTTACTTCCCAACACTAACCTTGATGATACCCTTCCGCCACCTTTAACGGAAACCGCTCCGGCCTACGACCCCACTCCACTCCAAACCCACATCAGTTTACATGCTATAGCTGGTGTTCCGGCCACCGATACCTTCCGCTTATACGGTGTTATCAATCATGCATGTGTCACTATTTTGATAGATAGCGGAAGTACACACAATTTCATACAACCACGTGTCGCGAAATTCCTCAACCTAACCATGGAAGAGACGACGGCCTTAAGGGTGATGGTCGGCAATGGCTCCGTCATGGAGTGCCGGCAGTTGTGCCCGGCAACCACGATACTCATTCAAAGTCATCCCTTCACGGTTACACTGCGCGTTTTGCCGTTAAGTGGCGCCGATGTCGTTTTAGGGGTTGAGTGGTTACGGACCCTGGGCCCAATCATTACTGATTACACCACCTTCACGATGGCATTCACCTACATGGGCCAGCCCATTACTCTTCATGCAGACGTTTCTTCGGATACCAATCCCACTTCAGCCCACCAACTTAAACGGAGCCTCCATACCCACTCTATCTCGGGCTTATTCCACTTATCCCTGTTACCTGTAACTCAACCCGACTTAGAAAGCGAACCACCTCACCCCATTTCCGCCATTAACACCCTCCTCCTCAAATATCAAGCTCTTTTCCAACAACCCACTGCCTTACCACCACCTCGACAACACGATCACCACATTAACCTCATTCCCTCAGCACTCCCAGTCAATGTAAGACCGTATAGGTACCCTCACTCGCAGAAAAACGAAATTGAGAAACAGGTCACCTCCTTGCTCGAATCCGGGTTAATCCAACCAAGCCGAAGTCCATTCTCCTCACCAGTCTTATTAGTGAAGAAGAAAGACGGCACGTGGCACATGTGCGTCGACTACCGGGCGTTGAACGCAATCACGGTGAAGGACCGATTTCCGATACCCACCATTGAGGAGCTCCTGGATGAACTTGGCAGTGCTTCCTGGTTCTCGAAGCTGGATTTACGACAGGGATTTCACCAGATCTTGATGGCAAATGATGACGTTCCTAAAACCTCTTTTCGAACCCACAACGGCCATTTTGAGTACAGGGTCATGCCTTTCGGGTTATGCAACGCACCCTCCACTTTTCAAGCGGCCATGAATGCGTTACTCAACCCTTTCTTGAGGAAATTCGCGGCAGTTTTTTTTGACGATATATTAATATATAGCGAAAACCTCCCTGATCATCTTCTCCACTTAGAATGTATCTTTCAGGCGTTATCGTAGGCTCAATACTATCTGAAGCGCTCGAAATGCTTTATCGGACAACGGCAACTCGACTACTTAGGGCACGTCGTCTCCGGGAAGGGAGTACAGCCTGACCCTTCCAAGGTTCAGGCCATTATTGACTGGCCTACCCCTCGCTCCCCGAAGGATCTTCGTAGCTTCCTTGGCCTCACAGGCTTTTACCGGAAGTTCGTTAGAGGATACGCAGATTTGACAGCACCTTTGACCAGATTGTTATGTCACGATGCCTTCCAATGGAGTTCAGAGTCCCAGTCCACCTTCGACTCTCTCAAAACCGCATGACCACAGCCCCCATCCTTGCCTTACCCAACTTCAACCTCCCATTCATACTCGAAACAGACGCTTCGGGTAGTGCCATAGGAGCAGTCCTCCAACAACACGGCCATCCTATAGCATACTTCAGCAAGCCTCTTTGCCCTCGCCTTCAACACGCTTCAGCTTATGTTCGAGAATTACACGCGATCACGGCCGCAGTACGACGGTGGCGGCAATATTTGCTAGGCCATAGGTTCACGATATACACGGATCATAGAAGCCTCAGAGAACTAATGTCTCAGGTGGTTCAGACACCTGAACAACAGTTCTACTTAGTTAAGCTTCTGGGATTCGACTATGAAATCCAATACAAAGCAGGGACTTCGAACATAGTCGCGGATTCTCTCTCTCGTATCGATTGTTCTTCCCAAGCTCAATGCTTAATCCTCTCGGTTCCCCATCATGAGTTTATGATTCAGTTGAAGGACTCATTAAAAGCCAGCACTGAGTTTCAACAGCAACGCGAAGCTATACTTGCTTACCCCGAACAATATCCCGACTTCTCCGTTTCCGATGACCTCATCCTCTTCCGGGGAGTGATTTGGTTAGATTCCAAGAACCCCTTCATACAATCCCTATTACACGAGTACCATGCAACACCAATCGGAGGCCACTTTGGCATTAAGAAAACCCTACACCGCCTGCAATCAAGCTTCCACTGGCCTTCCATGGCGAAGGATGTTCGAGCATTCATCCGGAATTGCATCGTATGTCAGCAAGTCAAGCACCTCACACGAAAACCCGCGGGCCTACTCCAACCCATTCCCATTCCCAACGGTGTGTGGGAAGACCTCTCCATGGACTTCGTCACACATCTACCAAGCTCGCATGGCTTCACGACGATCCTCGTGGTAGTCGATCGATTTACAAAGGGAGTACATCTCGGAGCTTTACCCACCCAATTCACAGCCTTCAAAGTTGCCAGCCTCTTCATGGATATGGTATGCAAACTTCACGGGTTCCCTCGGAGTATAATCTCCGACCGTGACCCCGTCTTCATCAGCTCCTTTTGGAGAGAGCTCTTTCGTTTGCAGGGCACGACGCTGCGCATGTCCACGGCCTATCATCCGCAATCAGACGGCCAAACAGAAGTTATGAACCGCACGGTGGAGCAGTATCTCCGGTCATTCGTCCACCACCGCCCGGAGGACTGGTACAAATTCCTTGCCTTAGCTGAATGGTCATATAATACGTCACAACATTCCGGTACCGAGCTCACGCCGTATGAAGCCACTTACGGCAAGCCACCACCATCTGTTCCCAGTTACGTCTTGGGCAGTTCTAATAACGACGCAGCCGCAGTAGTCACCCAAACAAGGGCAGAAGTTCACGCCACACTTCAACACAAACTAATTAAGGCTCAAGCTACGATGAAGCAATATGCAGACAAGCAACGACGAGACGTTCAGTATGAGGTAGGGCAGTTAGTCTATGTTAAACTACGGCCTTATCGTCAACTTTCAGTGCGACAGGGGCGCTCCAATAAGCTCACCAAGCGTTATTTTGGACCATTCTGCATATTAGAACGTATCGGTCAGGTAGCTTACCGCCTACAGCTTCCTCCGGGGTCAAAAATACACCCCATATTTCATTGTTCGTTACTACGACCACACCACGGCCCCTTCGAACTTCCCACGTCTCCACTACCACCAGACGCGGTCCATAATCATCCTATCTTAAGGCCACTCACTATCCTTGACTCACGATTAGACACTTCCGTGTCTCCACCTATCCGCTCCGTACTCGTTCAATGGGAGGGCTTGCCACCCGAAGACTCAACCTGGGAGAGTGGGAGGACTTTCGCGACCATCCCCACCTTGAGGACAAGGTGAGTTTCCCAGGGGACGGAAATGTTAGCAACTCCAGCTCTACAATGGACCAAGAGGCACGACCAAGAAGACAAACCTCACGCCCCAAGTACCTCGAAGACTACGTATAGTTACGCATACGCTGCACTATGCATGGAACCAATCAGTTACGTTAGTTACGTTAGTTAAAACGATATTCCGTTATTCCGTTAAGCTAGTCGTTACGAAGCTCATAGTAGAGACCTTTGTATAAAAGCAGTATCATATTCATGAATAAGACATGAGAATTCACTCAGTAGTAAATCAACATAGTTATCTTCTCTCTCCTCGTCCTCTCTCTACACTCTATCCCTAACAAAATACCTCTACACAACGTGGATATGCTAGTATTGTCAATTTAGTTGTTTCCAAATGCTGTGGTTTGGGCAATTCCCTTTTGGCCCTGAGGGTAGTACTGATTTCTCCTTTGTCTGCTTGCACTTCATTGTTTGCTCTGTTGCTGCTGCTTCATAACAGTTTAACCGAACAATATTTATTAGACACAAAGTTTATGCATTATACCAGAGGGAAGTACTCTCTACCATTAGCATATTATACATAAAAGTATTCTTTAGAGTTTTTTTAGTTCGCATATGAAGTTTTTAAAACACATGGGCCGGGTGAACATATTTATTATCAGAAAAAAAAATATAATAATATTTGTTTTGTGTGGTGTGTTGCAAAAATCATACAATTATTTCTTAAGTATTTTATGTCTGGCGGTGGACTTTTTTTTTTTGCATAGATTCTTAATTTGCCTATAATAATTTATTAGTTTCATTATTAGTTTAATTTGCAACCATACTCACTAGAATATGAAGCGTACATAAGAAAAATTAAGGAAAATAACTTGGTGAGAGATTTACAAAATTAAACTACTCATTAATCAACATTTGCTTATTAGTTTCTTATAAAAATCTTTTTTCTTGGAGATTCTTCTAACAAATTATTATTTGTTCATATTAACACTCTTGGAAGCAAGAATCCATGACAGAGATGGCAAGACCACAAACATCTAACATGTAAAGTCAATTACCAACAATATAAAATCATAATTAAGTCAACTATAAAGAATAATAATTAAATCTTGAAAATAGGTTAATGTTGTAGGAGAATAAATACCGTTATCGAGTCAGTGAAATTGGTCAGACCACAACGAGAAATACAATTATGAACGACATTGATGGGCTTTTTCTTACATTTACCATGAAAACATGCAACAACACATCTTATATACACAGTGCCAGTTATAAATAACGACAAACATTCTAGTTCACATTTGTGACAACAGTCAATTTTAATGGGTGAACGAGTTGATCCATTTTGCACATACAAAGATTATAACCAGCTTGTGTGAAATTCAATATAATTATCATCATAATCATTATGACAGTAATTTTCATCTTATTCTTTGTCATTACTCTTCTCTATGTCTTTGCAATTACGACATTTCATAAAAAATGTTGTGCTACTTTTTTTTTATTTAACATGAAACTGTCACTTTACATTGATTAAAATATTACTCATCACAATAAGTTAAATTATTATCTTACCAACTCATAACTAACTTGTCTTTTTCTCGTTTAATATATTAGAAAAACTATATACCGGGCGTATAATAAACTATCAATAATAGACAACAACAATTAACTAAAAAAGTATTTTACTGTAAAATTCATGACTAGAATAAATAACTAAAAATAATATTATATATTATATTTAACACAAATTTTTTAAAACAGTATATATCTAAATTTTAAAAAAATGTTCATAAAAAAAGTTTACCCGTACTAGATGGCACATATCACTATTCTCTTTACTTTTAAAACAATATATATTTTATTTAATGTAATAATTAACTTATTATTTAATAATTTAATATGTAATGTAGTTACTAAATGAAACGTTGTTGTATGTGTGGATATCTGTTAAAGTAGCTGAAACATTGAAAGTTTAAGGGATAAAATAATTAATTTAGTATTAATTTATCCTCTATTTTATTTTTATTAAGTTTTACATTCAATTTTTAAAAAAAACACCATATTAGGATACCAAATTTTTTATGGAGACAAAAAAATATTACAATACAAGTAAAAAAGAAGTATGGTGTGGGGACAACTATCACACATATCAAATATATGATTTAGTGCATAGCACCGCCCCCTAACGTGGAAGGTGTTGTCATTGTGTCTTCTAATGTGACACCTCTTGATATTAGTACTTTAATATTATTTTTAGTGACATTTGACAGCAACTAAAAATGTATGGTTTCAAACTTATAAGCATAATGTCAAAAAAAAATATTCACGGACAAAAAATAAAATAAAAAAATACTAAATCACACGGATGGAAAACGTAATCAAGGCTTATATTATTATGAGTAACATTAGAAATTGCTTCTTGAAAATACAAGTGTTGATGAATTCAACTTTAAAGTAATATAAATTACTTCTTAATAATTTAAGAAAGGATAGTCAATTTAGCTTATAATATTATTAAATAATGGTTATTTTAATTTTTAAAATTATAAAATTGCAAAACTCAAATAATAAATAACTATCCAATACAAAAAAGATTATTACTCTACCAATACTTCTTTATATATAATTTTCCTTCTTATCTAGTCTTTTTCTAAGTTATCGTCACAACCATCTAAACAAGTGAAGCCTAAAATAATTAGAAAAGTTTAACTGAACAATATTTATTAGACATAGAGTTTATGCATTATACCAGGGGAAGTACTATTTACCATTGGAATATTATACGTAGAAGTATTAAATTGTTGATAATATATTACTTGTGTTCTGTAATTCTCGAATGAAGTTTTAATTTGAGACACTTTGTATATGGGAGAAAATATTTTTACTAGAAAAATACAATAATATTTGTTTTCTGTGGCGTGTTGGCCAACATAATCTAAATTTTACAAATATCTTAAATTCTTGTTGTGATGTTTTAAGAAAAATAAATATCAATTTATAGGCAAATCATGTTTGTAAAATACATTGAATTCATCAATTAAATTAATTGTGCATGAAGATCTTCACAGTTGTTTTATGTCATAGATTTATACATAATTATAATTAAATGTAAAATCAACGACTTAATGACTTAGTGTAAAATTATAGTATGATTTAACTCATTAAATTGACTAAAATATAATTGAAATAGGAAAATATATGAAGCTAATATAGAAAAACTAAACAATCACTACAAGGAAAATGCCTTATACTTACAGACAAAAATTGTCACTAAAAATCCAAATTCCGTAAATAGATATATAAAAGACTTTGTCCTACGAACGTTTTAGGCGTCAACTTTGAGGAGACACACAGCTAATAGTCTGTCATCATAGACTTTACATATAGATATATTTTTACCTACAATCAAATTTGACTATCACTATAGGTAATACTTACAATTTCAAATGTGTTGGTAAAAGATATTAATTTATACCTACAATTTCTATGTAGGTAAAAATCAATTTAATTGTACATATGATCTTCTGCAGGTAAATATCATATAATAATAATAAAAATAGTTTTTAATTATACTCTTTGTTGATTATAATTTTTAATTAAATATATTTTATTTTTTTCTTTGAAAAAAATAATATAATTGAAAGAAGAATTGTTGAAACTTGAAATACAAGGAACCACCAACAATTTATATACTTGAAAGTTGGAACTTAAAACATTATTTCCTCTATTTTTTGTTTGAATTTTTTGTGTAATTGAATTTCACAGGTCAACGGGTAATGACAATTATATATACAATTTAGAATTTAATTAACAACCACAAAAGAGATTTAGAATATCAATGTTTTTTCAATCAAAGCATTTCTCACATTTTCATCACCATTTAAATCATGTTCCTGAAATAACAAAAATGTCAACATATTAATTACTAAATGTCAACTTAGTACATACATAGATAGTATAGATACACTACAAGCTATACCATATGTTAACAAAAATGGTATTGTCAACATATTAATTATTAAATTTCAAATCACCTCTAGTTGAGATTGTTTCTAGTTTAATGATTTTTATTAGTAGAACCATTTGTAGGTACCTAAACTAAAAGAATGTTTTTTTTTTCTTTATAAAGTATCATATCATAGTTAAATCGTCAAATAAGTTGAATTATAAATTCATACCTCCTGATTTATAGCTTCTAAGACTTGATCAATTTGTGGATCTTCTGAAAATTGCACTTTAAGGATAGCAACAAGGTTTTCAAGCAAATTCTCCAACTTCTGAATTCTATTGTTTGCATAATAACTTTAAGATGAACTTGCTTGATGTGGAAGCTTGCCAAGATAACACAAACATCTTTTTTTTTTTTTTCAGGTCCTTTGATTTTTGAATATATATCATTTGTCCAATTAGTAGAATCTTGGGAGCTTTGTAAATTTTGTGAACTCTCTGCTTTAATCATTTTCTTTTTTAGTTCATCCTACATAAATACACCTTATAAATTATTATCATACATCAATATCCTCAATACTTCAATGTCACTAAACAAAACTCATCTCCACATTAGTTACTCCTTCTCACATCATAACCTTCTATTAGAAAATTGAGCAAAACAAAAAAAAAGTATTGAAATAAAAATTAAAATTATTACAATTACAATAGCAGCCTAACAAGTACCTAGCGAGCCTAACGAGTCTCAAAGGCTGGTTATAAAAATGAGGAAAAATAGTTTCACAAAACAATTTTCTTAGAGGCTGGTTGTAGAAAATAATAGAGGACTGGAGTTTTCTCGAGGCAAAATGACCTGATGGGGTTTGTTTTACAGACTTATTCCCAAAAAGGGTCCCTTTTGAAACATTTTCTTTGGGGGATCTGTTTTGTTAGGGTTTCGCAACAGGCGAAACACTTATTTCACCATTCCTACTAGCGTATCATCATGCATCCATGTCAGTATAGCAGGTTCGCAACAGGTTTATGTGAGTATCATGGGTTTCGCCATCACCATTAGCAAAACACACTATGCATCCTTACACCATGCCCATGCATGACATGTCGACATTCTGCCATCCACCATGGGTTTCACCATCACCATTGGCGAAACGCGTGCCTGTTGTGCAATGCAACAGGTTTCGCCATTACCACTGGCGAAACAGGGGCCATGCTAATAAAAATTGTTAGCAACAAAAAAAAATCAATTATGATAACAAATTTGGAAAGATTAAAAATCGTTTATAATTATAAGATAATTGATGCGAATAAATGTATTTATTTTAAAAATCGATGCTAATAACATAATTGACGCTAATAAATGTATTAAAAACCGTTAGCAACAAAAAAATCAATTATGATAACAAATTTGGAAAGATTAAAAATCATTTATAATTATAAGATAATTGATGTTAATAGATGTATTTATTTTATAGCATAATTGATGCTAAAATAGTTTAATCAAATCTCTTAATTGATGCTAATAAATACATTTACTTTCTTATCATCAATTAAGAGATTTGATATGCTAAGAAAGTAAATGTATTTATTAGCATTAATTAAGAGATTTAATTAAACGATTTTAGCATCAATTATGCTATAAAATAAATATATTTATTAGCATCAATTATCTTATAATTATAAACGATTTTTAATCTTTCTAAATTTGTTATCATAATTGATTTTTTTTGTTGCTAACGATTTTTAATACATTTATTAGCATCAATTACGTTATTAGCATCAATTTTTAAAATAAATACATTTATTAACATCAATTATCTTATAATTATAAACGATTTTTAATCTTTTCAAATTTATTATCATAATTGAATTTTTTTTGTTGCTAACGATTTTTATTAGCATGGCCCCTATTTCGTCAGTGGTAATGACGAAACCTACTGCACTGCACCTGTACCTACCTGATGTGGAGAAACCCATGTGGCAGGCATGTTTCGCCAATGGTGATGGCGAAACCGAACGCGCTGACACGTGTTTTGCCAATGATGATGGCGAAACCAATGGTGGATGACGGAATGTCGACATGCCATGCATGGACATGATATAAGGATGCACAATGTGTTTCGTCATTGTACTCACGTGAACCTGCTGAGAACCTGTTGTGTTGACATGCAAAATAAGTGTTTCGCCAATAAGAATGACGAAATCCTTGCGAAACTCTAACAAGACAAACCCTTCAAACAAAATGTTTTAAAAGAGACTTTTTTTGAAAATAAGTTTGTAAAACAAATCCCATAAGGTCATTTTGCCTTTTCTCGACCTAGGTGACTGGAGTTAGTTAATTGAACCAGGGTTAAGTATTGGTTGATTGTAGAAAAGGAGCGTGGTCTATGGTTGGGATTCTGATCCAACGGTGTGACGCGGACTGCTGAAACAGTGGATAAGAATTTCTGTTTCGGGGCCTTGGGGGAAACAGTGGAAAAGCATTGCCTCTTATTACTTTATGTGGCTTGCAAGTTGTAATAACAAACTTACCCTTCGACATACTTCATTCAATTAACCTTACAGTTGCAAATTACTAGAAAGCATGACTAAAATAAAGATATTCACAAGTTTTAATAATAGCTATATTCACAAATTTAATTTTTAATTTTCATTGTAACTATTTTTATAAGTTTCTTTAACAACTGCAAGGGTCGAACTAGGATACAACGAAAAAAATAAGATTCATGTATTCCTAAAAGTATATAATTATATTAATTTATCATAATATCAATATAAAATATATTTAAATAGAAGAAAATTAATTATTTTTTTAAAACTCAATATTATAAATGTCACCCAAGAAACACATGTTTTCGTATTCTTGGAAATTAAAAGAAGAAAATTACTATGCCATTACTACAATCAGTATCTTATAAGTAAGATTTGGTAGATCTATAGAATAACTTTCTCTATGACCTATGCTAAAAAGTGCATTCCACACATTTCATGATCTTACCCGATTTTTATTTTTTTTATTGATTGATTGATACACTAGAATTAATTACCTTATATTATTATTCTTTTGTAGGTAGTAATTCTTTTGAATTTTACCCATTCTAATCAATTATAGATACATTTTTTTGGAGTTTTATCTATAAAAATTAATTATAAGTATAAATTATCCAGTTTTACCTATACTAATCAAGTAGAAGTATTTCTGAATTTTACTTATATTAATTCATGTTTATAGATAAAAAAACGTTTCGTAGACATAAATCATTTTTCTTATAATGAATGTGATGTGATTTGTCAAACATATGAATTGCATTAATTTAAAATTTCAATAATATAAAGAATATTCAAACTCACTAATTTTATATATATATATATATATATATATATATATATATATATATATATATATATATATATATATTATGACGCATTTCTTGAATTAAGGTTTAACTTTAAAAGTATCATTAGAAATGATATTCATAAGAAAATGTTATATTAATTTTTTATATTTAATTAGAAACTCTCACTTTAAATTGATTAAAATATTATTCATAACAGTAATTTTAATGACCATCTTACCTAACTCATAATTAAATTTTATTTTTCTCGTTTAATGTATTAGAAAAATTATCGTCTACTAGCTTGGCGTATAATGAACTATCAATAATATACAACAACAATTAAAAACTAAAAAATTATTATACTTTAAAAATCGTGCCTAGAATAAATGGATAAAAATAAATATTATAAATTATATTCGACACAACTTTTTTTAAAAAAATCATATATCTATTTTTTTTTAAAATGTTCATAAAAAAAGGTTTACCCGTATTAGATGGCACATATCACTATAATCTCTTTACATATTTTTATTGAAAAAATATATTATATTTAATTTTATAGTTAACTAATTATTTAATAATTTAATATGTAATGTAGTTAGTTAAGGAAATGTCGTTGTATGTGTCAATGTCTATTAGAAAATTGATGGGATAAAATAATAAACTTAGTATCAATTTACCCTGTATTTTATTTTAAATATTTTTTACATTCAATTTTTTTAAATGAAAATTACCATATTAGGATAATACCTAATTTTTAATGGAGGTAAAAAAAATATTACAATTCAAGTAAAAAGAAGTTTTGTATGATGACAACTATCCTCACACAAAAAGATGGACACGCTAGTGCATGGTACTACCCGTAACGTGGAAGTTGTTGTCTTGTGTTTCCGAATGTGAAACATGTTGATGTTAGCAATTCAACATTTTTTAAGTGAAGTTTCACCGCAAGAAATAAAAATTTAAGGCTTGAAACTCATAAGCATAATGTCAAAAAAAAAAATTCATAGGAAAAGAAAAAAACTAAATCACATGGATGGAAAACTTAATCAAACCTTGGATTATTATGAGTAACATTAATTAGAAATTATTCCTTGAAAATATAAGTGTTGATGAATTCAACTTTTAAAGTAATAGAAATTACTTCTTCATATTTTTTTAAGAATTGATAGTGAGTGTAGTTTATAATATTATTAAAGGATGGTTATTTTGATTTTCAAAATTGTGAAATTGCAAAACTCAAATAATAAATAATTATCCAATGCAAAAAAATAAAATTGTTACCCTAAAATACTTCTTTACTAAGCAGACTGGTTGACCTATTTTGAACATAGAAAGCATTGTGATCAGCTTGTGCAAAATCCATTATAATTATTAGCATAATCACCAATGCAATAGTTTTCATTTGATTATTTGCCACAATTCTTCTCTAAACCTTTACAATATTGCTCTAAATTTTATAAATATCTTAAATTCTTGTTTTGATATTTTAAGAAAAATAAACATCAATTTATAGGCGAATCATGCTTGTAAAATATATTGAATTGGTCAACTAAATTAATTGTGCATGAAGATCTTCCAAATTTGATTTGTACATAATTATAATAAAGTGTAAGATGAAGGACTATATCATGTCAAGTTGATTTGTACATAATTATAATTAAATGTAAAATCAATTACTTAAAGACAGTGTGAAATTGTAGTATGATTTAACTTCTTAAATTGACTAAAATATAATTGAAATAGGTAAATATATGAAGCTAATATAGAAAAACTAAACAATGTAATGTGATTTGTCAAAGATATGAATTGCATTAATTTAAAATTTTAATAATATAAAGAATATTCAAACTAACTTATGTATAGTTTAAAAGGAATTGTGGAAAATGTAATATATATATATATATATATATATATATATATATATATATATATATATATTATGACACATTTCTTGAATTAAGGTTTAACTTTAAAAGTATCGTTAGAAATGATATTTCTTCAGAAAATGTTATATATTTTCTTAATAAGAAAATCTCACTTTAAATTGATTAAAATATTATTCATAACAGTAATCTAAATTACCATCTTACCTAAATCATAATTAACTTTTATTTTTCTCATTTAATGTATTAGAAAAAATATTATACTTTAAAACTTGTGACTAGAATAAATGAATAAAAATTAATATTATAAATTATATTTAACACAACTTTTTTATAAAAAAATGTATTATATACTTTATTATACTTTTTAAAAAAATGTTCATAAAAAAGGTTTACCCGTAATAGATGGCACATATCAATATATTCTCTTTACATTTTTTTTTATAAAAAAACATATATTATATTTAATTTTATAGTTATCCAATAATTTAATATGTAACGTAGTTAGTTAAGGAAATGTTGTTGTACGTGTAAATGTGTGTTAGAGCAGCTGAAACATTAGAAATTGATGGGATAAAATAATAAACTTAGTATCAATTTATACTGTATTTTATTTTTAATATTTTTTACATTTAATTTTCTTAAAAGAAAATTACATATTAGGATAATACCTAATTTTTTATGGAGGCAAAAAAATATTACAATTCAAGTAAAAAGAAGTCTTGTATGATTACAACGATTCTGACACAAAAAGATGCACATGCTAGTGCCTGGGACTACCCCTGACGTGGAAGCTGTTGTCGTTATGTTTCCCAATGTGACACATGTTGATGTTAGCAATGCAACATTTTTTTAATAAAATTTGACCGCAAGAAATAAAAATTTAAGGCTTGAAACTCATAAGCATAATGTCAAAAAAATATTCATAGGAAAAGAAAAAATTAAATCACATGGATGGAAAACTTAATCAAACCTTAGATTATTATGAGTAAGATTATAAATTATTCCTTGAAAATACAAATGTTGATGAATTTAAATTTTAAAGTAATAGAAATTACTTCTTCATATTTTTTAAGAATTGATAGTGAGTTTACTTTATAATATTATTGAATGATGGTTATTTTGATTTTCAAAATTGTGATATTGCAAAAATCAAATAATAAATAATCATCCAATGCAAAAAATAAATTTATTACCCGGCCCTAAAATACTTCTTTATATATAATTTTCTTGCTGATCTAGTCTCTTTTGCAAGTTATCACCACAACCATCTAAACAAGTGAATCCTAAATTAATTAAAAAAGTTTAACTCAACAATACTGATTAGACAGAAAGTTTATGCATTATACCAAAGGGAAGTAGTCTCTACCATTTGAATATTATACCTAAAAGTATTGTTTATAATATATTACTTGTGTTCTTTAGTTCACAAATGATGAAGTTTTTGAAACACAACGTTGTACATGGGTGAACATATTTATTACTAGAAAAAATACAATAATATTTGTTTTGTGTGGTGTGTTGCAAAAATCATACAATGATTTCTCAATAGCTTTTGATGTCTTGGTCATGTACAGTTTTTTTTGCACATATTCTTAATTTGTTTTTAATAACTTATTAGTTTCATTATTAGTTTGATTTGCAACCAAATTCACTACAATATGAAAAGGTACATAAGAAAACTGAAGAAAAATAAAAAGATAATGGATTTACAAAATAAAAAGTACTCATTAATCAAATTTTGCTTATTACAATCATGAATTTATTTCTTATAACAAATTATTATTCGTTTTGACACTCCTTGGAGCAAGAATCAACTACATAGGTTGCATAGGTTGCAGGATCACGAACATCTGACATGTAAAGTCATCAAAAGTGTAAAATCACAATTAACTCAATTATAAAGAATAATAATTAAATCTTAAAAATAGGTTAATGTTGTAAGAGAATAAATACCGTTATTGATGTGAGTGGACTTGGTCAAGACACAACCAGAAATACAATTGTTGACAACATCATTATTGGACTTATCACCACATTTACCATGAAAACATGCAGTAATGCATAGTAGAAACATGGTAGGATTTAAGGTGTGCGGCAAGCATTCTTGTTCACATTTCGCATGACAGTCATCATGAGGCGGCCAACTAGACAAACTGGTTGGCCTATTTTGAGCAGAGAAAACATTGTAATGAGCTTGTGCAAAATCCATTATAATTGTTAGGATCATCACCAATGCAATAGCTTTCATTTGATTCTTTGCCATAACTCTTCTCTAAGCCTTTACAATGTAGCTCTAAATTTTATAAATATCTTAAATTCTTGTTTTGATGTTTTAAGAAAAATAAACATCAATTTATAAGAAAATCAAGTTTGTAAAATATATTGAACTGGTCAACTAAATTAATTGTGCATGATGATCTTCCACAATTGTATCATGTCAAGTTGATTTGTACATAATTATAATTAAATGTAAGATCAAGGACTGTATCATGTCAATTTGATTTGTACATAATTATAATTAAATGTAAAATCAACCACTTAAAAGATGTAGTGTGAAATAATAGTATGGTTTAACTTCTTAAATTGACTAAAATATAATTGAAATAGGTAAATATATGAAGCTAATATAGAAAAACTAAACAATGTAATGTGATTTGTTAAAGATATGAATTTCATTAATTTAACAAATTATATTTAAATTATATTATAAATTAATATTATAAATTATATTTAACACAACTTTTTTAAAAAAATTATATATCTAATTTTTTAAAAATGTTCATAAAAAAGGTTTACCCGTACTAGATGGCACAAATCACTATATTCTCTTTACATATTTTTATAAAAAAATATATTATATTTAATTTTATAGTTATCTAATTATTTAATAATTTAATTTGTAATGTAGTTTGTTAAGGAAATATTATCGTATGTGTAAATGTCTGTTAGATGAGCTAAACATTGAAAATTGATGGGATAAAATAATAAACTCAGTATCAATTTATCCATTATTTTACTTCTAATATTTTTTACATTCAATTTTTTTTTTAAAAGAAAATTACCATATTAGGATAATACCTAATTTTTTATGGAGGAAAAAAAATATTACAATTCAAGTAAAAAGAACTATTGTATGATGACAACTATCCCAACACAAAAAGATGGACATGCTAGTGCATGACACTACCCCTGACGTGGATGGTGTTGTCCTTATGTTTTCCAATGTGACACAAGATGTTAGTAATTTAATTAACATTTTTTTAGTGAAGTTTGACAACAAGAAATAAAAAATTTGAGACTTGAAACTTGTAAGCACAGTGTCAAAAAAATATTCACAGCAAAAAAAACTAAATCACATGGATGGAAAACTTAATCAAACCTTAGATTATTATGCGTAAGATTAGAAATTATTCCTTGAAAATACAAGTGTTGATGATTTCAACTTTTAAAGTAATAGAAATTACTTCTTCTTATTTTTTTTAAGAATTGATAGTCAATTTAGTTTATAATATTTTTAAATGATGGTTATTTTGATTTTCAAAACCGTGAAATTGCAAAACTCAAATAATAAATAATTATCCAATGAAAAAAAAATTATTACCCTAAAATACTTCTTTATGTATAATTTTCTTTCTTATCTAGTCTCTTTTGCAAGTTATCACAACAACCATCTAAACAAGTGAATCCTAAATTAGTTAGAAAAGTTTAACTCAACAATATATTTTTAAGACAGAAAGTTTATGCATTATACCAAAGAGAAGTACTCTCTACCATTTGAATATTATATGTAAAAGTATTGTTTATAATATATATTACTTGTGTTCTTTAGTTCACAAATGAAGTTTTTGAAACAACTTTGTATATGGGTGAACATATTTATTACTAGAAAAAATACAATAATATTTGTTTTGTGTGGTGTGTTGCAAAAATCATACAATGATTTCTTAAGCTTTTGATGTCTTGATCATGGACATTTTTTTTTTTTTTGCATAGATTCTTAATTTGTCTCTAATAAATTATTAGTTTCATTATTAGTTTGATTTGCAACAATATTCACTAGATTATGAAAGGTACATAAGAAAACTGAAGAAAAATAAAAGGATAAGGGATTTACAAAATAAAAAAGTACTCATTAATCAAGATTTGCTTATTATAACCATGAATTTATTTCTTTGAATAATTTTTTCCTTGGAGATTCTTCTAACAAATTATTTTTCATTCTGGCACTCCTCGAAGCAAGAATCCACGACATTGGTTGCAGGATCATGATCATCTGACATATAAAATCAATTATCAAGAGTGTAAAATTATAATTAACTCAATTATAAAGAATAATAATTAAATCTTAAAAATAGATTAATCTTGTAGGAGAATAAATACCATTATTGATTTCAGTGGACTTGGTCAAGGCACAACGAGAAATACAATTGTAAACAACATCCATGGGCTTTTTCTTACATTTATCATGAAAACATGCAGCAACACATCCTATATACACAGCACCAGTTATGAATAACGGTAAACATTCTAATTCACATTTGTGATAGCAATCAATTTTACTAGGGAAACTGGTTGGCCCATTTTGAACATACAAAGCATTGTAATCAGCTTGTGCAAAATCCATTATAATTATTAGCATAATCACCAATGCAGTAGTTTTGATTTGATTCTTTGTCATAATTCTTCTCTAAGTCTTTACAATATAACTCTAAATTTTATAAATATCTTAAATTCTTGTTTTGATGTTTTAAGAAAAAATAAACAAGAATTTATAGACAAATCATGTTTGTAAAATATATTTAATTGGTCAACTAAATTAATTGTGCATGAAGATCTTCCACAATTGTATCGTATCAAGTTGATTTGTACATAATTATAATTAAATGTAAAATCAAAGACTTAAAGGCGTAGTGTGAAATTATAGTATGATTTAACTTATTAAATTGACTAAAATATAGTTCAAATAGGTAAATATATAAAGCTAATACAGAAAAATTAAATAAGGTAATGTGATTTTTCAAAGACATGATGAATTGTAGTAGTTTAAATTTTCAATCAATAATATAAATTATATTCAAACTAATTAATGTATAGGTCAAAAGGAATTGTGGAGAATGTAATGCTTATACTAATTATTTTTTATATTTTATTAGATTACATTATTCACTTTTTTATTTGTTAGATTATATTCTTTATTTTGTTATATATATTATTTTCATTAATTAATATTTATATAAAAACTAACTAATGCATATTGATTACATTTTCAATTAATAATATAAAGTATATTCAAACTAATTAATGTATAGGTCAAAAGGAATTGTGGAGAATGTAATGCTTATACTAATTATTTTTTATATTTTGTTAAATTACATTATTCACTTTTTTCATTTGTTAGATTATATTCTTTATTTTGTTTTATATATTATTTTCATTAATTAATATTTATATAAAAACTAACTAATGCATATTGATTACAATAAATTAATCTTTTGTATTATGTAAGATTACATTCTTCACTATTTCTTTATTTTATTATATTAAATTCTTTATTTTGTCATATTGTATTTTTATATATTCTCGTAACATTACATTATATAGTGTATATGATTTCTTTACTGGAATACATTAAAACACTATATAATGCATGCAATCTATATAATAAAAGAGTAACAACCAATGTAATCACCACTCCAGAAGAATCTTTCAAATAGGATCATTTCACATCTTTCATGACATTTTCAATTATTTTTGAATTTATTGGGGTAAAAACTTTTTACAAAGATTTTTAAATTGTCAATCTTAATTTCCAAGTAGGTTTCTGTTCAAACTGTTTCAGATTTTTTTTAATTATAAAAATGTTAAAAAAATTTACTTTCTAAAAAAGTTTTCAGAAAATTATCTTAAAAAATAAATATTTTAAAACCATTTTCGAGACAATCTTTTTAGAAAGTCAACTTTTTAAGATTATTTTTTTAAATTATCTTAAAATGAATTTTTTTAAGATGATTTTTAAAAAATTATCTTAAAATATGTTATTTTTTCGTTTAAAAATATAAACAACGTGAAAATTGAAAGACGGGTTTTCTTGGAAAAATTATATAATTTTTTTAACGTTTGTTCTGTTTACAAATGGTTCTCTTTTAAAATATAGTATGACATTAATCTATTTTTATCAAAGATCCAGTCAGATTTTTACCATCAAACTTACTGCCACATAATTTTTTTCTTAAAAAATTAAGGTGAGATTTCACATAAAATAGTTGTTCATAATTGCATTTCAAACCTGTCAAATCGGGTTGCAGAAGAAGTACATGAATTAATTGCTACTTCTTTGTTCACGTGAAAATAGTATTTCTTATTTGTTATTTTATTGCATGTGTGAGAAAAAAGTACAAGAAATACAAATAAGAATTGTCATTTCTTAATTTGTTCACCTAAAAATAATAATTCTTATTAGCTACTTCAATAAATATGACATGATTAGGCCTCTCAAAAAAGGTACATGGAGTAGTAAATAAAAATTACTATTTCATTACTAAAAATTATAACCGTTTAAAACTGACCCAAAATGATCAATTAACAAATTCACCCACGTAGTAATCTCAAACGATCACCACTGCAGACAATTAGAGTGACAAGAATAAGAGAAAAAACTGACCAACTCTGAAAGAGGACCTTATCGTGAGGCAACATCACCCAAGGGCCTAGCCAGCAGCATCAATGCAAGCAAAGTATTTGGCCACTGTGCAGATGTGGAGGAGGACCATGTTGTTGGTCAGGAACCACTGTGCAGTCAATGATGGAGTGACATACTAGGAGCCTAGAAGTTTCATGGCATAATCTTGGCCAGAAATTTCAGCATAATGCATATTTGGGTGGTTGCGGATAGAAGCAAGAAACCACCACATTTTTCACTTTTGCATTTGTATCCTTCTAGAATTGCACTTTCTTGGATATCATCATACTAAGCTGCAAAACTAACTTAATTAAATTTTTTACATCATATTTAAACTTTTTCAAATAAATAATAAAATTATCTTGGCTCAAACAAGATCGTCTAAGATTTTATACCATTAATATAAAAATCTATATCCTAATATCACATTTTATCAAAATATTATGTCTCAACGTCCTTCAGCACAAACTTCCTTAAAGTAATTCATCTAGTTATATGCTCCTCCGAACACAAAATTCAAAATCATCATAGGATCCAAACATAAACAACACACAGGTAGTAACACTACTACAAAGTGATTTTTTACGACAGGCATTCTTAGGCGATTGCCCAGAATCGTCTTAAAATGCGATGCGGTGTCATTTTTGTAATAAACGTGAGTACTTTTTTATTTAAGGTCGCACATTCTAAGGCGGTTGTAGAAAATCGCCTTAGAAAATCCTTCGGTGGCAATATTGTAATTACTTGGGAACAAAGACAACAACTGTTTTTACGAGATCACCGTCTTTGTAATGCTTTTCAATTTCGATTCGAAACCCTAACCACAAAGACCGCGTTCTTTAATTTCTTTCTACGCCCTCTTCTACTCCATTTTCTCCATCAAAACCCTAGTCTCATCGAAACATCCCCTGAAACACATAGGAATGTTTGGGGAAGCGGTGGGCCTGGCGGTGCGAGGACAGTTTTATGTACCGGTCCCGCACCCAAACGGATCCAGACCGGTTCGTTGTTCAGGACTCATATTTTCCAGTTTGGCACGGAGGATCGGTGATGCTGTATCAGGAAGCGCACGTGCCTGATTCGATGTTGTCGGAGGTTGAGTTAGAGGATTGGGTTGTGTTTGAGCACGGGAAGTGCTGGGAAGATATATGTCACGCGATATTGGAAGCACATGATTTGGTTTACATTGTGGATTGGTCCATCTACCACAAGGTGAAGCTGGTCAGAGAGCCTACAAAACCCTTACCTAGCAGTGGTAACTTTAATCTTGGGGAGTTGCTCAAGTCATAAGAAGGTTTGCAAGTTTTACTATTGGTTTGGGATGATAAGACTTCGCACAGCAAGTTTGGCATCAACACGGTATTTTTTCCAGTAATCGTTTTAAAGTGAAAATGGATTTGTTGCATGCTTAGGTTCAATCGAGTTTCTGTAGGTTTTTACTTTTAGTGAGTTTTGTACTTACAAGTTGCTTGAACATCGACACTGATTTGGGTTCATTTCCTTTGTTTGCCATTCAGCCCAGTTGACTGTGGTGTTTGTTGAGTTTTTCTTTTAACAACCTTACCAGTTAGTAATTTTAATTGCAGAGTGGAGTAATGCAAACACATGATGAAGAAACTCGAAAGTTTTTCAAGCATTCGTCAGTTAGATGTTTGCGGTCACCAAGATATGCCAGCAGTAAGCTTAGCATTTTCAAGCAGCAGGCATGCTTTATGCTATGGTTTAGTAGCTTTCCCAGATTTTGTCATTTTTTTTCTGTTAGAAAGTTGTTGATGCTTAATCATGCTTGCTTTCCATCCTTTCAGAATATCACTCTAATTTTAATACATGCTTAGGAGGGATGAGTCCTACCTTAAGATTTTAACATGATAAAATAATACGAACTTTTTTGCATCTTTGTCTCGGTAGACACTAAATAGGGGAGACCTTATCAAAATCTATAAATGTTTATGAAAAGAGAAATAGACACAAAATTTTTGACATGACAAGATCATGTGAAAATGTAACATGAAGTTCTTTCCTATGCACAGGATAACTTCCATCCTTGAACTTCACATTTGTGTGTCAATGAATTAGTGGACACACCCTTTCTTGTTTCTATTGCCCAAATCTACATTCCTGGCACATGTAAACTATTAATTTAAGTTGAGCCCAGAAAAAGAAAATTGAAAATTGTTCATTCCAATAGGGATTGTTTTTCTAAAACAAAGATTATTTTGTTTACCAAAAATTGAAAAACATATTGACTATATATATTACTTGGCACCAAACTTCAGGTTGTTGGCACTCTCTTTACACATCATCAGAAATGTGTGATAGTGGATACTCAAGCACACGGTAATAATCGGAAGATAACTACATTTATAGGTGGTCTAGTTCTTTGTGATGGCCGGTATGATACACTCGAGCATAGAATTTTACGTGATATCGACACTGTTTATCAGGACGATTATCATAAAGGGAGAGAAAACAGTGGCTTTGGTTGGAGGGAGTGGCTCTGGAAAATCCATTGTGATATCACTTTTGCAGAGGTTTTATGACCCAATTGAGGGAGAGATATTTCTTGATGTTGTGGCCATTCAAGAAGAGGTTGTGGAGGCAACACAAGCTTCCAATGCTCATAATTTCATTTCATAGTTGCCACAAGCCCACAAGGATATGATACTCAGGTGAGTGCTACTTCATTAGTCATTTGTCAAACCAACTCAATATGTTAGTAGTTAGGTTAGGATGTTTGTTTGTGGAATGTGTGTCACGGCATGCAAGTTTTACCCTTGGTTGTTAGGATGAAAAAATAAGTAATAATAATAATAATAATAATAATAATCTATTAAGTATAACTTTAATCGAAAAGTTATTGCTGATAAATTCTCAAAGTATACTTTTTCATGCATTTTTCCCTAGATAGCACCAAAAAGTTAACTAATACTTTTGTACCAAGTGAAAAGATATATATATATATATATATATATATAATTTGCTAAAAGTCCAAAAAATAACTATTTTTAATAGGCGCGTAATCTTCTAGGTTCTAGCTGTAGTCCTTACACGTATAAGTTATTAGCACTAATTAATTAAACTAGAAGGATCCTTATTCACGTAGTTGAAATAGTATAAGAAACATTGTTTATTCATGTGTTCCCATTATAATACTATTATTTAAGAAACAGTATAATACTTATGTGCTATTAGAGACCAAAATTAAATTTAAAATTTAATAATTTTTCAAGAAAATCATATTTAAGTATTTTCAAAAAAATATAAGTTTTAAATGGCTATTCCTTATAATTTTATTATACGTAAAAAAAAGTGTTTAATTTTTTTTTACTTTCACAATTTCACGTGTATTCTATATAATGTATATGAATTACTTAGTAGTGAAGTTAACAATGATGAATAGTTTTAATACAGGTCACAAACCAACTAAAAAAATTAAAAATTCACAACTCTTGGTAGGCATCTTAACTCTTAAGGTCTATGTCATGCTAGTTATGTATTGCATTGTAAATTGTAATTAATAATAGTCTATTGTATTTTCTATCCATTGAAACCCTTTGTATCCTTCTTATTGATTTTCCATGTTTTAATTTATTTAATCAAACTGGTTATCCGATCCATGTGTTTCTCTGTTTGATTACATTGAAATCATCATAGTTTGATAGTTGAGACATTTTTGCAGGGCCTACTATATCAGACTAAAATTGAAAAAGCAAATACTATTATTCAATCATTTACTTGAGCATCAGTATCATCTGATGAGGTGTCCAATGCCTGCAAAGGTTCCATTGGCTCCAATACAGAATGGAATCCATCCAATGCCTAGTAAATCATAGATCATGTCTCATGAAAAAGGTCTTCACTGATACTTTCCTCACTTTATGAGAACGAAAAAATAGTATGAAGATTCTCAGGATTCTTGGAAATTCCTTAAAACCAGTAATTAAAAACATTATCACGAGTATTATTTATGATGCTGCCTGATTTTACTCCAGATGTTAATGTTTGGATTTATCAAAAACTCTGGTTTGTTAAGAAGTTTGAGTAATTGAGAAATGGTCAATTATTAGTGCTATTACAAGATTGTGCTTACGATTGTTTAATTTGGAAACTTTCCTTGTTTGTATTCTGAACAAAAATTGGAAACCCCGGTATTTTGTTGTTAGTCTATTAATTGTTGGCTTTCTATTTCTTTCAGTTGAGGAAAGGAAACCTTTTATATATTTCTTGGTTGAGTGTTATTTTTGATGGAATCCTGGGGATATATTTTGCTGTATTAGTGATTATGTTTATTGCTTAGTACATTTGTTTTGATTTAACTAAGGTGCCTTTGTTTTGATTTTAGTGAAGTTCTTTGTTAATTCCGAGCCCCCATGCTCTCAATCGGATGAGGAGAAATCTTGAGGTGAGGCGAGTTGCATGTTTCACATTAATTGTTAGGTTAGGAAAAAATTAGGATTAATAAATGTTCCCGTTATAATATGTTTTTGAGTGTCATTACTCTTTAGAGTCCTCTCCTAAATTGATAGAAAATGAGTGATGGTGTAACTCATTTCATATCCATCTCTAAACAGGGTCCTCTAATAAATGAAGCTTCCCAATTGGTAGAAACCTTTTCATTCCTACCCATTCTACATCGGTTCACTGATAAATGATGTAGAAAATCTTCTCATGCTACATCGGTTGAATAATAAACGATGTAAAAATCCTTCCAATTCTAGGTCGGTTGACTGATAATCGATGTAGAAACCTTCTTATTCCTATCCATTATACATTAGTTGACTGATAACCGATGTAAAAACCTTCTCATTCCTACCCATTCAACATCGGTTTCACCCTTAGAATTGATGTAGAAAACTCACATTCTACATCGGTTGTAACTACACAACCGATGTAGAATAGTCGCCCTTCAAAGACGGTCCTTCAATCGATGTCGTTATTCAACGACACTGTGTTACCACCACGCGTCATAACCGATGTAGAAGACCTTTTTTTTAGTAGTGTAAGTTATCACATTTCTAACTAATGAAGAGAAATAAGATAACATTTAGGTATAAATATCATATAAACAAAATACAACTTACTTAAGCATTACTCACGTTATTTCACCACTTTGTCGCACAACATCACACGTCTCATTCGTTTTCACAGCATTCACGTACTCAATGGTCAAAACATAATATCACTAAATCAATCAATATCGAGCAATACACAAGCGTTATGCAACAAATACACTAAGACTCAATCTTATATGCAATGTGGTATCATGTTAGTGAAAAACCTCGCCAGGCGCCTATGAGTACATGATAAGACAAACCACACAATAACAAGTCAGGTCACTCACACTAGGTAAAATCATAAGGAGACCAGTCAGGGTCACGTTGTTTTGCGAGAGTGCTCCAACCATATGGGATCAACATAGGCTTAAAAGAGCACTCAAACCGAGTGTATTTATTCCCCAAGGCCTACACTCCGAAGAGTCCATCAGGGTCTCTCCCTCCTGATTCAGGTCCAACCCAAAAAACATTTTAACACACAGACTCTATCTATGAACTGTACAAAACACACGACTCCTCAATTGTTCTCAAAATAATTTTAACTCGTCGCCCTTAAATGGTCTTAGCATTAACTCGTCACCCTTAAAGGATCTTAACATTAACTCGTCACCCTTAAAGAAACTTCGCATTAACTCGTCACCCTTAAAGAGACTTAGCATTAACTCGTTGCCCTTAAATGATCTTATAGTCGTGTGATTATATAATTCATAGTTCACAACTCAATGCACACAACATCTCAATGCATATATATATATATATATATATATATATATATATATATATATATATATATATATATATCTCAATCACATACATACTCAATTTATCACATACATTCGATCTTAATCACAATGGTATAATCTCAATTTAACATATTATCACACATCCTGAATCATATACACTTTACCTATGAATTATGCAACACACACAACTACTCAATTATTTTCAAAATCATTTTAATTCATCAGATTCCTATAGTGGATCCCAAAAAAAACTCATCGTCCTTAAAGTGTTTTACAATTGTGTGATTGCACAGTTCATAACACACAACTGAATACACACATCTCAATACACATTTATTTCACCATTCATCATAGGTTCAATTTATTACATACTCATAATTTGAATCACCATTTCACAATCTCAATATAACAATTTATACAAAAGGTTTATCACAACTTGGGGAGTATAACCCCTCAAATAATTTTACACAATTATATCAAAATCAATTAATCCAAATTATAGGTATAAAAAGTGAAAACCCCAATAACATTCAATTTTATCAACCAATTCACATCAGAACATCAATATTGTATTTATAATCATAAAGGACAAAATTATAATTCAATAAACATTCCAAAATAAATCCTAATTTAATCTTCTAAGAATTTCTACACATGTTCATTCTAACCCCAATTGCGATAAACTCATCCCTTACCTCTAAGCGGGCTCACGTGTGTTCCGACAGCGATAACAACATCTCTAGAAATTTCATGAGATTCTCAATTTTTCCTCTGATTGCTCTGATAGGATTCCTAAATGTTAGAGAGAAGGAGAAGAGATTGAAGCCTCCATTTTGTATTGTCTTTGTGCGATTCTGTTTCCTCTCTCCATGGATATTATTTCGCAAATCCCAACAGTGACGGTGTGCGGAATTGAATCGTGAACCACATATCACAATTTCACGACAATCCAACGGCTAACTAGTCTAGGATCGTAGTTTTACTGAGACAATTTTGGATTTCTACGAGAAAAGAAAAAGTTGTGATAAAAAGGACTTTTCTCTTAGCTCCAACATATTTTCAAAATTTCCAACGATGAGAATGTTCAGAATTGAGTTACGAACCTGGTGTTCAAATTTTACGACGATCCAACAATGGTGAATGAGCCCGAGATCGTCATTTTTTTGAATCAGGTTTGGTGGTATACAGGACAATGAGAGGATTTTGAGAGGAGGAGAAGGAGTGAATAGACATTTTGGTCCCTGTCTTTGTACCTATTTTATAAATTAGTCCCTATCTTTTTGAAATGTAAACAATAGTCCCTATCTTTGCATTCCACTGTTAGTCATATGTCTATGTGGCAAGTCTTTATTCATGTAAGCAAACCCATGTGACAAGTCTTTGGACTGAATTGAAAAATTATGATAAGGTAGGATAAAAACCATTCCAGCCTCGTCAACCCTCTTCTTTCATTCTAGCCTCCTACAATTTCCTTCTCTCCTCTCATTCCCTCTCATGAATCAACTCTTCCTCTCTCCTTTTCCTTTCCATCTCTTAGTTTTCCTTTTCCATGGCTTCCCACTCTGCGAAAAAAAGAGTTACTATTTTTTTTAATCTTTTTTGTAATAAATGCTTCTTGTAGAGAGAATTCAAAAGACAATTATTGAAACCAAAAATAATTTATCTTGTAACTTTTGCTCTCTTGTTTTTTTTAATAATAATGGAATGACAGTTATTTGATAGGGAAAAAAATGTAAAAGTTGTACCTAGAGATATAAATAAAGACCTATACTTTTAAAAATATATAAAAAGCTAATGACATGAAGGGAGGTTTAGGTTTCTATAATGATACAGTAAGATTTGAAACTAATATTTCTAACTACGAGGAAGGTTACTGTCATTTGACTACATATTAGTGTTATGTAGACAAATCATTATACAAAATGAACCCATGCCACTAACAAGATTCATTACTGTTATGTAGACACTGGCACCATTCATCAAGAAAACAAAATATGGAGCAAGATGTTCTAGAAAAGAAACATTATCAGGTGAATTAAAGAAGTTGAAAGCTTAATTAGGTAAATTAAAAAAAAGGTTTATAGAAAAGAAATGAAAACAATAAATATATATTGAATCTGATTCTATATATAAGTATAACCATGCAACTAAATGGGTGTTGTTGGTAATATATCATGAAAATCTTAGTTATCAAATAATTATATAATAACCATGAGTTCAAAACATAACAAATTGGGATACAAAGATAATGTAGAAGGAAAGAAAAAGAGAAAATGCACTTGAGTTGAGTGAGTCAGTGGTTGCGAGAAGCGAGTTGAAGTTGAACACAGATCTGAGGGATCGAGAATGTAGAAGGGAGAGGAGTCACAAAGCGGAGAATGAGAAGTTGAGTATTGGCAGAGGAGATGCAAAACGACACCATTGTTCGGGAAGAAGAAGCAATAGGCGAAGTTGCTGAAGAAGCTCTTTCGCCATTCTCGCTCAAAAGAAGAAAAGGACAAATTCAGAGAGAGATTGCATTGCAATATTATTTATTAAACAATTTGGTTGAGAGAGAGAGAGAGAGTAATGGGTGGGAGTGAATGATGGAACATGATGGGTGAAATTAAAGCTAGATTGATATTAGTATTATTTTATATTTTTATTTTTGCCGGTAAACAAAATGACTATGAGTTCTAGAAACTCCTTCGAGTTGCCATGATTATTGGACCCCATTGTTGTTGCTAGCTCCCTCCCCACCAACGTCTTCAACTGCTCCACCTTTGAATGTATGAGAAGAAGAAGAGATTGAAAGAATGCTGCAACAGCAACACACAGCGTCGTTTGGAACTTTCAAGTGTCGGAGAATGAGAGAGTGATTTCTACTACGGCTGGTTGGGTCCCCCGCTGTAAAAACTACCTTTGGATAGTCTATATGACATTAAAATTGTCAATAATGTATCTTACTAATGATGTTATTTTCAAATTTAACGGCAAGAACTATTTTGCAACACTTATGCAAAGATAAGAACTATTTTTTACATTTAAAAAAGATAGAGACTAATTTTCAAAATGGATACAAAGACAAGGACCAAAATGCCTATTCATTCAGAAGAGAAGGGAAAATGAAAGTGAAAGAAAGAAGAGGCTGAGAAGCTATCGTCTGAAAACTAACCTAACATTTTGTTATTTATAGTTAGAATACTCACAACCTATTATTTACTCTATTTATTTATTTTTATTATTTTATAAAAAAAACTCTATTTTATTTTCTATCAAATAAATAAATCAATTATATATATATACATATTTTTTTTTTCAAACTATTATTTTAATACAATCATTTTTCTTTATTTATTTAATTATAAAAATCTCATTATTTTTAAAATTTTATTTATTTATTTATTTTATACTACAAAGTCTTTTTAATTTATTTAAAAAAAATGAGTTGTTACACTCTTTAAGAACCTTGTGTCAAGTCATGGTGCTTTCAGCCGTCTCTATATAACTTATCAGCACCTTGAAACAAAGAAGTTGGGGGTTGAACATGATCTGGAAAAGAATAAAGATATCATGCAACATCTTGCTAATAGTTTTAAATTGACACTATAATAATCTATTGTATATGAGATCTGTCGCAACTCAAAAAGTTTCTAAGCAGAAAAGAAAAAAGTTGCAACTGCCAATCAAGTCATGGAACTGCTGTCACTGCGCAAATTAAAAACTACAAAGATTTGTACAAAATAGTAGTAGATGTAGAATAAAATTAGGAGTGTGCGGTGCGTTCTATTCTAGACACAAGAAAAAATTGTTACAATAAAAATAGTGAAAACCTGAACCCTAGCCAGATCTGTTTCATGCATAAATTTCCAATCTAGTGCTTCCAACAACTACATATAGAAGTGAAAGGAAAAAAAAAAAAAAGAAGAAAAATCATGGAAAACATGAAAAATCTCAGTTTGATGGTCAAAGTCTCTAAAGGCTCCACCAGTAGCATTTCCTAATTTACATCCCAAAGCCAAATCAATTGAAATTTTTGCTCCCAATTGATAATGAAATGAGGGGCTGCTTCTCATGACTAGAGTCTATAGGTGCACCAACTGAAGACAAATAACTTGCATTGGCATCAGTCTTCATGTCTCCAGTAGGGACATGTATTGAAATAGAAAAAAAAATTAAGCATGCTCATTTTGTTATTGGAATAGAAAAAAAAAAAAGAAATAAAATATTACAAATATTAGCTTACACTTTCAGATGCCCTGTTCATACTACTAGGCAATTTCTGAGCACCATCAGTATAACTAGATTTTAACAGGCTTCTATCTTGAACACCACAAACAAAAAGCAAGTATTCAGAAGCTTCTTTGCATGATTCAAACTGGTGGCCATCAGAACTGGATAGAATCAAAATTAGAGAAATTGCATAAGAATCCAATGTAAATAACAGATATATATATAACCACAAGAAAGCAATAGTCAATATATGTATTACAATTAGAACCAATAGAATTCAGGTTACAGTTGCAACAAAGTAAATATCCTCATCCTTCACAAGTAATTCGTGAAAGAGTAAATAAGTAAATTAAACAATTTCATTTCTTAATGACTAATTTTATCAATTTAATGTCAAACTTCAAATCCCCAACATGACATCATGGAAAACATGTAGATCACAGAAAATCACTGGTAATCTACCTAGCACTAATTTGTTGGAGAACTTGGACTGGTTGGTTGACTTGTTTCTTTTGAGTTTGACAATACCATAAGGTTGTGTTTTTGCCTCAAATGATCTACATATTTTCATATTTGTGGATAATAATGGGCAATGTACAGAACCATATTCAAGTATTCAACATTATGAGAATGGCGCAGAACTCCTCCACCTTTTCATTCACCGCTGCCGTCGAAACCCTCTTCACGAGCCTTCTTCAAGCATTTCATTTTTGTGGTATATACCAGTGTTTTCCCAAATTATAAAATGAATTCTTATTAGCATGAATTTTCATATAGCATGAAGTGTCATAGATTATGATACTCTTAATTAGAGCATAGACCTTACAATATTTTATGCACCAATCATATGATATGTATGACAAAAATAGTTGGCTGTTGGTTGCCATAGAATCGTGATTTAATATGTTGAACACTTGAGTCTCGATTATTATAGTTTCAAAATTACTAATAAAAGGATTAATTGTCTATTTAATTTTTATAATTTTTAAATTTATTTCTTTTAATCTCTATAATTAATAAGTTGACTTTTTAATATTTGAAGTTTAATAAGTGAATTTATTAGTTGATAGAATTTACATTTTAATTTTCAAAAGGTATTTGATGTTAAATTTTTTTAACTTATAAGAATTTTAATGAGATCTTTTGAGAATTAAAATATAAATTTTAGGAATTAAAAAATTTATTTATTAATTAAAAATATTAAAAGAGATACATTTAAAAATTATAAAGATCAAATAATTAATTAAATCTAACATTTATTTTTTCGTTACGCTTAGGTATATGGCTTTGTGAGCATCGGGATTATCCCACGCCGCGTACAGTTGTCGTCACTCTCAATGGAATATGAATTGCTCAGGTCTATTTGCTTTACTTCATCTTCATATTATCAATAACACTTTTGCTCGAGAATATATGGATATATTATGGAAACTATTATATTTTTTTCTTAGGTGAATACCTTGTTGCCGATGCAACTATAAAATCTTTTGATCATTTATTCATTTAAGTATTTAAAATAATTATTATTTTATTTAGTTTATTATAGAAGATGTTTCGTATAATTTTTCCAAAAGTTAAAGTGTATAAGTTAATTTTAATTTGTTGAATAAACTTAATTTGTTTTACATTATCTTGTAGCTATTCATTGATTACATGTTTTTATATGAAGAACGTACGTTTCGAAGTAGTTGGGAATGCTACTATAGCATCTTCCTTTTTGAAGATAAAATATGTTCTCGAATTAATAATCTCCGGGAAGGGGCTTCTTGGTGCCAAACCTGCTAGTGTGCCTTTGGAGTAGAAGGACAAACTCATCTTTGCCCAAGGTCCTTTAATTTGCTTGATTTTTTTTGGGTCAATAAACTTAAATAATATGGACACTTAGTGGGTCAACTAATCTACCTCCTTGTACTAGGCCAAATACTCTCGCAATTCATGCCACAATGGAGAAAGGATCATTGGGAGTGGGACTTGGGAGGGTGCCTTTAAGAGTAGTTTGTTACTTGAAAAATAATTCCAACCAAGGCATCTTATAAGTTAATTTAAATTTATGGAAAAACTCATCTTTTTTTCTTAGAAGTATTTTTAGATCAACTTACCTAAACAGACCTTTACTATGCCGAGATAGCAACTTCGAACTCTCCGGTTGGTGTGAGTTTGTTGCCCTTTGACCAAACGTTCATTAACCGGGTGGTTTGTGTTCTTTAATTGGTAACTGTTTTATTTCTTTGAAGACCAAAATTAATGTATCAGTGTCTAAATCCTCAACTTAAGTGGATTACTGGTCCTATGGCACGCACAACTTGTTAATTGAAATGATTGAAAGGTATTTTATCCAAATCCAACCAATTAGCATCAACCATCATCAACCCATGTATAGTAGTTGAATGTGACAATTGGGCAGCCCTTACATATTGCCAAAAACCTTGTTTTTTATAAAAGAACAAAGCACATTGCCACTCAAATTAACCATTAAACTAGCCTTTGTCTCTATTTGCATACAAGCATCTTTATAAACGCATTAGGCAAGCCACAATTTGATTACATCCTAAATAAGTTAGGAATTTGAAATCCCCATATATCAACTTAAAAAGGATATTTAGCTATATTAAGTTAACTATTAATCAAGTGTGATAGCTGTCATGTAATTACCCTAATATTAGAACCTGATAGAACAGTTGAGATTGTCTGTATAATTGAACACGTGATAAAATAAGTATTCTTAGAATATTATTAGACATACATTTAGGAGTAATTGAAGGAGTACCAAAGTGTGTTCTTTTGTGTATATATGCTGTTGAAACCAATGAAAAAAATTAACAGCAGATATCTGTTTATATATTGACCTAAATGTCCCTTAAGTGAGAGGTTCTTGTATCTAAAATGAAACCTTTTCTTTTGGTGTACAACCCTCCTATAATTTTTTTTATATTTTTTATCCGTAGATGTTAAACATTAATTTGTTAACTTTTGTTAGTAGGAAAATTAAATCCATAATCTTTTTTTCCCTTATTTTAATTTCTTTCTAAATCACGCAATCAATCTAGCTTATTTCTCCTATAATGGTTAGAGTATATTAGCACATTCCTCTGTATAAAGTATAAATTGATAATGTACCCTTTTGGCTTGAGGCACCGAAAGGGCCACCATAGACACCCACACAGACTCTTATTGTTGTCCTACACTCCCACAACTTGTTGAAATACCTTATATAATTAAGAAGCGTCATTGATTGCTTACGCTGTTCATTTAATTTTCTGGGTTTCTAAAGTAATTTTAGTTCCTTTTGTTTTAAATAATGAAGGTATGGTACCCAAGTCCGAGGTGAATTGTGAAGGTCATAAGAAAAAGAGGCAGCAAAGAAAAAAAATTAGCATGCATGGTATGCAGAACGGTTTCAATATTCATGCATGGAAGACACTGTTCATGTTTTCCCAGCTAATTAAGGAACTTTAGTTGGCTTGAAAGTGGCTTTCTTTACAAATTTCCAAGACTATATGGTCTTGTCTAATTGTCTAATTAAAATGCCTCATGGATGCTCACACATGCCATAGAAAAGTCTAGCTGTATTACAAAAAGTAGTAGTAATATGTTTCAGCTCGTGACTACACATTGAATTCAAATCATATATATATGACTGATTGATAATTTGATACGCAAATCATTTTCTATAAGTTGATTGCAAATATTTTATTCTATTAATTACCATGTCTATCAAGTACAAGGATAGAAATGAAACTATGAGAATCAAACTTAAACATTTGTGAATACTCTTGCACATTTAAAAACGGAAAATATTGAGATTGTGCTTTGAGATGCTGTCAAAGTAATTTCAATTTAACTAAGTCAAATTTGTTATTTTGTTGTTATGAGTAAGTTAGTTTTTGATTTTATATTCAAATTTTATTATTAGTATCTCCTAAAATCAAGGAATATTATCTTGTATTTATTTATCTCAATGTATTTAAATGAGTTTCATTCAATTCTATATAAGTACTAGATCCTGTAGTTCTAAAATACACTCGATCTTACGTTCCCTTTTCTACTACTTTATTTTTTCTGTTTTCTTACTCTTAAAACAAAAACCAACAATTAGTATTTAAAATTCTATTCTTATGAGACATGGAGAATGGATAAGTTAGTTTCTAATTTAAGTTGTTTTTTATTTTTATTTAATTTTTATCCGTAACATCTCCTAGAATCAAGGGGCATTTTTGTTTATTCAGTTATCTGAATATATTTAAATGAATTTCATTCAATAAAAATATAGACTCATGCAATTCTACAATATAGACTTCCGTTCTCTTTCCTACTTCTTTATTTTTTCTTTATTCTCTTTCTCCTAAAAGAAAAAGGGTAGGATTTGATTAGAAGAAAAAGTTTTGATTTCCTCACCGCTTTAGAAAATTAAGTTTCATCTTATTCAACAACTTTCTTTACCTCGAACTGATAGATACTTGGCTTCTTACTGTAAGCTTTCAAAATCTTTGTAACAAGATTGCTACTATTTTTGTCTAATTGGATGAAGCTCGAATGAACTGAACAATCTGGTTTATATATAATCGATGTGCGAATAACATGAAATATTTCAAAGAAACCTAAAGCATCAATAATAATGGGGTTTTAGATATATGAAAAAGTATTACACCACATTTGAAAGATATAACTCACCATTTCCGCTATCATTACATAAGCAAGCCAATCATTTACGTAACCACCAATTAATGTTCAAAGGAGGGGATTAATGTATATATTATATGATGATTAATGGTGTGAGAACTTCTAGCCTTTGAGCATGTTCGTGCCTTTAATTTGGTGCCTCCACTTGTCTCTATGGCATGCTTATAACTGCATCGTGACAAAAGATTTTGGTTTCGTGGTTTTATAAAAGATGTGTTTATTAATAGTTTTAATACATTGTTTAACAAAACCACCAAATCATCATGAAGCATCAAAAGTAAACATTGATTCTCCATCCGTCTATTATACATAAAGAAATTTAACTATAAAAGTAATCATTGATTCTCCATCCGTCAATTATACATGAAGAATTTAACTATAAGAAGGCCAAGTTCGAACTATTAATTTTTTTTAGTTTTATAATTATATAACAACGTATGATATCACATAAAGAGAGACATTATCCCAACAGATGAGATAAACTATTTTGTTTATCATCGCAAGACTTTTCTTAGTGCCAATGATAAACAGATAATAACATCTTTCTAAGTGCTTGCAGTGAATAAATTATATATATAGATCATATATAGAGAGTACAGCCAAATAATTTATTGCATTGAACATATTTATTAGTATGAACAATATTTATGCTAAAAATTTCCATTAAATAAAAATTGAACAAATATATGAAGATTATTATAATGCATGCCTGATACTACTATTATTTTTGTCATTAATTAACATTTTTAGTGTTATGTGATAGGTATGAAGCACATGTTGCGTAGATATTAGATATTTTGCTATAAACTTGGGACCTAAAATCATGATGTTTGTCAAAAATTGGGATTTAATCATGGTGTTTTTCAAAAGTTGACAAGTATAGATTTGGCTTTTCAGGAGATTTTTGCTTTGCGAGGCTGGAAAATCGAACGCCGAGCATGAAACGGTTCCATGTGCCTCAGTCCAGATTTGGTTGGAACTTTAAACGCATATGACAAACAGAAAACCAAACTAATAATGCTGAATATAATGAATAAGCCGTACCCTATTTATTGTAGTGAAAATAAAGTATTTATACTATCATCGTGGAGTGAATTAATTAAAGATTGACACTTAAAAGGGAGTACCACTTACAAGAAACATATAAAATAGTACAGCTAGAAGAAACTAATCCATAGTGTCCTTGAACGGTGGATGAACAAAGACCTAACCCCTTTTTTTTTTTCTTTTTTTTTTTTTGAAACAAGACCTAACCCCTTCTTAAAAGTAGTTAAATAAAACACACTGCTTTGAGGGGACAAAATAAAAAACCTCCACTACTGTTATAGAAAAATCGACGTTAATCTCACGTATAATTGAAAGAATTGTAAGAGTGAATGCTAACTCTCGTATATTAATTTATAATAAAAGAGAAGATTTTTCAAGTATAACCTAATAAAACACTAAAAAACCAAAGGGTCGGACCTAACCCTTCATAAAATGGGCGCTGTGGCAATATATTTTTGTTCACAAAAATATGTTTTAAGATGAATGTAGTCATTCTTTCGTTTGAAAACAATTGAGAGATAATAGAAAACCAGCTTTTCTCACTTGAGCTGGTTTTTCATAATAAAACATAAAATAGTTCACCAAGCCACACTCTTAACTGGGGCATAGCTAATTATATATATACCTAATAATACAGATACTAGCTAGTTCGTTTTTTTTATTTATTTTTATTATCAGTACGTAGCTAGATCAGAATTTGATACGTAAATGAAGTTTCCTCTAAATTAAATTTCTTTTTTCATTCTAGAAAACGTGGATATGGTATTTTGAAATTTGAAGTTAAAGGAAAACAAAAACAAAAAGATCGATGTAAAGATAAATATTAAAGGTAAGCAAATTACACCACTAATTGAAGAACAAATGAAATAAGAACCTCTCACTTTTTGGTGGGGACTCAGATTACTTACTACTGAGCAAAGCTCAATCGACATAGTTAATAACTTTATTACTATATTTGTCATAACATCGCTCCTCAATCAGAAATTTTACCTAATTCAAATCCTCTTAAGTTGGAGAAATTTATTTATATTCTTAAATCATTATAGTAAGCCGTGTAACCATAAATTAGGAGACCAAAATTTTAGTTCGCAGTGTCAGATTAACTTTAAATGATTAAGCAATAAATGAAGTAGGCTCATAATTATTTCCTAATAGAATCTGAAGCCTGAACAAGTGCAACCGACTGCGGAGAAATTTTAACACTGTAGAAACTTAATTAAGTGGCGCAACACAGTTTCAAACTTTCAACAGATGCAACACGTTTAGACCCCTTGTATATTAAAAACCGCAGATAAAGATTATTAAAATTCATGATAAAACTACATTAATATTTTTTATCTATAAAAATTGAACACGATACCCAAAAAATTTATAACATCCATACATTTTATTCAATCAAGCAACCCTATGAAATTTTATTCAATCAAGCAAGCCTATGAAATTTATATACTCCCTTCATAAAATACATTAATATATAATAGTGTTTTCTATATTTTATTTATAGAAGAAAAACATCACTATACTTTTACTCAAACATGATCGAAGTTATTATATTTTCATATTCATGAATTTGATCACCAACTTAAAAAAATGTGAACCTAATCTTTATTTTAGGGTTTTTTTTTTTTTTGCAAATAATCAATTAGCAATTAAAACCACACATTTTTTAATGTTTCAAAACCAAATTCATGAACCATATTTCACTAAAAATATATGAACTGAAAACACATTTATCTCAATTTTTTAATTTCTGATTTTTTAAGAATACTTAATAGTAGCAATTGTTTTTGTTGGGGGATAGAAACATTTTTGTCTTGTTCTTTAATGTGTCAGATCTGTTAGCTCCTGTTTCCACATATGTCTTGAAAAAAATGGCACTGTCATTCCTTGTTTATACGAGACAGAGCATTGAATCGTAGCTAACAGACCCCAAAGTACACACAACACATGCAATGCAGTTATTATTCTATCTTATACAGACATTTTCATTCTCTCTCCCAATCTCACAACAAGTCACAGACAAATATCCCCTTTGATTCTCTCTTTCCCTCTTCAAACCCTGCGTGTCTCTGTGTCCCTTTGCGTGTCTCTGCGTGTACAAGACACACACACAGTGAGAGAACATCACAACACAAAGTCACATACCACTTTCGTTGTTTTCTTTCACGTCAAAAAAAGAGAGAAGAAAAATAGAAAAAAAGTTGTGTTCTCTGTTATTACTCTGCATGAAAACAGAGTCCCCTGTTTCTTGTTCTTATTGCGATGAAGTATATTAGGAGCAACAGCTTGAAGAGGCTCTTCTCGTTTGGAAGACGCGGTTTTGGGGAGGAAAACGATGTAGGGTTGGTGGTTTCTCCTTGTGAAGAGCACCCTCCAAGACCCTCTTGGAAATGCTTCTCTTATGAAGAGTTATTTGATGCCACCAATGACTTTAGCTCAGGTACTAAGAGAGTTAGAGTTAGTCTCATTCAAAAGTTTTATATTGCAGTCGCACTCGCAGTTTCGTCCCAATCCTTGATATTACGGGAAACTGTGAACATTTGTGGCCATGTTGTGGTCCCAGAAACTCCAAAAACCTTGACGTTGTGTGATCATGTTGTGGTCTCAGAAAACCTTGACGTTGCGGCCAATGAGGACTGTTTTCAGTCTTTCTTTTTTGATTATTTTGTTTGATATGCTAAGTTTCTCTGTTTATGACATTTTTTTTCTCTTTTTGCGTAGAGAATGTGATTGGGAGAGGAGGGTATGCAGAGGTTTATAAGGGAACATTGAATGGTGGTGATGAAGTTGCGGTGAAGAGGCTCACAAGAACTTCAACGGATGAAAGGAAGGAGAAGGAGTTTCTGTTAGAGATTGGAACCATTGGTCACGTGCGCCATTCCAACGTGTTGCCTCTTCTTGGGTGTTGCATTGACAATGGACTTTACCTGGTTTTTGAGCTATCCACTGTTGGTTCTGTTGCTTCTCTTATTCATGGTACATAAGAGAGAAGGAAAAAAAAAAGTGTTTTCTTAAATTGTATTTTGGGCTGCAAAATTTGTTATATGGTATTGGTTTGCAGAAATGAAAAAATCTTAATTATTAGTGTGTGAAATGTTCCTTGTAGATGAGAACTTGCCTCCTTTGGATTGGAAAACAAGGTATAAGATAGCTCTAGGCACTGCACGTGGCCTTCACTACTTGCACAAAGGCTGCAAGAGGAGGATCATTCATAGGGACATCAAGGCCTCAAACATTTTGTTAACTGCAGATTTTGAACCGAAGGTTCTTCAAATTTGTACTCTACTTTTGTGTTTTAGTTGAATCTGTTTATTAACAATAGTGATTTTGATGGGTTTTTTTTTTTTTTTTTTTTTAATTTAATTGTGGCAGATATCTGATTTTGGACTTGCAAGGTGGCTTCCCTCTCAGTGGACTCACCATTCAATAGCCCCAATAGAAGGGACATTTGGGTACCCTTCTTTTCCAGTTTCCGTTAATGATTGCTAATTTGCTATGATACTAATGTATAACGTGTTTGTTTTTATGTTTCAGATGTGATTTTATATTCTTTAGATGTATTTTTCAAAAGATAATTGTTATAGCTTCTATATCTCAACCGTGATTCTTTCATTCTCAACGAATTTTCAAACACAATATTACTAGTACATTGAAGTATAAACACGGTTTTAAATGGAAACGTGTTGTCTTTTTTTGTAGGCATTTGGCACCTGAGTACTACTTGCATGGAGTAGTGGATGAGAAAACAGATGTATTTGCCTTTGGTGTGTTCTTGCTTGAAGTCATCTCTGGGAGGAAACCAGTGGATGGGTCTCACCAAAGCTTGCACAGCTGGGTAGTACTCCCCACCTTTGATGTTGAAACTTTTGTTATTTTAAGTACTTAATTCTAATTGCCGTATTTCATGGAAAACCCTATATTTGGTCTAGAATCTAGAATTAGGCTAGGCTAATTGTGACTTTAGTGTTACATTGATTAGTTTATTTAATGGTTTTTGGGGAAAATTAGTATGTGTTATTTTTTTTTGACTGGATATATACGTGTTATTAATTATTATTATGACTTCACAGGCTAAACCAATACTAAGCAAAGGGGAGATAGAAAATTTGGTAGATCCAAGGCTTGGAGGGGCTTATGACGTGACACAGTTTAATAGAGTAGCCTTTGCTGCCTCCCTTTGCATTAGGGCATCTGCAACTTGCAGACCTATCATGAGTGAGGTAGCTCAATTATATTTGTTGCACAACTTTGGTGTTACTTTCCTACAATCTGTATATTTATTTATTTAAGAGTTTAATTTTGATATATTATTGACATCAAATTTTTTGCACTCTCAACTAATTATAAATAATTTTAATTAATATTATAAAGCCAATAGTTTTTAATGGACTAAATATATTTTAGTCCCTAGACCCTAAAAATGGCAATGTGTTAGATGTGATCCAAGTCGTGTGTCCTCCACAAAAAAGTGTTGTCCCTTTGGATTCATCGTTTATGAAAATAAGGATTACATTGTCACATTCCGTAAATGAGAGATCAAAGAAAACCATTTATTTTTAAGAGACTAAAAATAAATATTGTCCTATTTGTAGGGATTGAAAATATATTTAATTAATTTTTAATTGTATGGTAATTTATGAATAAATGACATATAAAACACATTTCTAGTGTTAGTGTGTTATAATGAAATTCTTTATTTATTTGGTTAGAGTTGGACTATATATTTTGTCTTTTGCCATAGAGAAGCTAAAGTAAATGGAAAGATATAGCCCTGATTCTCAGGTTCAACATTACATTTTAATATTGATTTCTTTTATTAGCCACTCTTATGTATGAGAGAATAACTTGATTGATGTCTGAAAAACTGTAAGTGGTAATCGTTGTTTTTATTTTTGTTCAGTTGAAACTAATCACTAACTTTGTTTTGGTCATCAGACTAGGATAATAGCTGGTGTAACCACCACGGCATTTTATAAGTAACACTATTTAATATTTATAAAATTATATCACTATATACTATTTGTTCATAAGTAGAATAGTCTGCGCCTGCTATACTGGTCCCCCCATTCTTTTTATAATCCTGTTTGTACAGCTAAATTTATCTATGCTAGACACCTATAGCCCCATTCTGCAAATTTTTTATTCTTTGAAGTTTTAATACTTAGAAGTTAGAAGCATAAGACAACAGATAAATGCTATAGAGCAGCTTACTTTTGTATTAATTTGGGGGAAAGAATTTTGTGACTAGACATGGTAATATTATTGTTGGATCCAAAGATCGTTCTTTGCAAATTTCTAGGTGAGATTTTCTTTTTATCAGTAATGTATCTTTCAAAAACATGCGATCATACTCTAAGTCAGATATGTGATGTAAGAATAACTTGGATTCGTTCCAATTTTTCCATTGCTATTAGCAGCCTATTATTATTTCTGCTTTTCTTGACCCATGCAAATTGATTACTTAGTTGATGTTCTGTCCTACCTAACATTAACCATTGTTCTAATCAGACAGTAGAGATAATATGACAATCTGAAATTTGACCATGGTATTAAATAAAAACTAAATTATACAATGTGGTTACAGTTACGGAAATCCTAAGAAACCAATTAAGAGGTCATTGCTTATTTATGTGATCTTGACTTGAAAGTTGGAAAGGGCCAACATGTGGTTTCTTGTTATGTAAAGTGTGTTAGGCACCTCTTTAGTGACTATCCTTAAGATTGTAAAAAATTACAAATAAACATAGCTAATGCGGTCGCAATTGTGGTTATAATGCGGCCACAATTACATTGTGGATGCAATTGTAGTTGCAGATCCTTTTTTAAAACCTGGGGTGATTTATACCTCTAATCAAAATAGAACTCATTATAAATCTTGTGCTACATTGTATGAACAGTTTATATAGCTACATACAGTTTCTGGTAGTTGATGCTCATATTTTAATAACTTCGTATCCCATTGTCTAGAGGCTCTTCGCTATGCGAAGGTATGGGGGAGGGATATTGTACGCAGCCTTACCCTTGCATATGCAAAGAGGCTGTTTCCGGATTCGAACCCATGACCAACAAGTCACCAAGGCACAACTTTACCGCTGCACCAGGGCTCGCCCTCTGATGCGATTATTTTAATGATCTAATTAATTTCTTCTTTTTTGTGACAGGTACTGGAGGTAATGGAGGAGTGGGAGATGGATAAAGGGAAGTGGGAAATGCCAGAGGAAGAAGAGCAAGAGGAGGAATTATGGGGTTTTGAGGATCTGGAATATGAATATGACAGTTCCTTTTCAATGTCACTACCAGACTCTGTTGGAAGTACTTAGGGTTAAAGGAGTTAGGTACAACTTTCAACTACTTGTACATATATTGTTACATAAATATAGAAGGTGCAGATAAGCTTCTTGTGGCTGTTCTGTTTAACCAAAACTATATAACTTAAGTGTTTCTTTTTTGTATTTATGTGGATGTAAAATATTTATTAAAATTGAACTCAGTTGCTTCGGCAAATTGCATGGCTTAATTTTGACCCTACACGTTTTGCCTTGTTAGTACTTTACTACTTTATATAATGATAATACAATTATACAAAGAAATGAAAGTTCAGATACAGACGAACCATGACATAACAAGGTCGTTTTCATGCAGTGATAATTCACTGAAAAATCAACCTAGTAAGGTGAAAAAAAAACAGAGATAAATTAGGTTGATTGATATTTTTTAGTTTCCATGGATAAGGCCGCTGAATACTTGAACAAATATGGAGTGCCATATAAAATTAAAGTATGATTACTAGTGCAAGATATATCATAGAGAAATAACAATGAAGCAATTTAACCAAAAGATAACAATAATTATTGTTATAGAAAATGTTGAGTTTGTCATCCTATACAAGTAATTACATTGAATACGTATTCAAGTATTCAAAAGTTATATACGACTTCTGCAATATATCTTTAAAATTATTTCTTCTAATATTTTTTTTTTGACAAATGTTAGTTGTTAATGATTAAAATTTTGTTTGTGGAAAGAATCAAATTTATTATCTTTTTCTTCCTTCCCGTTTTACCATTAAATTAATCTTGTAATTCAATTTTTTTTATTGTAATTTCTTTTTGTCACATCTATTTTATTGTATAAATTTTACAAACCTGATAAAAATACAATTTATCTACATCCAACATTTATCCTCTGGTGAGTTCCATTCAATAAATTAAGGTGGAGAAGAAGAGGCCAATTAATATATACAGCTCAACCTGCAAGTTTAGATATAATATTATACTGTAAGGGGAGTAATCCATATGCTGACTGGTCCAGCCACCTGCAATTCCAAACGTATTTATTGTTTTACTTTTTTAATTTAAAAAACAAGTTTGTTTTGGGAGTGAGAGGAAGAGGTTGACCTTTTCCACAGTCAAGGTATATATCGTGAATTCTAATGATGCTTAAGATGTTCATAACAAAAGTCAAACCTATTTTGTTTTAATTCATTTTTTTTTTTTTACATATTGTTTTCAATGTTGTTCGATCTTAACAATGGTAATTTGATTGGTCCGTAGAAATGAAAAAAATACGATTTATAATAATTCATACTTCACACTCAAACGATTTATAATAATTTATTTTGACATTAAAATTTTGTAATTAATATTTACAACTAAGCTGTTGATGATTTAAAAAATTGTTGACGGTCGATCATAAGATCCATTTGTCATAGTAGGAATTCTTGTAATGCTTTAAAAAAAATAGAGAAATAAAAACAAGCAGAGCTGGTCCAACGATAGAATGGATACAAAGGTACTTAGGGTTAGGTAAACAGCACACATCCTAGTGAAACCCGCAAAAAGATAATAAATATTATGCAATAAATTAAATTGGTCCAACGATAGAATGGATTCAAAGGTATATAAATTATATCACACTTAGGAACAAAGATTCTGTTCTAAAATTATATTGGTTAGGTATATTTATCTATGCAACTAATCATTACAAAAGGTAGTATTAATAGCTTCAATATTTTTCAAGAGCTTATAAATATAACTATTTTATATTATTTTTCTTAAAAAATATAAGTATAACCTCTTCTACTTTGCAGTCAGATTAGATATAATGAATTGGTTTGTTTCAGTTTTTTCATGAAAAGAAGTAATTTTAAAATTAGTTTTTTTATAAAATTATTAGCTTTTTTTGAAAAAAGTAGAATTAAAAAATATTTCTTCTTAATGTTTTGAGTAACACTAAAGAATAATTATAATTAACTCTTAAATGTAAGTTATATATTACATTTTATATATTTTAAATATTTTTCATAAAAAAACTTAAACGAATAACAATAAAGAAGCTAAGAACTGGAACTTACTTTTCTCACAATTCACTACCTATATTAATTTATATTCAAATAATAATTAATACCAATAAAGGCGTGTCAATGGATGAACCATAGACATTTTGGACAGCAAAGATAGCTTCAAAATGGATTTGATTAATAAATGTTGCATACAAATGTGGTTGTTGAACTTGCCCCAAACAGGCCTCTAAGTTGTTGGGAATGTTAATCTTAAACAAAAATGGCAACGCAAACCTTTCTAGCTAAGTTTGGTTTAAAACAATAGTCTTGAACTGAAGGTTGCTTAACTTAAAAAAAGACTATATGAGGTAATAATGATGCAAACGAATGATAAATATTGTTTAGAGTGAGCGATTTAGATACTGAATGTTAATTTTATGCAGATACTGGATAAACGATACGTTTTCTTTAAGAAGGAAAACAAAAATCATTGTCTGCTAAATCATTTTGTTTTATCATCACTATCTCAAGCTCTTAAAATAAGTGTAAGGAGTTTATAATAACATGTTTCGAAAGTTGAACCCCGCATCTGCCAAAATAGTGGTTACGTGTTTGGTTATAGATTTTCTTAAGTGCGATGTATTTGGTCACGGTTCTGAGGATATTCTAAAATGAATTTGTGATTTGAGAAACCAAAGACATACTTTGTGGTAGTATATATTAAGAATCTTAACTTTGATGTAGATAATTTTCGTAAGTGTGTTTTGGCAACTCATATGGACCATGCCCATGTCTTATCCTAATATTGGCAATTGCTATATACACTCTCACTCCTTTCCTTTTCTTTCCCTAACTATCCCACAAAACACACTCCCCTTGTGTCTTTTTCCTCCAATTTAATATACTATATGTCTATATAGTAAGAAAATAGTCTAGGAAAGTTACAAAGTTATCCTATGTTAAAATTTTTACACCAATCAATAAATAGGATTATTTTAGACATTTATCTATGGTCTATTTTGTTTCTTTCTCACTTCTTTACAAATAAATTTTTCTCTCTGTCTCTTTTCCTCAATTACCCCTCAGATTCCTTCACCTTTTTTCATCTCTCTCACTTTTTTCTCTCTTTCATCATCCCTTCCTTCTTTCTTCTCTCTCATTTTCTTTTTTCTTTTTTTCATTTTTTTAATAAAAAATCTTTCATTTTTGTCTCCTTTTTTTATTTTATAAAAACGTTATAAAATTAACAATTTTATATATACAACATATTAATAAAATAATCAAATTATCTATCATTTCATTTTTAAGATAAAAATAATCTCAACAAAAGTTAAATTATTTTTAAGTTTTTATACTTAATTAAATTTTTTGTATCATTAAGGTTTAGGTGATTTAAATGTAAAGTGAAATATTGCATTTTATTAAATGAACTTTAGTTGAATGGATTTATTGAAAGTTATTTTTGTTTCAACTTCCATGAAAACTTATTTATTATAATTAGTAGCAATTTTTACTATAAATAGAGAAGAGATTTAGTGGAGAAATAATATATGAAGAGAGAGTGTATGAGAAGAGAGATTGTGAAACAAAATCATTTTGTTAAAAGAAAAGGATTTTTGTGTGAGAGTGTTATTATTTCTTGTAACCATTGAGTGAGGTACCTGGTTTGTAATCATTTATGTGACAGTGAAATACTTTTGAGATGGTTCCATGCACATAGACAAGAGGTGTCAAACCACGTTAAATCCTTATGTTTCCTACAATGTAATCTTTGTTGTGGGGGTGAGTAATTTTATTTGTAGAAGTGTTGATTACCCAATAATGGGTGACTCAATTTTAGGAGAGGGAGTTTGTTTTGCGTGATAGGTTGAGTTGATTGTGTTGTTGCTCAAGCATCCGAGGATATTTTTTGTTTCCAATAAGTATTAAATTTACACTGTGTTTCCTAGAGAGGTAGGTTGGGAATCCTTTGAGGAGTTGATGCTATAGGGGGTTCATGAGTATACAATCAGAGATGGTGCCTCCTCAACGCGGAAAAGAGGAGGAAGAAAGGGGTTCCCTTGATTAGGATAGATGGTGCAAAGGGTATATAGGTGGAATGTTATTATTTTGGTTTTCCAGGAGAGTTACATGAGAGGAAGAAAGAGACGAGGAGAGAGTTTAATAGGGTAGTTTGGTAATAAAAAAATGAGAAGGGGAGTGCATTAGTATAAGGGAATGGAAATAGCAGTCACCCTTATACTTAAGACATGGCCCAAGCCCAGCGAGAGTCTTAAGTAATCTCCGTGGGCAGGAAATCAATGACCACCAGAGTAATGGGGAGAAGAGAGTTAAAAAATATTTTACTGATCATTACAACAATTTCATCCACTCTTTATGTGGTGTTTCTGCAAATGGGATGCCATAGTATTTCTAGCTATCTTGGCAAGCACTAATGTTCATTAATTTCTGTTTTATAAAAATAAATGGACAATCAATTTTTATGTTTAGAGTTACTATACCCTATGAGACTAATGTCAAATGGTTATCAATAATGGCTTATAATATTATATATAGTAGCCGGTACTGGAATGAAAAGGCCACCTATACATCATTGAAAGTCACAATTTGCTTGTTCTCATGACAGTATCAACCAAAACATAATCTCTTTTTCCATAAAAAAAAAAAAAAAATCAACCTAAACATAATCAATGTATATCAGTTACGTCACAATTTGCTTGTTCAGCTGAAAGATTGAAATTACGTATTTCATATTTGTAAGAGTAATCGTAAGGAAACTGCAAGCTAGCCTCCAAGTGTGATCCAAAGCAAGACTTTGTGTGGGTGAGTAAGGGTATGCCCCACATATCTACTTAGAAAAATTCCACGAATTAATTAATCGCCTTAAGCTAGCTACATAAGCAACGGCATTAGGTGTCTTTACATTGTATAAAAATGATGATATCAACTAGCAAAAGTATAAAAAATTAAAAAGAAGCAACTACTAGGGAAGGCACTAATTAACTTCTATTATCTTTTATTTCAGTTTTTGGAAGTCTTATTATGTCTTGTTTGTTCTATGTTCTTCCTTTTGAAACGCATAGTGAAAGAAAATGGTTGAAAATATCAAGAGAAGTAGCTTTGAAGTGTTGGGAATGTGCTGTGCTACAGAAGAAGCACTGGTTGAAAGAATTTTGAAGCCTCTTCGTGGAGTCAAAGACGTCTCAGTGATAGTCCCTACAAGAACAGTCACTGTGGTCCATGATGTTCTCTTGATTTCTGAGTCACAAATAGGTGACTTTTATACCATTTTCTCTGCACTTTCCTTTGGTTCTAACAAAAATTGGTGATCAGTGATCCACTGAAATTTCTAAAACGATTATGAGAGAAGTTGACTAATTCTTTAGACTTTATGTGATAGCTCATAGTTTCCCTTATTACTAGGATTTATCGGATGCGTTACTCTATGCTTTTTCATAATTTATGGTCTAATGTTAACTTTTAAAATTGTTATTGTTGTTATTGCTATCTGATTACACGCTAGCTTTACCGGGCTCTTGAAATGAGTTGACTGATTCTGTTACTGTCATGTATTAATTACTCATTATAGTGATTAAATCAATCTGTTGTTCAGGCTCTAGAATGGCAGTGTAAGGTTCGAGAGTAATTCAGCATGTTCTTCACAGTTAAATTTTTGCTTAATTAACAATATGTCAATGAATAAGTACTTAGGTATAATTACGTTTGTTATGGAAAAGAAATTTCTTCATTTCTAAGGCAGAGACTGCTTCATGCTAATGCTGCCATGATCCAGACCAAAGAAAATTACTACTATTGATATCTGACCAAGGCTATACAGTTTGTTGTTGTTTGGAATTATATTACAAGCATTTATTTATGGTCAATTTGACACACAATTGGGTATGCAATTTAATATTGAATGAGTCCTAGTATCTATGGTCAGAACCTCGCATAACTCTCATACTCTGTATTGGCTGAGCCATATGCACAGAGCCATGCTTTTCACATGAACAAGGACTTAAAATGTAGAAATTATCTATATGTCTCTAGGCTTTATAATGATTGCAAAAAAAATTGTAATTCTGCACATCAAATAAAACTTTCATTGATTATTATCCAAATGCATGTCACTTATAATTTAGAATTTACATTCAAAGGATTAATTATTGTTTATTTAATTACTTTTTAGCTAAGGTTATTATGTATCACTTCCATTGGCATTCACTGAAATATGTAATTTGCTCTAGACTATTTTCTGTCCCTAAATAACAGAAATGTGGTGAAAAATCCTGTTGAAAGTCATTATTTTCTTTTCTTCAAATAGACACGACAATAATTTCTTGATCTTAATTACTTGGTTGTGTCAGCCGATGCACTGAATGCTGCAAGGCTTGAAGCTAGTTTGAGACTACAGGGAGAGACTGATAATGAAAAGAAATGGCCAGATTTAACTACGATGGTGTGTGGCTTGTTACTAGCACTTTCTTTCTTGAAGTATGCATATCAACCTTTGGGATGGTTGGCACTTGGTTCTGTTGTCATTGGCTTCCCTAAGGTTCTACTCAGGGCCATAGCTTCCATAAAGGCTCTTACTCTTAATATCAACATTCTGGTTCTATTGGCTGGTAAATTTTCTATATAATCTAATACTTTGGTTTGAATTGTATATTTATATTGATTGATTACTCAATGGGAAATGAGTAGGATGTACTACTGTAGTTTATTAATTAGTAATTACCAAAAAATATAACAATACTTGTTAGATTATATGGAAAATATTTACCCATGTCACATATCATGGAAGGTTCTGTTTGTGATGTTGCATTGTTTATATCTTGCAGTGTGTGGTACTGCTGCTTTACAAGATTTTTGGGAGGCTGGAATCATCATATTCCTATTCTCCATTGCTCAATGGCTTGAGACAAGAGCAACTCACAAGGTTGGTGACATCACTTTCCCCTTTCTCATTGATAGTTTGCTGCATTTTCTTACTTCAGTATCTCTTCCTACTTGATTAATGCCAAATTGTGTTCCTTTAATGGGGTTATCTTTGTACTCTGGCTTCCTTCCGAGGTATAAATGTTAATTCACTTATTTAATGTTTTGACAACTTTGCCAATGACAATAGGTGGTTGAGTATTCCCCAACAAATGTTCTATGTACCAGGTTACATGTAAACTAGAACTGATTCTTAAAACATTGTAAGGATTTGTTAGAGGCATAACCAAGCTCCAATTTAGTCTTCTTGCTTAGGTCTTAACTGAAGGTGACTTTATCAGATCTTGAAGAATTGCTATTTTCTTCTTTCTCACACACAAATCCCTGCTATTTAATACCAATGTATGTTATGATGGGTTTCACAAGTTTAAGTTTATAATTTACAAGTACAAAGTGATAAAGAAGGTACACGAACTTCACTATGGTCTTCGGTATCATTTCTCTGATTCTTATTATATTTGCTTCTTAGTTGATCTTTTGAGCTGACTGTAGAATCATAACGTTTTTTCCTTGTTTCTCTTGGCATTTTCAGCCATACTGCAGATATATTTGGTACCTAGATTCCTTATAGGAATTGCTAATATTAGAAGATTTTAGAACTATTTAGTGTTGGACATTTTAGTGTAATTGATCTCTTTATTATGTTAAAATAAGAGTACACGCTTGTTTTAATGTAATAACGAGATGTTCGGTTTAGGCAAATTTTGGAAGTTACATGGAAGTTACTAAAACTTTCATCAACGGTTGGAAGTTATATGGAAGTTACTAAAACTTCCATCAACAGTTGAAAGTTACATGGAAGTTACTAAAACTTCCATCAACGGCAATTTTTAAAAAGAAATAACTTCCATCAACCGCCAAAAACCACCTTTTCTTTGATCATAAATAATCATTCTGGTTCAGAAAGCATAACGGGTGACAAAACATACAAGACCAAAACAAAACTCTTGAATTATAATCTTTTGATTTTATCCGATTGAACAATTTTGGTTGAACCCCGAAATTTGATTCAATCTGAAAGTGTTATACACGACTTCAGATTTATCCAGTATCATCTCGATTTTTCAAATTAACCAACATTTAGGCATTGCAAATTTTGGTCATATAACAGACACTGCAAACCCACAAAGAAGAACAACTGCCCCTGGTTGTGTACGAGTGTCTAGTGAAGATTAAGTGCAAGTGTCTGAGAAAGAAGAGAAAAAAGTGATTAAAAGAGTAGAGGGCACATTATGTGTGTGTGATTGAGAAAAGATGAAGAGAAGGCAAGAATCTTTGAACTAAGTTGAGGGGAGAAAGTGTTATAGTGTATGAGAATTGCACACCTGTTAGGAAGTCCCACATCACCTGCCTTAGTTCTCGGAATGTAATTTATATATCTGTTGAACAACTTCACTAAGTATTAACTGATTTGAAGCTGAAATCTAACATGACATCAAAGTCATAACCCCATCTTGGTTCCCACTTATTCCAGTAGGCTTTCAGGCTTTCCTGTTCTGATGTGGGTGTTAGAAAGTCCCACATCTAACAACACCTGATCAAAGCTGTTTTTGTGTTATATTGGGCAGGTTTGCTCAACAAATATATGTATCCACCAATGAAAACCGAGTCTCTTTGTCTAAAATCTTATTTTATTTAGAAATAATTGTGATTTCTTCACACTCATAAACACAGACCATTGCTTAGAGCTAGTAAAATGCAAGCATTAAACAAAGAACAGAGAATATATTTTTCGTTAATGTTTTGACATTTTAAGTCTATACTTTAGGCAATGGTTGCTATGTCCTCTTTAACAAGCATGGCTCCTCAAAAGGCCGTTATTGCTGAAACTGGGGAACTTGTTGACGTCAATGATGTTAAGATCAACACTATACTTGCAGTCAAGGCTGGTGATGCTATTCCTCTTGATGGAATCGTGGTGGAAGGAAAGTGTGAAGTTGATGAAAAAATGTTAACAGGAGAATCATTACCTGTGACCAAGGAGTTAGATTCAGTAGTATGGGCTGGAACTATTAATGTGAATGGTTAGATATTCTTTATCTCTCAATTTTTTCCTACCAAAATAATGATTCTAAAGTAATTCTGGTTGTATATCATCCCAGGATATATAAGTGTAAAAACTACTGTTTTGGCAAAAGACACAGTGGTGGCTAGAATGTCAAAACTTGTTGAAGAAGCTTCTAGCAGAAAATCTCGAACACAAAGATTCATAGATCATTTTGCGAAGTACTATATTCCTGGTAAGTATTAAGTTTATACCACACCAACTTTTTTTGTTTTTGTGGAAGGAAAAAAAACAAAACCCTGCACTAATGCTACTTTCACTTTCAAAGTTTAACATTTTGATTGATAAATATGCTGGAAACCTACATTATCACAGTAAATACTGATTTATATTATATTGCAGCTGTCGTCTTGATTTCTGCTAGCATTGCTGTGGTTCCAGCTGCATTAAAAGTTCCTAATATTAAGCCTTGGTTTCATCTGGCAATTGTGGTTTTATTGAGTGCATGCCCTTGTGCTCTCATCCTCTCCACACCTGTTGCAATCTTTTGTGCTCTCACAAAAGCAGCAATAAGTGGATTACTATTGAAAGGTGGAGATTATATTGAAACACTTTCTGGAATTAAGACAGTTGCTTTTGATAAAACGGGCACAATAACAAGAGGAGAGTTCACTGTGACAGATTTTTCTGTTTCTGTAGATGACATTAGCATTGAAACTTTACTGTACTGGTAAATTTTATTAATTAAATATAAGAATGTAAATACACTCTATTTGGACTTTGGAGAGTTTATAATTGTTTTAATGAAAACTTTGTAGGGTTTCAAGTGTTGAGAGTAAATCAAGTCATCCTATGGCAGCTGCACTAGTGGAATATGGAATGTTGAATTCTGTCAAGCCAATCCCTGAAAATGTGGAGAATTTTCAAAATTTTCCAGGGGAAGGAGTTTATGGTATAATTAATGGGAAGGATATCTATATAGGCAATAGGAGAATCGGTGCTAGAGCTGGCTCTGAAAGAGGTGATTATAAAACTGCATCCTTCGTAGACTTTCTAATCTTGAATATCTGAATGTATGTGTGTGTGGCTTTCCTATTTTACTAATGTTGTTTCTTTGTTTTTTTGGATCGTAAATGTTAATTGTTAGCAGGGGGAATCGGACCCACCAACTTTTCCTCTCTTCCTTCTCTTTTTACCACCAAACCAACCTTATAACTCCCAATGTTGTTTCTTTGTTATATTGTCATCCTTCACTTGAATATTTTTTTTCATATATTTCCAAGATTTTCTTATAGTTCTTCATAATCTGGCACTTCGACAGTAGCCATTAGCCTTTCGTTCATAGCCTGTATTCAGTAGTTTATCACTTCATTAGTAACTCAAAAGTACATTGTCCTCTTTGGGTAACTATTTAGTTTATTTCAATACTACTTGTGGTTCATTTCTCATATTTATATTATTATCTCTTCACTTTGTGATAGTTTATACTCTGAACTATTCTAAAACATTTTTAGTTGATTGTCGCACGCAATGTCAAAGCCCTGAAATTTCTACCCCGAATCAATGCTGTGGACCAACTCTGGTTGGAGTCTTCAGGTTAGCTGATACATGCAGATCAGGGGCATTGGAGGCAATAGAAGAGCTAAAGTTGTTAGGTGTGAGATCAGTCATGCTAACTGGAGATAGCTCTCAGGCTGCTATGTATGCTCAGAGTCAGGTATGCTCATTGTAACCTATACTACATAACCAACAATCTTATGACAAAATGATAAATATGTTGATTTGATAGACTTTGTTATTAACGATGTCAATTGTCTTTTTATTGACTGAAAATATCACCCCTCTTCACTTTTGGTCGATAAAGCTGCTTACTATGACCCATACTAAAATTTAGAATAATTATTATTATTAACATATCTCTCTGCAGTTGAACCATGCTCTAGACATTGTTCATGCAGAGCTTCTACCTGCAGAAAAGGCAGTGATCATTGAGAATTTCAAGAAAGATGGGCTAATAGCCATGATTGGAGATGGCATGAATGATGCTCCTGCATTAGCCACAGCTGACATCGGTATCTCAATGGGAATATCAGGTTCAGCTCTTGCAAATGAAACAGGCAATGCAATTCTCATGTCGAATGACATACGGAAAATACCTGAAGCCATTCGACTAGCAAGAAAAACTACTAGAAAGCTAATTGAGAATGTCATTATTTCAATTGGCTTCAAGAGTGTCATACTTGCATTGGCAATTGCAGGATACCCTATAGTCTGGCTTGCTGTGTTGACTGATGTTGGGACCTGTCTACTTGTTATTCTCAATAGCATGTTAATTTTACAGGAGAAAACTAAATATGAAAGAAAATCTACAAGTTCCAAATACGGAACTTTCTCGGAAGATATGACCACAGCTCTACTTGACAAGAAAAGTAATAGCAATGAGAACAAAGCAGTTCTCTCCGCTGAAAAGTGTGGTAAAGATTGTTGTAAAAACGACACTTATCGTGAAGCAACTACAAACAAGAATGAATCTTCTGGACTTTCAAAGTTGAGCTCACTGAAGGGAAACCACAATGGGAACTTGGTATCTATCGAAGTGCACATTGTGAAACCTTGCAATGGTTGTGGTCTAGGCAAAGTCAAAATGTGTGAGGACTTCTCATGCAGAACAAATAATAGTAGCTCTGATTGTTGCCAAGAGCAATCTAAGACTGAGAAAAGTGACACTGGTTCTATTGTTACACAAGAAGCTAGCATTGCCACATTAGAGTCTGATGGCTATAAGGGCAAGTCTATGGATATTTCAAAGTTGTCTGGGACAAGTGTGACTCCCAAGTGTTGCAAGAACTTGTGCTGTAATGATAGTGTTAACAATATTAGTAACCTTAGCCTTAGCCAGCCCGAAATTGTTATCGAGTGATTCTGATTTCTGCATGGGGGAGTGAGTAAAATGTTTTATTTATTGATTTATTTTAAATCCAAAAGATGTGAGACTTAAAACCCAAGGATACAGGAACAGCTCCAAGAATATTACTGATCTGGTTTGAAAACTTGTATAAGTTTCAAGAATTGTGTTGCAGAATAAATTCAAACTATATATTATGTTTTTAGTAATTTAGTAGTGGCTAAGAGAGTGAAAAAAAAGAAAAAGGAATACGTAACCCAATACACAAAATTCAATCAATAGAGTGCCACTTTTATGTATCACCGTAGTTGAAACAGTCTTCTGACTGATTTCTCGTAATCTTTGAATCTTTTTGGTGAAATTTCCATGAAGTTGAGCAAAGACGTGTCTTATGGTGAATAATCTCAGTCAACAAGCAACTGAGTCGAATTATAGGACACAGAGGTCTATTGTAGTCTATCCACACACAATGAAACGACAAAAAAGGGAGACTTGACTATTACCACAACTTGGACGATCATTTCTTATAGTCCGCACACAGTTTGATAATTTTCAAACCTTTTTGTAAGGGAAATTTATGCTCAAAATAACTATGAAATTCACCATAAATAAAAATGCATTTGAGGCACATTGTGGTGAAGTGAGTAACATAATAAATAAACTGCAAACTACATGACTGGAGTTTGTTCCTTTCTATCAACTGCAGTGTTTTGAATTCTAATATATACTCCAATGTCCACGGGCACCTCCAGCTTGCCGACCACCTTCTCGAGTGACAATTCTAGTTCCAATGGAGGTGTAGTTCTATTTATGATGGGTAGGATTCAGACTGTCATATTTGTTTGACCAATGTCTTATACAGTGTCCAACGGAATTGTAATGTTTTAAATTATTAAATATACACTGTCCAATATCTGATGTCAGAGCAATTGTAAATTGTAATTGTCATCGACTCATGTAATATTTTAACTTGTGTCATATTTGTTTGTTTTCATCTTCAGTTCTGTGTTGGTTTACTCACAAGATTTATGTTCTAACTGAATGCTCTAATAATCTTAATGCAGTTATGGTTCTTGGATTGATATTGATAGGTATTCTCATTTGGTGCTCAGTGCCCAAATGCATAAATTGGTTGGACGGTATTCAGAAATCATCATCTAGACAGACACCAGACACAAAATTTATGACACTCGCTGTGGATAAGTTTCTGAATGACATGGAAAGAGAGAAGCTAATCAGGTTCACTGATCAACAGCTAAGGATTGCAACTGATAATTACTCTTCTCTGTTGGGATCTGGAGGATTCGGAAAAGTTTATAGAGGAAGTTTGAGTAATGGAACCATGATTGCTGTGAAGGTTCTACGTGAGAGTTCTGACAAGAGAATTGATGAACAGTTTATGGCAGAAGTGGGTACCCTTGGTAAAGTTCATCACTTCAATCTAGTTCATCTGCATGGATTTTGCTTTGAAGCAAACTTGAGAGCTCTGGTTTACGAGTACATGGTGAATGGCGCGCTTGAAAAATACCTGTTTCATGAAAGCATGACCTTATCATTTGAAAAGCTTCATGAGATCGCAGTTGGCACAGCGAGAGGCATCGCTTACTTGCATGAAGAATGCCAACAGAGAATAATCCACTATGACATTAAACCAGGAAATATTCTCTTGGACAGGAATTTCAATCCTAAAGTTGCTGATTTTGGTTTAGCCAAGCTTTGTAACCGGGAAATTACACATCTAACCTTGACCAAGAGTAGGGGGACTCCTGGTTATGCTGCACCTGAACTTTGGATGCCTAATTTTCCTGTGACTCACAAGTGTGATGTTTACAGCTTTGGAATGCTGTTATTTGAAATCATAGGCAGGAGAAGAAACCTTGACGTTGAACTTGTTGAAAGCCAGGAGTGGTTTCCAGTGTGGGTTTGGAAAAGATTTGAGGCTGGAGAATTTGAGGAGTTGATAATAGCATGTGGGATAGAAGAGAAAAATGGGGAGATAGCAGAGAGAATGGTTAATGTAGCTCTATTGTGTGTTCAGTACAGGCCAGATTTAAGGCCTATAATGAGGGATGTGGTGAAAATGTTGGAAGGTTCTGTTGAAGTTCCAAAACCTGTGATTCCGTTTCCACACTTGATTGATTTGACTTCCACCACTGGTCCGGTTCAAGCATCACAAACCAATACTGATGCAGGTATTGGTTCTTACTCTTCAGCAATGACAACCAAATCTGTCAATGTACTTGGCACTCCTACTACGACCAAGTATGAGATTAAATTAGCCTCTGTGTAGAATTTATTCAATGATTCCTAAAAGATCCACCAATACAAATTGGTGACAAAATGGTAACGTTGTTTTTCTTTTCTTTTTCATTTGGCTTCTTACATGATGATTGTAAATACTTATAAAGTGCGTGTGTCACAGAAAGAAGAGAAAAAGTGCATGTGTCACAGAAAAAAGTGCATGTGTCACAAAAAAAGTGGTAACGTTGCAAAAAGGAACAATTGCTCCAGGTTGTGCAATAGTGTGGCTAGAGAATATTAAGTGCATGTGTCACAGAAAGAAGAGAAAAAGTGTGTAATAGAGGGGACATTAGTGGGTATGTGAATGAGGAAAGATGAAAGAGAAGGCAAGAATCTTTGAACTAAGTTTAGTCGAGAGATATTGTTGTAGTGTGTGAGAACTGTACATCTAATCAAAGCAGTTATTGTGTTGTTACATTGAGCAAGTTATTATCTTTATGTATATGGTAATATTTTCTGCTTTACGACATTAGTCTTTGTCCAAGTTGAACATAAATCCACCTGAGGCTTGTAAAATGCAATCATTATTCAAAGAACAGATATTTTAGTTAGCCTTGTTCAACTTGCTTATACACCCCTAGAGCCATGTCGGTGGATTGGTGTAACATTATATTTTTCGTAAATAAATTAAAAAGGCTTTTTAGTAATAAATAAAGTTTTAGAAAACGGTGATGTTTTATCATTAAATAAATAAAGAAAAATAGTTGTAATAAAATAATGCTTTGAAAAAAAAATATTTGATTCACTCATTTGATAGGAAATAAAATAAAATTTGTTTCTACAAAATAATAAATAAATAAATAGAGTAGATAATAAGTTGTAAGTATTCTAGGTCAGTTTTCAGACTGACTCCTCAATTTCGGTTTTTCTCTTTTTCTTCCCAAAATCATCTCTTTTTTTGTAGACTACCAAACATGTCTTAGAAAAATGATGATCACGGACTCATTCATCGTTGGATCGTAGTGAAATTTAAGCACCAGATTCGTAACCCAATTTCAAGCATACTCACCGTTGAGAATTTTGAAATCATCACGAAGCTGAGAGAAATACACTTCGCATCGTAGCCTTTTCTTTTCCCGCAGAAATCCAAAAATGTCTCGGTAAAACTAAGATTCCAGGTTTGTTAACCGTTGGATTGTCGTCAAATTTTGATATGTGGTTCAAAATTCATTTCCGCACGCTTTCACCGTTGGGATTCGTAAAATAATATGTTTGGATGGAGAAAGATGGATCGCAGGAAGACAGTACAAAATGGAGACTTCAATCCCTTCTCTTTCTCTCTAACATTTAGGAACTCTATCACAACAATCAGGGGAAAAAATTGAGGAATCTCAAGAAATTTCTAGAGATGCCGCTATTGCTTTCGAAAGACACATGAGTCCGCTTAGAGGTAAGGGAGGAATTATTCACAATTGGATATTAGTGAAAACATGTGTAGGGATCCTTAGAGTATCAATTGGAATGAGTTTTGGGATGTTTTTGCAATTTTTATTTTATCCTTATAATTATAAATGTGAATTATATATGTTTGATGAACCAGTTGATGTCTCAATGAAAAATTGTTGTGAAATTAATGTGTTCTTGTGTTGAGTGTGAACTCTTAAAAAATTGAGCTCTTTTTATTAACGTGAATTATATTTTAAATAGTATTATTTTTAATGACTTATTTTATATGAATTATTATCTTATTCTATATTTTTCCACGACGATAATCAACATGTTGTGTACATATATTTATTGTGATACTAAAATAATAAATTAAATAAAGTTGTAAGGTTAATATTTAGTGGTAATTTCTTTTGATGTAACATTAAATTAATTGTTATAAAAATTATTTTGATTAAAAATAATGTAGCTTGATTTAATATATATATATATATATATATATATATATATATATATATATATATATATATATATATATATATATATATATATATATATACATACATATATGTCGGGGTAGAGGGTGTCATAGTTGGAATGAATTGTTCAAATTGGGTTGGATTGGGATGGATTGGATTGAATTGATCGAATTTGTAGATTGGGACCAACCTGCTTATACACTCCTAGAGCCATCACGTGACATAGCTCATTTAAGGAAAAAATAAATTAAATAAATTCAATATTAAGGCATGTTTGGGATAGCTTAAATAAGATTGCAACTGTTTTTGTCATTAAGAAACCTAGATTTAAACTTGTCACTACTACAAATGTGTTTTTGGTGTTTTTGTGTTTTGGACCTATGATTTTGATTCCTTTGATTTTTATATGATTATGTGAAATTGTTTTAAGGATTTTAATCATATGAACATAACATATTAATATTATTATTGTGTGACGTGTATATGATGCATGAGGCGCGATAATATGTTGTCATGGGATTATAGAAGTGTGATGAACTATGTGTAAGTGACAAGTTGAGTATGTGTTAAATTATGAGATCACACATGTGTATTGAGATGTTGTGTGCATTGAGTTGTGAGCTATGAACCGTATAATTATACAACTGTAAGACCCTTTAAGGGCGATGAGTATTGTGATGGGATCCATTATGGGAACCCGACAAGTTTAATCACTTTGAGGTGCGACGAGTTAAAATTATTTTGAGAAAAATTGAGGAGTCGTGTGTTTTATACAGTTCATAGATAGAGTCTGCATACTAAAATGTTTTCTGGGTTGAACCTAAATCAGGAGGGAGAGACCCTGACGGACTCTTCGGAGTGTAGGCCTTGGTGGTAAATAACTCAGTTTGAATATTCCTTGAAGCCTATGTTGATCACATATGATTGGAGCGTTCTCGCAAAACAGAGTGATTCTGACTGGTCTCCTTGTGATTTTACCTAGTGAGAGTGACCTGACTTACCGATTTGTGGTCTGTCTTGTCATATACTCCTAGGCACCCAACGAGATTTTTTACTGACATGGTACCACATTGCATATAGGATTAAGTCTTAGTATATTTGTTGCATAACACTTGTGTATTGATCGATATTGATTGGTTAATTAAGTGATATTGTGTTTTGATCCTTGAGTACGTGAATGATGTGAAAATGTGTGAGATTTGTAGTGTTAAGATGCGATGTTACGCGATAAGTTGTGAAATGATGTGATTTGTGTTGAAGTAAGTTGTATTTCATTTATATGATATGTGTGTGTGTGTGTATATATATATATATATATATACGTGTGTGTGTGTGTGTGTGTGTGTGTGTGTGTGTGTGTGTGTGTGTGTGTGTGTGTGTGTGTGTGTGTGTGTGTGTTTGTGTGTGTGTTGTCTCGTCTCTCTTTATTAGTTAGGAATGTGATAGCTCATCCCTTGTGTGTTGTTTGTGTTTGGATCTTGTATTGACCCAGAACTTTGTGTTCGTGGAAGCAGATGGTTAGGTAAATGACTATGAAAAATCTCATGCTAGAGGACGTTGGAACACAATGCTCTGATAGGATGTAACATTGGGACATAGAGTTCTGTATTAATTACATGAAGTTCTAAACATGTATTTTTTATCATTTTGTTTCACATGCTAAGTCTTTAGTTCATTCTTTGGAATTTTGTTTAGTGATTAACGCGAATGTGAACCTTTTACTCATTTGAATTTACTTACGATTCTATTAAAGAAAATTTATTTGATTAAATTTCAGATTTTTATATATTTTTCTTAAGTATATGTATGTCAGAGTAAAGGGTATCATGCATGCAAGCATCGTAGACCAATACCGATACAAGTATTTATTCCGACTCTTCAGCTTTGGTAAAATCTTTTCACGTACTTGCCACGCCTATTATGACCAAATACGAGATTGAATTAGCCTTTGCCTAAACATTATTCAATGATAGAAAAAGGATCAACCAGTAGAAATTGTTGAAAATGTTGCAACCTTGTTGTACTTTTCATTTTTCTTTTGATTTCTTATGGGTTCATCAATCATATATCTACCAAGTGAATTGCATCTTTATATTTCAAATAAGTCACTGAAAATTTACTTCCTTGGCTTTAATTTTTTGAATTAGTGTTAATAATATACATGGTTGAACCAAGAGAGAATTGAGTGAGGAAAATCAATCAATTGAGTTTGATTGAAATCAGACGCATGGTTACATCAAACCATCTACTCAGCTTATATACAATGTTAGGTGAAATTCACAGGTATCTTTACAGCCTCCAGCAAGCTGGAAGTGCAAATAGCACTTCAAGCTTCGAATGAACAATACGGTACATCAAAACAAAGCAATGCAATACCAATTTTAGGTTACTACCCAACCACCAAGCAAAAGCTATGTTGAAGATATACTTTTGTAACTACATAATATTTTATTTTTTCAGTTTTTACAATAGGATTTAGTAAATAAGTTGGTTTCCTATATTTTAAGAGTAAGTCAGTTTTAATGGATTAGCTTAGTCAAAAAGTGGTTCCTATCTTTAAGGAGCAAGTTAGTTTTAATATTATGTTTTGCTAATATCTTGTTATCTAATTAGTTTATCTTTTACTATTTATTGTATCGCTGCTGAGAACAATTTGAATTAGAATAGAATAATTCTATTTCCTCCGCATACGTATTGTCTCTCTTTTTTCCCTCTGTTTTTTATAATTTCCTCTACAAAACCAACAATTGGTATCGAGAGCCTTATTCTTATGGGACCTGTACCATGGAAGGTGAAGTAAGTTTTTCCCACATAACTCTTCTAATCTTTGATGGAGAGAATTATGATCTTTGGGAAGTGAAAATGCAATCCTACATGGAGTCTTTGGATTTGTGGGATGTTGTGGAAGAGGATTATGAAATATATCCGCTGCCTGAAAATCCCACCATGATCCAAATTAAAAATCACAAGGAAAGAAAGATGAAGAAGGCAAAGGCGAGGTCATGTTTGTTCACTGGTGTTTCACAAATGATATTCATCAGAATCATGACTTTTAAATCACCCAAAGCAATTTGAGATTATCTGAAAGACGAATACGCTGGAGATGACAGAATACGAAGCATGCAAGTGCTGAATTTAAGGAGGGAATTTGAGCTTCAAAGGATGGAAGAGTCAGAGACAATCAAAGAATACTCAAACAAATTGTTGGGTATTGCCAACAAGATAAAGTTGTTGGGAAGTGATTTTGCTGATTCGAGAATTGTAGAGAAAATTTTGGTAATGGTTGGAGAGGTATGAAGCATCTATAGCTTCATTGGAGAACACAAAGGATCTGTTGAAAATCACATTGGCAGAAGTGCTACATGTAACAGCCGTAACTTTAATAAGTAAATAAGAAAATAATAAATTAATACATAAATAAATAAGAAAAAATAAAAAAAAATTATTAGGTCATAAATTCCCACTATATAAGCCAAATGTTAACCTAGAGCAGCTTTTTGGAAAACACATTCTGTTCCTTTCTTCTTTTCTGACGCACAAGAACCCTAATAGAGCAATCAGAGGAGGAGCTCTAGAGAGCACCAGAGACGCCACCATTGCTAACAGAGAACATTTAAGCGACTACCTCGAGGTAAGGGATGAGTTACTCACGCTTGGGATTAGAATGAACATGTGTAGGGATCCTAGAGGATCAATTTTTGGGTTATTTTGGGGTGTTTATGAATTTAATTATGTTTTCATGTTTAATCGCGGATTGAGTGTATTTGATGAACCAATTGGTGTTCTGTTGCGAGTTTGTTGTAGAATTGATGTGTTCTGTTGCGAGTTTGTTGTAGGATTGATGTGTTTCTCTGTTAGGTGTGTACCTTAGGAATTAGAATTCTTTATAATTAACATAAAAATTGTGTGGTGGTGATTTTGTTTATACCAGATATGTTGGCCTTTCAATCTTTTTCCTGTGCTAATGTATATTGTGTCCAGATAATTATTTTTACACCGCAGTGTATACGTGTACATATATATTGATACTGTTTTTTTTACAAACTGTATATTTTATTTCACGTGGGTAATTTCTTGTCATGAAATTCATAGGTGTAGAGATTGTTGGATAATTGAATTGGCTAAAATCATTTAAAGAAATTAACTAAAATTGTATTCACATTGTAATTAGGCATTTTCTTGATGTTGGCAACTTAGTTGAAATATATTTAAAATATAGGTATACATGTTGTTCATAGAAATCAATATGAGTATATATTTTATTGTTATATATAATTTGTATTTACTTAATAATATATTTGATATTATTGTGATTACTTTATATTAATATATATTTAATACTTTTTATATGTTATATGTGATATGTACGTTTACGTTTACGTTTACGTTAATATATATATTTTGTTATATATTTTGAATATAATATACTTATATATATATTTTTTACGTGTATTTTATAGTTACTTGTTTATAAGCCTTGAAGTTAAATATTGTATATTATTATTATTATGATAAATTGTTATCTAATTGTTGAGTATATTTTGTAATTAGTTAGAGTGTGAAATGTTAGACTGTAGACATGAAACATGGTTGTGAATGAGTGTGTGATTGATATTTGTAGAGATATTACTTGTCATGTGAGTTATGAGTTATACAGTAACCCGACCAGTGTGTACCTTGAGAGAACTTTTATGCGCAGTGTTAAAGAAAATTGTAGGATACCTAGTTAGGATCCTGAAGGGTTAAACTGTAGCGCATTTTGTTAAATATGTTGAAATATAAGAGTGAGGTCGTGGGTATTATATAACTCATAAACAGTGTCTGCGTGCAAATAAAAAAATATATATTTTAGGGGTTGGACCTGAATCAGGAAGGTGAGGCCCAAACGGATTCTTCGGAGTCTAGGCCTTGGGGGTAAAGATACTCGGTTTGAGTGCTCCTTTAAGCCCATGTTGATCCCATGTGGTTGGGGCATTCTCGCAAAACAGAGTAACCCTGACTGGTCACCTTATGATGTTACTTAGTGAGAGTGACCAAGTATACCCATTGTGTGGTGTGCTTTGTCATGTACTCCTAAGCGCCCTAGTGTTGTTTTTCACTGACATGGTACCACATTGCATATAGGCTTGAGTCTTAGTGTAATTGTTGCATAACGCTTGTGTTTGAATTTCATTGAGTTAACAATTGTGGTTGATGTTATTTTATGGAGTGTGTAAACTTGAATGGGTGTGAATAATGTGTGCGATTTTGTGCAGTAATGCTATTTATATAAATTCAGCTTTAAGTATTATATGTTTCACATGCTCTAATGTTTTATTATATACGAATGTGATAACTCACTCCCGGTGTGTGTTTGTGTTTGGGCTGATTGCCACTTTGTTTCAGGTGAGCCTTCATATGATGAGTCACATGCTAGAGATGGAGAGACTTAGTCTGTGATAGGGATTATGATTTTCTGAATGATATAATTGTGTTATACTTTTCTTCTTTAGTTTCTTTTTATTATTTATTTAGAGTGAACGGCCTTGTTTTGAGTCGGGATAATCTTATCTCTTATTAAAAAAAATATATTCTATTATGTTTTCACTAAGTGGATGTGAACCTTTACCCTTTTGAATTGATTTAAATTAAATGTGTTTAAAAAGAAAAATTATTAATTAATTTTGCATTTTTTTCTTCTTTTATTATTATGTGTTTATAATCTTTTAAATAAATTTTGTATGATTTATTTAATTAGTTAGTTATAATTGTAAGGGTAGAGGGTGTCACACTACATGCCCTGCAAGCTCAAGAGCAGCGAAGGTTGATGAGGCAAGATCGTGTTGTCGAAGGTGCTTTGCCCGCCAAACATCATGAAGTTGATGAAAGCAAAAAGGATTTTTTTAAGAAGAATCAACCAGCAAGCAGCGAAAATAGTGCAAACAACCAAAACAAAGGTAAGGATAAAAAGAAAAATTATCCACCTTGTCAGCATTGTGGCAAAAAAGGTCATGCACCTTTCAGATGTTGGAGGAGACCAGATGCAAAATGTAACAAGTGCAACCAGATAGGGCATGAAGCGATGATTTGCCCCAACAAAAATCACCATGATGAGGGAGCTCAGATTGCTAATCAAGAAGAGGAGGACCAACTGTTTGTGGCCACATGCTTCTTGAGTAGTGAATCAAGTGAAAGTTGGTTGATTGATAGTGGTTGTACGAACCACATGACATATGATAAGACTTTATTCAAGGATTTGAAGCCAACTAATGTCTCAAAGGTTAGAATTGGGAATGGTGACTATATTCCAGTAAAAGGAAAATGAACTGTTGCAATTTCAACGTGTTCAGGTATCAAATTAATATCAGATGTTCTTTATGTACCTAACATTGACCAAAACTTGCTAAGTGTAGGTCAGTTAATTAAAAAGGGATTTAAAGTGTCCTTTGAACATCAACATTGCTTTATCTATGACATTGCTGGCCGAGAAGTTCTAATGGTTAAAATGAAAGGTAAAAGCTTTTCATTTGATCCAGCAGAGGAGGAGCATACAACCTATTTCACTCAAGTCACACCCACGGAACTCTGGTACAAGAGACTTGCTCATTGCCATCTTGAAAGAATGTTAAACATGAAAAAAAGGAAATATGCAAAAGAAAATTTGAAGAAGTTTCAAATGGAGGAATGCAAATCTGTTAGCACACCAATGAATCAAAAGGAGAAGTTCAGCAAGAAAAAAGGTATTGATAACATTGATGAAGGATATTATGGGAGCTTGATTGGGTGTCTAATGTATCTCACTACAACAAGGCCAAACATTCTATTTGCTCAAAAGAACAAAACTAGAATTTTTGTTGAGAATCAAGTAGTCATTGCTATTGCAAACAATCCCGTGTGTCATGGGAAAACTAAACATTTCAACATCAAGGTTTATTATTTGATAAAGATGCAACAAAGTGGAGAAGTGAACTTAATTTACTGCAAATCTAAAGATCAACTGGCTGACATGTTTACAAAGTCACTACCTATCAACAAACTTGAACTCTTAAGACAAAGAATTGAAGTTTGCAGTTCCAAAAGCAAGGAGGAGTGTTGAAGATATACTTTTGTAACTGCATAATATTTTATTTTTTCAATTTTTACAATAGGATTTAGTAAATAAGTTGGTTTCCTATATTTTAGGAGTAAGTCAGTTTTAATGGATTAGCTTAGTCAATAAGTAGTTCCTATCTTTGAGGAGCAAATTAGTTTTAATATTCTGTTTTGCTAATATCTTGTTATCTAATTAGTTTATCTTTTGTTATTTATTGTATCGCTGCTGAGAAAAATTTGAATTAGAAAAGAATAATTCTATTTCTTCCGCATACGTATTATCTCTCTTCTCTCCCTCTATTTTTTATCATTTTCTCCACAAAACCAACAAGCTACACTGCTTGGCAGAAGCAAGAAAAACAATGATCAATGCATTAACCACCATGTCAGTCAAAAGCAACAAATGCTTAAATATCAAGAGAAAAAGCTACACATGAGGCTTAACCTTTCAAAACAGAAGCAAAACAAGTCAATTTCAATTCTTCGCCACCCAAAGCAGAAGCTCACATCATTAATGCTTAACCAATAAATGTAGAAGCAAATATCAAATACAATCCATGCCTGCTAGATTCTTTTTCTTTTTTTTTGTGTAAACCAGGGTATCTCTCGACCTAAAACCAAGGACTAATCCCCTAAGGTATGAAATCCATTTAAGGGGTAAATCTCTCTCAACAAATATTTTTCCACAAGCACCAGTCAGACATCACATGCTTAAGGGACAAGGTTATCTACTAACCATGTCAGATCATGTTGGTATGTTTGTTGGATTCTAGTACCAACACAAAATCCTCCATGTACAGAAGCTCCATCACCACCACACAACTCACCACTATTGACAGAATCCACGTGGTAACAATAACAATGAGGTACTTCATCACTTATGTTCAAGAACCAATCCATCCAAGCAAAGCATTTCATTAGTCTGATTCTCAGATCAACCCATGCCACTCAAAATGGTTAAAATAGAACTCAACAATGTTATAATCCCAGTAACAGCAAAAAACTAGCAGCAACCAGCAAGAAGCCAACAAAGGGTACCAAACCCAAAACACAATAACTAAAATCTTTATATGTTGAATCACTGATACAGAGATTGAAGCTTTTCCCTTTCAACTCGTGCTGAGAGCTTCAAATCAATACCACAATGACATCATTAAGGTCTCTAAGCTTCTAGTACTCATGAACATCGAGATGATTCGCCACCAAAAGTAGAGCATTCGGAAGCTGTTATGATACGAGTGGAAGGAGTTTCTTGGAGACGATGCCACTACCGAGGACAACCACTTGGGAATCTATCACCACAATTCGTATCATTTGCAACTCAAACCAGCACCCAAAAGAGTTTAGTGGTTTAGTGGTGGAGGTACCAACGTAGATTGGATGTTCAGCGCTATTCTTGCTTCAGGCCTTCAGCCAGCCTTTGTTTTAAAAAAATAGATCCAATCAAACCAGCATATATTGAGCTAATTTGATAAATCATAAATCATTGCATTCTTCTAACTCTTTATTCATTTTAAATTTCTTTTTGTTAGTAAGATTTATGTTTAGTATATCAATTTCTTATTATAGTCTATGTTGGCTTGTAATTTTCAAGTGCCACTGACCATATTTTGTAAGTGTCGCATGTAGTGTCCAATGATTGAAAGATGGATATTATATATATAGTCATATTATGTAAAACATATTTAATATATATATATATATATATATATATATATATATATATATATATATATAACATATTTTATCATGTGATCGATCTGCAAAGATCATCATCAACTAAATGCAAGAGCAATGAACCACGTCCTTCTCCTTTTTTAATGGTAGGTAATGATAGATGACTAGAGATAACAAAATCTGTGTGGAATTATGTGTAATTATTATATTAATTATCTCATATTATTAGTCCGTGATAATGTAAATCAAGTTGATTTTAGTCTAAGCTTAATTTAAGAGTTTTATTTGGAGAATCAATTTGTATAGTTGAATCTTAGAGATTTTGTTGTAACTCTCTTATATATATTTATGTCTTAGCAAACATGAAGGACAAAACAGAATTATTCTGTTATAAAATTCTTTATGATATCAGATTCTATCCTAAATGAATTCATATGGTTGTCACGTTTTAGGCAGGTAGCCTTGATGAGCGAAGGGAGGTGGGGTGAAAGTCCCACGTGGTGGAAGAGCCATGAGAAAAAAATGTGGCATGTTGAAATCCCACATCGAGAAGATAGTGTCGAGATAAACTATATAAGTGGGGAGTAATCCTCATCTTACGAGCCGATTTTGTACTATCGAGATAAAAGAAGCTTTTTCAATGAAGTTGTATAATTAAATAATTTAAATTATAATAAAAAAATTAATAATAATAAAAATATTATTTAAAATCATTAATTGATAATTATGAGTTATTATAATTGTTAAAAAATTATAGAGTATTAGAAGACAAATTTTGTATTAAAAGTGACTCTATTATATTGTAGATAAGGTCAAAGCTGTTATTGTGAGGTTCGTATATATTGTTAGGAAGTTATAAATTTATTACCTCATTAAGTAATTTTACTATGAAAAAAGTGACTCTATTGTAGTTAAGGTCAAAACAGTTCATTTAGGAAATATAAATTTATTATCTTATTAAGTAATTTTACTATAAACGAAACGTTTATAGAAAATGGGAACAAAAAGAAAATTCAAAGACTTAAAAACATTTTCCAGTCATTTTATTATCTATCTTCTTTTTTAAAATCTTTATTTTTATTTGTTTAAAATTTGACTAAATATTTTTCCAATATTTCTCTCCATTTGATTTATTACTATTGTCAAAATGTGCATGACTTTAAAAACATTGAATTATGTAATAGTTTTTGGATTCATTATTCAAATAATTACTAAAAATATTTATATTATTAAAAAAATAATGAATTCAGTTATCATAGTAAAGTCAATTCAATATTCAACATAATTTTGTTCGGTAATATTTAATTATTTATCTTTTTTTAACAAAAATATATTGACGAAAATATCTTTTAAGTAACATCATTTAAATATGTCTTTAGTTACTCAAATTTGAGATATTATTAATTTTTATCCCGAATTAAAAATTGTTTCTTTCAGTCCCTCATTCAAATGTGATAACTAATACCATAAGAAAGGAAGATCAGAATGAAAATGGAAGAGCTAGAAAAAAAAATTATTTAGGTTGCTCCTCATTTTATATCAAATGTTGTTTTGGCGTATGTAAGTTCTGTGCCATTTTCACGCGGTTTCTAGTTGTTTCTAACTTTCTGGGGGGCTTTGCCTGTTCCATTACCAAAAAAAAAATATCTAGTATTTTTTTTTAAACCATAACCCACATGAATATTCAATTCATAACATACATATAAAATAATAATTATAAAATCAAATACTATAAATATTATACCTAAAAACAATCAACATAAAGTAATTATTCATGCACTTCTAACAAATATTTATTAAAATTTAATAATAAATTCAATTATCATAATATATTCAATTCAAATAATCAATATAATTTTGTTTATAATATTTACATTTCTAACAAAAATATTATGAAATAAATAATTATATTCTAGTTTAACAAAAATATTTTAAAATAATACCAAAATTCTATTTGACATTCAAATAGTACATAAAGTAAGTATTAATAAAAAATATAAAAATACAATTAAATAAATATTACTCATATATTATTTCTTATGGCGATTGGCAAGAACATTTTTTATCAAAGTAAAAAAGATAGTAATAAAATAAATTCATAAAAGGTTATATATATATATATATATATATATTGTTTCTGTCCTATTTATAAAACTCGAATTGAAAGTAGTTTTAATTCTTTTATTAGATTTCAGTCATAATGTTCTTTTCTATTAATTATTTGATTTGTTTAACGAGTATTCTAAGGGCATTAGTTAATAAATAAAAAATAAAAAAATTAAGGAGAGAACAATTTTGCCTAATAAAAAACTTTCTATTTTTAATTTCTCAACGAGTGTTCTTAGGTTACTGATATTAACATTTACCTAATCATTTTGAGATTAAAGTATTTAAATTAAAAGAAAAATTGTAATGAGAAATAATTAGAGGAGAGAGTATTAATGATAATGATAATTTTAAAAAATATATATTTAAAACAAAATTTATTAGTATCAACTAAATTAATCAATTTTCTTAAATCTGATCATTTTGCATGGATAATGATCAGTTACACATATCCTATTTTGGTGGATGGAAGAGATAGATAAAATAAATAAAAATGTAAAAGATAGAAAGAATGTCTTAAAAAAAATTAGGAAAAAATATTTTTTTCAAGACTTTACTTGTTAACTCCTTGACCTGGATCCAACATCTAAGTTAGTTGTCATCCGTTTGTTATTGCTGGAAAAACAAAAAGAGAATCTCCTCCAATTAACCACTCCCTTTTATTATCTGATAACAATTTATGATTATGTCAACCAAGTACATCATATCCCAAATAGATTGTCCCTTTTGGAGTCAAAAGCATACTAGCAACGGTAGATACAATGACATTCTTTATACAACTTTTCATCGGTACATACGCTGGTAAATTTTTTGCCTGGGAGACTGGCGACACATTCAGAATTGCATAGTTTGTCATCACAGCCTAATAAAAATGGTATAACTTCGACACACATATTGTAATTATAGTAGGGGTGGGTAAGCGGGCTGGCCCGCTCCGCGTAAGGTCCGCTCGCATAGTTCGCATTGGCAGCGGACCGGGTCAGTCCGCCCTGCTTCTTACACGGACCAAATAAATTGATCCGTCCCCGCCCCACAGACCCCGCGGGTCAAACGGACTGGTCCGCGGGCCTAGTTTTAAAAGAATTTCAATTTTAATAAAAATACAATACAATCAAATTAAGTTCAATACAAATGTAAATAAAATCTCAATAATTAGTCAATTACATCAATAAAATAAATAATGTCTTAACAAAAGAAAATTCAAGCAATAAATTTAAAATATGAAATTTAAACATCTCCAACATAAAAACAAATTCTAGAGAGAGAAGATATGTACTTTGCATGGTGGCGCGGTGGTGGGCCGAGGTTGTGCTGCCATGGTTTGTCGCATGACTGCGTGAGTGTGAGTCATGTTTTGTTTTCCTTGTGAGAGGGAAAGAGTCGTATGACTTGCGCGTATGTCTGAGTACGTGGGGGAGAAAAACCGTGAGGAGAAAGATATGATGTGAGTTATTTTTTATAATAAAAATATATTGAAATATCTTTAAAAATATTTATTTAACAATTATTTTTAGCTTAAATGATAAGAATTGATATTTTTATTATTTATGACTTGCAGATATGAAAAAGATATATTAAAAGAAAAAAGATCAACAAAATATCAAAAAATAAATATTTTTAACATGTTATCACTTATCTTTTTTTATCTTAATCTTTTATCTTTTATTTTTCTTATCTTATCATTTTTTATCTTTAAATCTTTATCTTATCTAATATATTTCTTGATGTGTTATTTAAAAGAAAAGTTTAAAGTGAAAAAGAGAAAATCAAACCTAATATAATTGGATCAGGGTCATACAAATCAAACCCGCATGCGGGCCAAACCCGCATAGTCCACGGGTTAAGCGGGGCGGGCCAAAAAATATGACATAACCATGGACCGTTTAAAAAAAATTGGTCCGTAACCTGCACAGACCGCGGACTCCGCGGGTCAGTTGATGGACCTGAGTCCATTTACTCACCCTAAATTATAACAAAAAGTACAACTATTATTGGCCCCAACACCATTTTTATTGCGCTCACAAATCCCCTGACCATTTTTATGAATTTTAGAGCACTTGGACTGACAATCATCTTCGAGTTCGCAAACCCCCAAATCTTTCTTACAATTGTTATCACCAACCACCGTAGTCATTAGAATTCCTGTTGTTAGCCATGATGCAACAACATATTAGAAATTAGAATTAAAAAACTATCACTATATATATGTGGTATCAGTATATGTATTAGCTATGGTTCTACATAATTAAGGACAGTGGTTTTATACTTATAGGCACTATCCTTGAATGGTAGCGTGTTTCAAAAATACCTATTGTGAATACCAGGAGGAGAATGACAAATAAGGAGCAACGCTTGGCCATGGTCGCTGCAATTGTTTTGGAATATTTGATCTCTTCCTTTTTAGTCTGTAAATCTCTCTCTGCTGTTGGCTCAAAACATCAACTTTAAATACTAGTTGATCTGATTTTGTCACTTAAATATCAAGAGCCCTCTGATAAAAAACTTCAAAGTTTATAATAGTCCGTATATTTGATTTTATCTTCACTTCAACATTTTTAGGTATTAGATCAAAAACATTTTAAACAGTTTAAAATATAGAAAATGTTAATAAGATAAGTGATAATATAATAATATTAATTTAAAATTAAAATTTTATTTTAAAAAATACTTTAGAATATTTACTTTTGATCATTATTAATTCTATAATTATTTAGTATATCACATTTAATAAATGTATTAGAATACTAATAGATAAGTAATAATGTAATATTAATTTATATATATATATATATATATATATATATATATATATATATATATATAAAATTAAATTTTACTTGAAGTTGTTAGAGCCATTGGCTCTAAACATTAACTTTAAAATAGTAGTTGATCTAATCTTGTCACTTGAATCATTGTTAGATCAAAACTTAAGGTTTATAATAGTCATTTATTTGATTTTATCTTTATTTTAACATTTTGAGTCGTCCGATTGAAAATATTTTGAGCAGTTTAAAATCTAGAGAATATTAATATGATAAATGATAATATAATATTAATTTAAAATTAAAACTTATTTTGAAAAATACTTTATAATATTTACTTTTGATGATTATTAATTCTGTAATTATTCAGTATTTCACATTTAATAAATGTATTAGAATATTAATATGATAAGTAATAATATAATATTAATTTATATATACAATTAAATTTTACTTAAAGTTGTTAGAGCCATTGGCTCCAAACATTAACCTTAAAATAGTGGTTCACGTTATGTCACTTAAATTATTGAGAGTTGTCGGATCAAACTTTAAATTTTACAATAGTTATTTATTTGATTTTATCTTTACTTCAATATTTAAAAGGTTAGATTTAAAATATTTTGAGCAGTTTACAATTTAGAGAATATTAAATAGATAAGAGATAATGTAATATTAAATTATAATTAAAATTTTATTTTGAAAAATACTTTAGAATATTTACATTTGATCATTATTAATTCTATAATTATTTAGTATATCACATTTAATAAATGTATTAGAATATTAATTTTTAATAATTCTTAAGTTTACATATATTTAGAATATTAAATTTATATATATATATATATATATATATATATATATATATATATCAATAATTTATGAACATATATATTATTTTGCTTCTTAATAATCTATATTATATTATCTATTTCAGCAATTTAAAATCTAGAGAAAATTAATACCATAAGCTTTAAAATTTTATTTTAAAAATCATAATTTTCCTTCCAATAATAATTAATAATTAATAATTTTATAAATATTTGACATATTAAATTTAATATATTTATTTTTTACCACAGAATTTAATACATGGATTAAAATATTTAATTTTAATAATTATCAATTGGTTTAAATATGTTTTAAATCTCTAATAAATATTCAAATTTGTATTTAATCCATAATAAAATTTTATTTTGCGATAAATATCTAATTAAACAATAATTTTATTTTTGATCTTTGACACTTTTTTTAGTCCCTAATAAATTAGCAAACTTTATATTTACTGCATGATAAATATTTTACATTTATTATTAGTACATACTAAAATAGAATTTGTTAATTTATTAGGAAATAAACACAAAATTTTAAAATCTATTAGGGACTAAAATAAAATATGAAGGATAAAAAAATAAAGTGTTGTTTTATTAGTAATGGAAAGCAAAGCAAAAATTTAACAAGGAACAAACACAAAAATTGAACATTTATTAAGGATCAAAAGCATATTTAAGCATACTTAAATTTAGACATATTTCAATGTTTATTGAAACTTTAAAAAATATTGGACAATAAATGTGGTTTCAAGATCTAAGAAAGAGAGGAAGATTTTTTGTTGTTGTGTTGTTGTTGCTGAGGGTTCAGATAATGGCTTGTGGTGGGCTCTTGGTGGGTTTCGTAGTGGCTTGCAATCTTTTTCGTTGTGCTTTGTGGTGGGTTTGTGATGAGTTTCATGGTGGTTCACAGTGGTATAGGGTGGGTTTGCGGTGTTTTTTGGTGGGGGATCTAAAATGTGAACCCTTCATTTAAAACAAAATTGCATTCTAATTTTTGAATTCTTTTCAAAGTCTGAACCCTTATTCGTTTATAAGGTGTATCACAATAGAGATCTAGATTGAAAATGGAGACTTACTTTCGATCTAAAACAATTTTGTGTTCTGTTTTGTTTTGGTTTCTTGCATCTAAAATTGTTTTTGTTTTCTTTGGAGGTGGTCGAGGAATATGAAGATGTAGTGTATTTGAAAGTGGTGGAGGCTTCACTGCCATTGTTAGCTTTGGTATCACTGCAGCATTGACGAGGACAGTGACAAAAGTATCAAGTGAGAGAGGTAGGTTGCAATGGAGTTGAGAGTGAGAACTGAGAAAGTGGGATAGGATTTAAAACTTTTTAAAAGCTTCAGCAAACATTTATAGGCAGTTTGTAACCACCACAAAGCAAATTGACAGAAATAAAAACAAAATAACAAAGATAGTCACACCTCATCCTTTAACGGTGTAAATAGACAGCAAGGACTAAAACTTTAACAATATTTTGATCAGTTAAAATTTTGTTTATGAACTAAAATTTAAAATTTGAAAAAGTTTAAGACTAAAAATTTAGTTAAAATTTGGACTATGTTCATTAAAAGCCTATTTGAAACCGCAAGTAAAGTGTGTTTAAAATGGAATGTTATAAATTAATAAATTGAGTTAATATAATTGTTACAATTTGCCTTAAGAGTCTCTTTCGAACCGCCTTCATGTTATCCTTTAAATGCATTGCTTCTTTGCCTTTTTGTCTTGTTCTAAATTCTTTAAATTCTAAACTTATTTCATCATGTATTTACGGTTATTTTAATTTTCATTTTCATTTTCATTATCGATGCAAAATAATTTTACATAGTTATGTGATAAAAAATTATTGTTAATATGACTTTTAAGATAAATATTAAAATAATTTTACATGGTTATTTAATGAAAAATAGAAGTTAAATACAGTTAATAAAAAATTTATAGAATAAAAAATTAATAATATAAAAATAGTGAGAAGTTAATGCAACTTAAAAGAAAAATGAAAACTCTAAGAAATAGTTTAAAGATAAAATTGTTCAATGAAAGTGAAGAGTGATTAGTGGATAGTTACTTAAATTTGGTTAGTGAGTTAGTTTTATTCTACATAATTAAACAAGATTAATTATTATTACTAATTTAATATTATTAAGAATAAGAATAAAATGATCTTAAGATGTAGATAAAAAAAATGTTCCACAAAGTTATATTCCTTTATATTGATATAGACAAGAGTTTAATGCTTGTACAGTCTAAAATAATTTTTAAATTATTTTAAAAGTCAATAAATTTATCGAATTATATTAGATAACTCTATCAATTTTACAATGTTATTTTTAAACAGTGTATAACTATTTTTTTCTTTAAATAATACCAAAATCCTATTGGACTATTCAATAGATCGAACCTAAAGTAAGTATTATTAAAAAATATAAAAAGTACAACTAAATAAATATTATTCAAATATTATTTTATTAGGATCGGCGAGAACAACTGTTTATAAGAATAAAAAAGATAGCAAGAAAACAAAATGGTAGAAGGTTATATAAACCTATTTATAAGAATCAAATTAAAATTGATACTCAATTCTTGTTATAAAATGTAATTAATAATAATATTATGTTATTTTCTTCGGCGAAACATACTAATTAACATTGGTACTGACAGTGACAATTAGTATAGGGCTGTCCAAAGCTAACACAATATCCAGTAGCTCCTTTCCCAGGGTACTTGGCAACACACTCAGAAGTGCATGAAATGTCAGTGCAACCTAATAGCTGATCAGACAAAACCACGTCACATATTTTGCAATCAAAGTTACACATGCAATGATTGTTCTCGCAAATTCCCTGACCACCTTCATGAATTTTAGAGCACTTCGCGTTACAACCATTTTTTGCTGGGCAAACCCCCAAATCTGTCTTACACCTATCACCAACCACCGTAGCCATCAGATCTCCTGCATGTGACAACAACAACCATTATCATGATCATGATCATGATCGATGCAACATATATATTACAAACTAGTATATTATTATTATATCAATAAGTCCTAACTAGTTCTACATTATTATAAGCACATTGCATGTTGGATGGTGATTTTAAATCACATGAAATGCACCAATGCATCTCATTGGAAATGTGCATTAAACCCGCAACAGAGCCTTAACACGGTTCTTTTCCCACTTGTTTTGTAAAAATAAAATAAAATCTAGATTTCAATCTTTTAATTTGAACTTCGAAATGTCAATGGTCAAATGTGTTAGGCCTTATGGGATGCTAAGGTACCAAATCATAAAATGAAATATGTTATAGATTAAAGATGTGCCAATAATTAAAATAATTGTAAAATTATTTTTTTACATTAAGTGCAAACATATAATAATTTTCCATCATAACAGCCACAGTTCTCATGGCAGAAGCCCCAATACCTGCCACCACAATGGCCGCAACTGCAATCTCAATTTCAAACCATGCAAGTTATTATAACTTATAATAAGCAGTATCGTTAAATGGTAGCGTGTTACAAAATTACCTAATGTTAATGAGAGGAGGAGAATGGCATATAGAGAGCAAATGTTCTTGGCCATGGTCGCTGCAATCGTTTTGGTTAATATATGTTTGATCTTTCTGTAGGAGGTTGTTCATGACAAAGAAGTTTTTCAGCTGAAGTTATATAGTGGTGATGGTTTGTTAATTAGTACCTGCGCATTTAATTCTATTCTAATAGTTGCACTTTGGATTATTTGAATATAATACCAAAATTCTGTTTCATTATTAATATTCAAACAGTACCTAAGTAAGTATTATTAAAAAAAATAAAAATACAATTGTATAAATATTAATAATATAGTATTTTTAAGAGGATTGGCAAGTACAATTTATTATCTAAGTAAAAAAGATAGTAATAAAACAAATTCATAGATGGTTTGTTCTTTAGCACCGTGAAAGTGTGCTTAAAATGGACAGTTATAAACGATAGATTTAATTCAATTCTAATTGTTACTCTTTGGATTATTTTCTTTAATAACCTGTTTGAAACCGCATCGGATATCCCTTGATGCCTTTTTTTTTTTTACTGAATATCCCTTAAGTTGCAAGTTGTAACTTTATATTAAAGATTGTTGTATGTTTATATCTTTTGAACGCATTACACACATGCATTAAAATTTCGAAACATGTTGATAGAGATATGGTTGAAACTCAAAATTACTTATTAATAATTTCACTGCAATTGGTCCACATATTCTATCTGTTTGATTCATATGATAAATGATCCCATAAATTTTAACAATAATAAAGAGTTTTAGAAAAGACGGTTAAAGAAAGTGTTACTAATAAACTTTGGTTCTGTCTTTTACATTTTCTTAATTGTTAGAAATAACAGTTAGTACTCTTTTCTAACTTCTAATTATTTGTCATCAAAATTTCTCTTTTTATTGGAGATATTTTAGTTTAAAAATAATTACTTTACAAAAAAAATCAAACATTACTTTAAATTCATTTTTTTTAAAACTATTTTAGTTTGAGTCTTATAATTAGGACCGAAGGGCCTCTATAATTAACTTTGTATTAATTTATTTTATAATTATATCTTTTTTTACTTAGATAAAAAATTGTTCTTGTCAACCCTCATAAAATAATATTTGAATAATATTTATTTAATTGTATTTTTTTATTTTTTTTAAATAACAATTACTTATGTACTATTTGAATTTGAATAGTCAAATAGAATTTTGATATTATTTGAATAGTCAAACTAGAATATAATTATTTCTTTCAATATAATTTTGTTAAAAAAATATAAATAGTCAAATATTATAAACAGAAATATTGATTATTTTAATTTACTTGACTATGATAATTGAATTTATTATTAAACTTTAATAAAAAAAAAAATAAATCTATAGGAATAATTACTCTATAAACTAATGTATATTCCTTAACTAATTCAATACTTTATGTTGATTGTTTTTAGGTATGCTGTTTGTAGTATTTAAATTTTAAATTAGTATTTTATATGTATCTGATGAATTGAGTATCCTTGTGAATTGTGGGTTAAATAATCACTAGACATTTTAAGTATGTTAAAAGTCATGCATATATTGAAAAATATTCAATTTTTACTCCGGTTGCCAGATACTGCGCGTCCGACGCCGATCGGTTCACCCCATTGACGTAGTGTATAGATCTAGGAAAACCTAGTTGCGCAAAGAACATGAAATTGAAATTACGAATCTGAAATTCAAGTGCGAATGGAGAACTCGGGATGTTTGGATCTGATATTCCAGAGTGTGAAGAACCTCTCTCTCCCCGTTATAAACCGACATAAATGTTTAAAAGCAATTAACTACTTTAGCCAAGTAATTTCTGACGGTGTTAACAGTCGGAAATTAACCGCCAAAAAACAAAAATAACAACAAATCCACTTTCCGAAAAACTTTAATTAATTTGAGGAACTAAAAACAAAAGCTTTAAATAATTGAAAAGCAAATGACATATTTTTGTTCCTATTTCGATTATCTAGTAAAGTCAATTCAAATTATCAATATAATTTTGTTTATAATTTTTTACTATTTATATTTTTAACAAAAATATATTGAAATAAACAAGAGTTTAATATCAATGTATAATTTTACATTTTTATTTAATTATAAATCATTATTTTAATTACTTTGACATAATTATTTTAAAAAGTAATAAATTTATCATGTTCTTTGAATTTTTTTTAGTGTTATTTTTAAACCGTGTATAACCATTTTTTTCTTTAAATAATACGGCAATCCTATTTGACTATTCAATAGTACCTAAAGTAAGTATTATTAAACAAAATATAAAAAGTGCAACTAAATAAATATTATTCAAATATTATTTTATTAGGATCGGCAAGAACAACTGTTCATCTAAATAAAAAAAGACAGCAAGAAAACAAAATCCTAGAAGGTTATATAAACCTATTTAAAAGAATCAAATGAAAAGGGATACTTAATTCTTTTTATAAAATTTATAATATAATAATATTATTTAATTTTCTTCGTCGAAAAACACCAATTAACATTGGTACTGACAGTGACAATTAGTATAGGGCTCTCCAAAGCCAACACAATATCCAGTAGCTTCTTTCCCAGGGTACTTGGCAGCACACTCAGAAGTGCATGAAATGTCAGTGCAACCTAATAGTTGATCAGACATAACCACGTCACATAATTTGCAATCAAAGTTACACATGCAAAGATTGTTCTGGTCGCAAATTCCCTGACCACCTTGATGAATTTTTGAGCACTTCTCGTTACAACCATTTTTTGGGGGGCAAACCCCCAAATCTGTCTTACACCTATCACCAACCACCGTAGCCATCAGATCTCCTGTCACAACAACCATATCATGCAACATATTACAAATTAGAAGTAAATCTAGGTATAACATCAATAGACTTTTGTTTCTATATATTTTTTAAGTTATTGATATTTTATTTTAATTCTTATATATTTATTTTTTACTTTATTCCCTATAACATATAGATCATTTGATTTTAGTTACTATCAAATATTTTTAAAAGGACTAATTCAAAATGAGTAAAATATTATAAAAACTATATATATAAATAAGAAAGACAAAGAATTTTACAAAGATGAAAAGTCAAACAAATTTTTTTAGGAAGAAAAACAAATAAATTTCAGGGAAAAAATATAGTTAAGCCATATCAACGAGTACTAAGTAGCTCTACGTAAGAAGTGTTATTATATAATAACTTATAGGCAGTATCGTTAAATGGTAGCGGGTTATAAAAATTACCTAATGTTAATAAGAGGAGGAGAATGGCATATAGAGAGCAAAGGTTCTTGACCATGATTGCTGCAATTGCTATGGTTAATACGTTTGATCTGCTTGTAGGAGGTTGGTAATGACGACGAAGCTTTTTCAGCTGAAGGTATATAATGGTCATGGTTAGTGTATTTAGTACAGTGAAAGTGGGTTTAAAATGGAAAGTTATAAATTACGGATTTAATTTTATTCTAATTGTTAATGTTTATATCTTTTGTGTGTGTGTGTTTAAAATAAAAAGTGTGAAGTGTGTTTAAAATGGAAAGTTATAAATTACAGATTTAATTTTATTCTAATTGAGTTATAAATTACAGATTTAATTTTATTCTAATTGAGTTATAAATTACAGATTTAATTTCTTTAATAATCTGTTCGAAATTCCATGGATATCTCCTAACTAATGTTGTAACTTTCGTATTAATGTTTATATCTTTTGAGTGTGTGTGTGTGTTTAAAATGGAAAGTGCCAAGTGTGTTTAAAATGGAAAGTGTTAAATTACAGATTTAATTTTATTCTAATTGAGTTATAAATTACAGATTTAATTTCTTTAATAATCTGTTCGAAATTTCATGGATATCTCCTAATTACCTAATGTTATAACTTTCATATTAATGTTTATATCTTTTGAGTGTGTGTGTTTAAAATGGAAAGTGTGAAGTGTGTTTAAAATGGAAAGTTATAAATTACAGATTTAATTTCTTTAATAATTTGTTCGAAACTCCGTGGATGATATTATTGTAAATTATAAAATTGTGTAATAATTGATAAAATTATATTATTGATATATATATATATATATATATATATATATATATATATATATATATATATATATATATATATATATATATATATATATATATATATATAAAGATATTTATATTTGAAAGACAAATTATGACTTTTAATTATTTTGATTAAATGTAAATAAATAAAAATAATAAAAGTTATATCTAATATCCTATCAAATCATGATCTCTGCGCGTCTAAAGTTTAAGACGACGTGATCGATGATCTAATATAACATTTAAGTAGTGAATTTAAATTCTTCATTTAATACTTGTGTCTCAAAATCTTTCATGAAAAAAACATTCTCCCAAGATCTGTCAAAGTCCTACAAATAATAAATAAAGTCCACATTTTAAAAGGCATTGATCCTCATCAAAAGACGTGGTTTGTTGATGTATATTTGCTATAATGAAATAAGTAACTTTCCTATTAAAATACAAAATGCATTATCCTATTAGTATGAACTTTGCATGAAGAAGGGAGGTGTATTTAATGCAAGCTTTAAATGTTCCAACGCAATATGAAAGACGTTGATCCTCGTCAAGATGTGTGCTTTGTTGATGTAGACTTGTTATGATGAAAGAAATGACTTCCTTACTGAAGTACAATACACATTATCCTATCAATGTGAACTTTGCATAAAGAAGAGACGTGCCAATGGACTTAGACGAAGAATAGAGTGAAGAATTCAACTGTTGTGAGACAACAAATACTTAGAAATGAATATCATATATAGAACGAACTTTGAAGAAATAAGACACAAATAATCTATGTGAATCATTTTTTCTTGTAAAGCTTTGTGTAAATTATAGTAAATATATAAGCTGTCAAAATGTCTCTTATATCTTAAGAGAAAAGACTAAAAATATTGAGTGATATATCCGTTTGTAAGACGATCACATATTTCAGTCAATATGCAATCTTTCAATAAATCTTTCTGATTTGTTTAGAGCCAAAAATGACTTTGTGATAGGACAAAAAATATTGAATTTAAATTATGTTTATGATAGAATTTGTAATTGTAAAAATCAAAAGTGACCGTCAGCAATACTTGCATTATGTGGAAGTTTTATGACCGTCAGATTTACATTCCACACCGAACAAAGACCATCCAAACATATTTTTTAATAGTAAATCCCACCATCAACCATAAAACTTTGCACGGTGCAAAAGAAGTTTAACTTATGCACGATACACTCTGTGATCAATGAGTTGTGACTAGTTTTGCATATGCACAATGTTATTATAACTTATAAGCACTATTGTTATTAAATGGTACTAGTGTGTTACAAAATTACCTAATGTGAATGAGAGAAAGAGAATTGTATATAATGAGCAACCCTCCTTGGCCATGGTTATTGCTATTGATTTGGTTATACATGACCTTTTTTGTAGGAGATTGGAAAATGACGGAGAAGATTTACAATTAAGGTTATATAGTGGTGTTAGTTTGTTATTTTGTATCATGAAAGTATGTACAAAATGGAAATGGTTAACTAAGTTTTTTGTCTTGAACCTTTTCAAATTTTTTTATTTTAGTTCCTAAACAAAATTTTGATTGGTCAAAATATCTAGATTTTTTTTATAAGATTTTAGTCCATGTCGTTTATTTACACTATTAAATGATGACATGTCATTATTTTTGTTATTACTAATTTATTGTGATTTTTGGCTACTTGCTTAATGGCGGTTAAAAACTGCCTTTAAATATGTTTAATGAAACTTAAGAAAAATATTGTACAATAAATGTGGTTTCTAGATCTAAGAAAGAGAGGAAGCTTTGTTGTCGTTGTTGTGGGTTTGCAATAATGACTTGTGGTAGGTTCACGATGGTAGTTGGTGGTGGGTTTCGTAGTGACTTGTGGTCTTTTTCATTGTGGTTTGTGATGAGTTTCGAGATGGTTTGGGCGGTTTGGGGTGGGTTTGCAGTGTTGTTTGGTGGAGGATAAAAAATCTAAACCCTTCATTTAAAACAAAATTACATTCTAATTTCTGAATTCTTTTAAAAATATGAACCCTTCCTTTATAAGGTGTATCACTATCGAGATCTAGGTCGAGAATGGAAATTTAATTTCAATCTAAAACAATTTTTCTTTCTGTTTTTTTTTATTTCTTGCATCTGAAATTGCTTTTGTTTTCCAAATTGATTGATCTTGGAGGTGGTTGAGGAACGAAGATGTAGTGTATTTGGAAGCAGTGGAGGTTTTGCTGCCATAGTTGGCTTTGGTGTTGCTGTAGTGGTGACGAAAATGACAAAAGAAGCAAGTGAGAGGGTTAAGTTGCACCGGAGTTGAGAGTGAGAACTGAGAAAGTGGGATAGGGACATATATGGCCAACAACAGTTCCCATACTGTTTTGATTGTTTTTGGCTGTAGTTGTTGTTGATACATGGATCATATATATGGTTTGTTGAAGTAATTAATGAAGAATTTCAAGTGATTTTAAACCTTAAGAAATTATTTAAAACTTTTTAAAAGCCTCAGCAAATATTTATTATTGACGGTTTTCAACAGCCACAAAGCTAATTATAAGAAACAACAACAACAAATTAATAAAGATAATGACACATTATCATTTAACGGTATAAATAGACAAATAAAAACTAAAATCTTAACGGAAAAAAAGTCTAAAAACTTTTACCAGTCATAATTTTGTTTGTGGACTAAAATTCAAAATTTAGAAAAGTTGAGAGACTAAAAGTTTAATTAACTCAAATGAAAAATTATAGACGGAAGAACATGGTTTGATTCTATTTGTTAAAATTTGGATTATATATTGAAAGCCTGTTTGAAACAATAAGTAAATTGTGTTTAAAATGGAATGTTATAAATTAATGAACTGAGTTAATCTAATTGTTACAATTTGCCTTAAGATCGAGTCTGTTTCCAACTGCCTTCATATTATCCTTTAAATGCATTGCTTCTTTGCCTTTTTGTCTTCTTCTAAATTCTTTAAATTCTAAAGTTATTTCATGATGCATTTACGGTTATAATAATTAATTCTCATTTACAGTTTTATTCTAGAGTTTAGCAGTCATATATTAACACTTAAAAATAATTTTATATTATCATTTAATTACAAATTATTATTAATAGAATTTTAAGATAAATATTAAAATAAATTACACTCTTCTTGCCTATTGAATTTTGCATATTTATCTCTCCTATTAAATATTATATAAGTCATGGAACATACTACAAAATGTAATTAATAATAATATTATATAAGTCAATGATTGTTCTCGCAAATTCCCTGACCACCTTCATGAATTTTAGAGCACTTCGCGTTACAACCATTTTTTGCTGGGCAAACCCCCAAATCTGTCTTACACCTATCACCAACCACCGTAGCCATCACATCTCCTGCATGTGAACAACAACCATATCATGGAACATACTACAAATTAGAAGTAAATCTAGGTATAACATCAATAGACTCAAATATTATTTTTTTCCTCTGAATTTTATTTTCACGAAATAAATTTATATTTTTTTTTCTTTATTTATCTTTGCATATAGTTCTTGTAAGAAAGTTTATTCAAATAAAATCTAAGTTTTTTTCTTCAAAATTTTATCTTAGGTCCCGAAATTTAAAAATAAGACCCAGTTATAATATATCAATAGACTTAAATATATATTTTTTGATAAAATATAGCTATATTTTACTTTTTATCCTTAAATTTTTTTGCTTGACTTTTTGTTTCTATATTTTTTTAGTTTTTGTTATTTTATTTTAGTTCTTATATATTTTTTTTTCTTCATTCCCTATAATATCTAGATCATTTGATTTTAGTTACTATCAAATATTTTTCAAAAGGTCTAATTCAAAAATGAAAAAAATATTATAAAAACTATATATATATATAGATGGACTAAAGCAAGAAACCAAGAACGACAAAGAATTTTTCAAAGATAAAAAGTCAGACAAATTTTTTAGGAAGCAAAACAAATAAATTTCAGAGACAAAAATATATTTAAGTCATATCAACCAGTAATAAGTAGCTCTACATAAGAAGTGTTATTATATATAATAACTTATAAGCAGTATCGTTAAATTGTACGTAGCGGGTCATTAAAAATTACCTAATGTTAGTAAGAGGAGGAGAATGGAATATAGAGAGCAAAGGTTCTTGGCCATGATTGCTGCAAATGCTATGGTTAATATGTTTGTAGGAGGTTGGTAATGACGAAGAAGCTTTTTCAGCTGAAGTTATATAATGGTCATGGTTTGTGTGTTTAGTACTGTGAAAGTGTGTTTAAAATGGAAAGTTATAAATTACAAATTTAATTTTATTCTAATTGTTACACTTTGAGTTAATTTCTTTAATAATCTGTTCGAAACTCCATGGATATCTCCTAATCTCCTGACTAATGTTGTAACTTTCATATTAATGTTAATATCTTTTGAACGCATTAAAATCAATATATATATATATATATATATATATATATATATATTGAAGAGAGAGATCATCTTGTCATTTCTTAGAGAATTGGGGCTTTTGGGTACTGGGAGACATACACCCTCTAAGTTTTAATTTGCAGAGTGTCTATGTTCTTATTCAATAAATTTTCCCTACTTTTTCTACTAAAGAAACCAGATTTCTATCAGATATTATCACCAAAAAACTAAAAGGACAATCCAATAGATACAATAATAGAAAGAAATATTTCATAACTTCAAATGGAAAAATTTCATCGAATTGCCTGTCTCATTCATCACCATTGGTAGAGGCCAATTCAATTTCACCATTCCTCATCTTAGGAGTAGCTATACAATGCCTGGTTTGGTTACCATAACAGAAGAGCTAGAATTAACACTTGAACTAGGATCAGTCCGTGATGCTTGGACTAAATCACCAGGGAAGGTGCCATCCATCATATGCTGAAATGGGTTCAAAGGTTTATAAATTTCCACTGAACCTTCCAACATTTTCACTACATCACTCATTATCGGTCTTGATTCTGGCCTATACTGAACACATAACAATGCTACCTTAACCATTCTTTCAGCCATTTCCTGATGTCTCTTTTCTATTCCACATGCAGTTAGTAACTCTGAAAATTCTCCAGTATCAAATCTTTTCCACACCCATACTGGAAACCACTCCTGGCTCTCTGGAAGGTTAATGTCAAGGTTTCTTCTCCTGCCTATGATTTCGAATAACAGCATTCCAAAGCTGTAAATGTCACACTTGTGAGTCACAGGAAATGACATTCAAAGCTCAGGTGCAGCATAACCAGGAACGCACCTACCTCCTGTAATGGTTATACGAGTATTGTCCCTATTGCAAAGCTTGGCTAATCCAAAATCAGCAACTTTAGGATTGAAATTACTGTCCAATAGAATATTTCCCGGTTTGATGTCATAATGGATTATTCTTTGTTTGCAATCTTCGCACAAGTATGCGATGCCTCTGGCTGTCCCAACTGCAATCTCATAAAGCTTTTCATATCCAAGTGTCTTGTTTTCATGAAACAGATGCCTGTCAAGAGAGCCATTCGCCATATACTCATAAACCAGTGCTCTTAGGTCTCTTTCAAAGCAAAATCCATACAACTGAACTAGATTGAAATGATGAACTTTTCCAATTGTACCCATTTGTGCCATAAACTGTTCCTCAATTCTCTTATTTGAGTTCCCACGTAAAACCTTCACAGCCACAGTGTTCCCACGTAAACTCAAATTTCCTGTATAAACTTCTCCAAAACCTTCTGATCCCAATATTGAAGCGTAGTTATCAGTTGCAATCCTGAGCTGCTCACTAGTAAACCTGATTGGCTTTTCTCTTTCCACATTACTCAGAAATTTGTCCATAGCGAGAGTCAGAAAATGCATGTCTGAACTGCTATTAGTCTTGGATCTTGTACAGAAACCAAAAAGGCAAAGAATTAGGAACTACAGTAACACAGCCACAACATGCACGTTAGTATAAGCCGTCAGAATTTTGTGGCAAAACCAATTAAAAACCAAACATAGAACAAGTAGAAAACAAGAAAAATACAACAGGCTTAAATCCTGCGAGCTACAATGGCTATGATACCCCCAGTATCCATGCTTGACAATAATTCATTGATAAGAATTCAAAATATAGTATTGGATATAGGGGATGTGAGGTAGGATATATAAGCAAAATTGAATGTGGAAAAGAATATGATATCTGCAAGATCAAAAGTTTCAAACATTAGAGGATTGTGATCATTCTATATTACAGGGGGGCCCAGTCTAAACAAAAGTATTAATATGACCATGGCTATTCTTGATTGAATGAGCTGGCTAGCAAACTTACAGGACGGCCAAATACAATTATATGAACAAAATAACGACAAATACTAAGTTTTAGATTTCCATGCACTTTCCTAGCACCATCCACCTAGGGTGTTGTTAATTAAATATGGAAATTCAAAGGCAAAAAAAGTTCATGAATTCTTTTTGTACATACTACAAACTAACAACATAAAGCATAAACCACATTTTCCAAGCTATTCAATTGAGTGACTGACAAGGAACTCCATGGCTGAGAAAACAAAGAGATGACAAAGACTAATAAAGAGAGAATTTCTTTTTTGTTTTTTTGTTTTGTTTTTCGATTCAAGTGTCTCACGCGGTGCTGGATTCACATGGTATGGGAGGAAAATAATATGGGAAGAAAATTAAGTTTTCTCCGCTTTGGTTCATCATACTTTTAAATGATTTCCTAGCTTCCATTTCTTGCCTGTTATTTAAAGCATGAGTCAAGAGGAAGCTGTATATTTTCAGTTTCTTGTCTGCAAAACATGTTTTGAGGCAATAAAGAAGCTATCAAAACAAGTCCTAAAACACTTGTTGAATTGACTACAATTTTCATCAGTCATCTTGCGAGCTCAATATGCACATGGCACAAATCCTGAAATCTAAGCAAAGCAAATGGCAACGATATATATGCTGCAGGCCAAGAGCTATATATTATTATACAAAGTTTTCCACATCAAATAGTTAAGAGGAAGAAAAAAAACAACTTTTATGACCCAAAAAAAGATACGTACATTAAGTGGATAAATTTGAATCCAATTAATAGAAAGGAAAATATCTTAGTACTTGTATTTCATCAAGTAGCATATATTCTCCATCATACATTACTAGAGGCCAATTCAATCTCATACTTCCTCATAATAGGAGTAGCACATACAACGCTGGAGTCTGTTACTATAACAGAAGACCCAGATGAAATGGTTGTTGTATTATACGTCTTTGACTCTTGGACTGGATGAGCAACGGTAACCGCACCCATCAAGTGCTGAAATGGATTCCCAGGTTCTGGAACTTCCAGTGAACCTTCCAGCATTTTCACCACAACACTCATTATGGGCCTTAATTCTTGCCTATATTGAACACACCACAAAGCTATCTTAATCATTCTTTCTGCAATCTCCTTACTTCTCTCCTCTATCTCACAAACTATCATTAACTCCCCCAGTTGTCCAGTATCAATTTTTTTCCAAACCCATGTTGGAAACCACTCTTGGCTTTCAGCGAGTTTAATATCAAGGTTTCTTCTCCTGCCTATGATTTCAAATAACAGCATGCCATAACTATAAACATCACACTTGTGAGTTATTGGAAACGGCATCCAAAGCTCAGGTGCAGCATAACCTGGAGTTCCCCTACCTCCAGTCATGGTTATGTGAGTATTGTCCCTGTTGCAAAGCTTGGCTAAACCGAAATCAGCAACTTTAGGATTGAAATTCCTGTCCAATAGAATATTTCCTGGCTTTATGTCATAATGGATTATTCTTTGTTGGCACTCTTCATGCAAATAAGCAATGCCTCTGGCTGTCCCAACTGCAATATCATGAAGCTTTTCATATCCTAAGGTCTTCTTTTCATGGAACAAATACTTATCAAGAGAGCCATTTCCCATGTACTCATAAACCAGTGCTATCAAGTTGTTCTCAAAGCAAAATCCGTAGAGCCGAACAAGATTGAAATGATGAATTCTGCCAATTGTGCCAACTTCTGCCATAAACTGCTCCTCGATTTTCTTGTTTGAAGATCCACGTAGAACTTTTACAGCAACCATGGTCCCATTAGTAAAAATTCCTTTATAAACTGTTCCAAAACCTCCTGATCCCAACAAGTTAGAGTAGTTATCAGTTGCAATCCTTAGCTGTTGATCAGTGAACCTGATTGGCTTCTCTCTTTCCATGTCATTCAGAAATTTATCAATAGCCAGTGTCAGAAATTTTGAACCTGGAATTACTGGTCTGCTATCTGTCTGATTTCTTCTTCGGCACACACAAATCAAAATTCCAACCTTCACTGCAATCACCACTGCAAAATATTAATGTTCAGTTAGGAATCTTGTGACTAAACCAATTAGTGAAAAACCAACATAGAACATAATAGAATTAGATGAAAACAAAAAGATGTCACAGGTTAAAATCTTACGAACGATGACAACTACAGCCCCAACTGAAGCACCATCGTCAGTGCTTGTTGACATTAGACAAGAGATGAGAATTCAAAATACTATAGTGATGGTGAGGAACTGTGTGAAAGAAAGAGACATAGTAGATAAATTTATATGCAAAATCCCATGCATTTATCCAATAAAATAATCATATCAACATCCTAAATTTCAAACCAAGGAATGCCTTATACCGCGTAGTCCTTCCATCATTTAGATGTCATCATCACGGTCCTAAAGAATTAATTTGACACCACAAATGGCATTGAAACAAACTTACATTACAAACAAAATCTCTGAAAACAAATACTACGTTTTATAATTCCACTTTCCTATACACTTCTCCAAGGCTGGCTTCGTTTCTTATATATATATATATATATATATATATATATATATCATAATAATATGTAATATCCATTTTGAAGTTCGTGGAATATTCTAAGTTCTGATCCCCACGTAATAACGACATATATATTAACAGTATATAATTTGACATTCTATTCAACTGACAAGGAACTATATATATGATTAGTTATAAGCAAGAGAGAAGAGGGCGACTAATAGGAAATTTTTTATTCAATGTCATTATCTGGAAAAAAAATTGTATGCTCATCTTTCTACCTCTTGGAGCATAAATACAGTCAGATGTGTAAATAACACGTTTTTTTTTATAAAGGTTGATATGCTTCTAGATAAAGAAATAATTAATTTGTCCTGAGGAACACACAAGAATATCTCCATTATTATGTATTTGGAAATTTTATAGATGGCACACTTGTGTGGCAAATGTTCACTCTGTTCCTTAGACTCCCATATAAAACGATTTTTCATAATATGATTTGTGCAAAACCTAAAATTTTCAACAATTGAAAAATGAAGAAAACAAAATCAAGCCATAGTACTAATATGGAACTAGATCCACAGAGAAGTAACAAATTACTCAGCGACCAAAAATATAAGCAGATACTGCAGATAAAACTACCATCTCGAGAAGGCAAATTTGTTTTCCCCATCATCTGGTGAAATTGAAAATATTAATTTGAATTTTTGACTTTGATAAAAAAAAACTTCGTACCCCATTGCCCGGAGGCTCTTCGCTATGCGAAGGTATGAGGGAGGGATGTTGTACGCAGCCTTACCCTTGCATATGCAAAGAGGCTGTTTTCAGATTCGAATCCATGACCAACAAGTCACCAAGGCACAATTTTAACTTTGATATTTATTTATTTTTATAACTATTTGTCAGTTAACTACGCTATTTTAAAGTTACAGCTTTGCATCACTTTTAAGAGCTGATGCAAAATTGAAGAGAAAAGAAAAGAAATACACAGAAAATACTAGCGTTACATAATAATTACTCTAGAAGAAAAAGTATCACAAAGTTGTAGATTATAGTAAAAAAATGTTTAAATTACTTTGCAGGTCCTTGAATTATTTGACAACTTCTAATTAGGTATTTAATTTCTTCTTTTTTTTCCATTGGGTCTTTGAACTTCTATTTTATTTTTTGCTGAATACTTTGAACTTATATTTGTTTTTTAATTGCATTCCTCAATCTATAATTGCCATTATAGAAAATTAACCACATGGACCTAATTAAAAAAACAAATACAAATTCAAGCACCCAATTAAAAAAAACAGTTTAGGATCCTAATTAAAAATTACTAAATAGTTTAGGGACTGGCTGAGTAATTAAAAAGTAAACTAAAAATCTTACAAAAAAATATCAGTTAATTATAAATATTCACAAAACCTCAATCAATTTTTTTCTTCATCAATCAAAAAGGTTGTTTGCTCTCCCTTGAGTGTGTGTATGCCTCTTATTTATGTATAACCTATTTAAGAGTGTATCCAAAAGAAGTGCTTTAGTTCTTTCCAACCATAACCTATAAGGGGAAAACCAGAAGTGAAGTAGGAGACTAGTGCATTCTTGAGTGTGTTGTAAGCACAATGGGGCCACAAGTTATAAAAGTGGCCACCCTAGTGGAATCTCAGGTGTCACAGTTAGTATAATACAGTAAAAAAATATGAATGGAAACCTCTCAAAATTTGTTACACCTTGGCAGCATTTCTGCAACAAGTATTTTTTTGTCTTTCATCAAACCAGAGGACTGGAGTTAAAGCTTAGGATGTTTTAGGCAGGAGTCAAAATAGGAATGTGGCAATTTGAGGGTGACATTTGATGAATAAAAAGGAAAATAGAACGGATTCAACAGAACCAATTCACTAAAAAGGAAAATATTATTACAGCATAATATAAGCTATGGAAAGCTTCCATCAAGTAGAATTTGTACTCCCTTATACCCCTTTGCTATAGTCTAATTCCATCTCTTATTCCTCATAACACTTGGAGAAGAAATAAATACATACATTGCAGGATTGGATTACCATCATAAGTCTGTGATGGTTGGAGTGGATAACCAGGGAAGATCCCATCCATTATGGCTGAAACTGGTTCGTGTCAAGTTCTTTCTCCTACCTATGATTTTAAATAGAGGTATTCCAAAACTGTAAACATTGCATTTATGTGTTACTAGAAATGACATTTGAAGCTCAGGTGAAGCATAATCAGTAGTTCACCTTCCTCCAAACATGGTTATGAGTTAATTCGCAAAGCATGACTAAACAAAAATCATTTTTGAAAATATTTTATCAGACTAAACAGACCCTTTATCTGGACAGCAAAATTTGAATTGACAGTGGTTTTCCATAGCCTGTCTCATTCATGACCATTGGTAGAGGCCAACTCAATTTTACCATTCCTCATTGAAGAATCATTTACAATTCCCGGTTAAGTTACCATGGCTGAAGAGCTAAAATCAATACTTGTATTAGCATCAGTCTGTGATGCTTGGACTGAAAGACCAGGGAAAGTTCCATTCATCATATGCTGAAATGAATTTAAAGGTTTACAAATTTCCACTGAACCTTCCAACATTTTAACCACATCACTCATTATTGGTCTTGATTCTGATCTATACTGAACACATAACAAAGCTACCTTAACCATTCTTTCAGCCATTTCCTTAATTATGCCCCTCCTCTATTCCACAAGCCGTCATTAACTCCGCCAAGTCTCCAGCACCAAATCTTTTCCAAACCCATACTGGGAACCACTCCTGGCTTTCTGGAAGGTTAATGTCAAGGTTTCTTCTCCTGCCTATGATTTCAAATAACAGCATTCCAAAGCTGTAAACATCACACTTGTGAGTTACAGGAAATGGCAGCCAAAGCTCAGGTGCAGCATAACCGGGAGTTCCCCTACCACCTGTCATAGTTATGTGAGTATTCTCCCTGCTGCAAAGCCTGGCCAATCCAAAATCAGCAACTTTAGGATTGAAGTTGCTGTCCAAAAGAATATTTCCTGGTTTGATGTCATAGTGGATTATTCTTTGTTTGCAATCTTCATGCAAGTACGCGATGCCTCTTGCTGTCCCAACTGCAATCGCATAAAGCTTTTCATATCCTAAGGTCTTCTTTTTACGGAACAAATACCTGTCAAGTGATCCATTTGCCATGTACTCATAAACCAGTGCTCTGAGATCTCTTTCAAAGCAAAACCCATACAACTGAACTAGATTGAGATGATGAATTTTTCCAATTGTACCCACTTCTGCCATAAACTGTTCCTCAATTCTCTTGTCAGAATTCCCACGTAAAACCTTCACACCCACAGTGGTTCCATCACTTAAGTTTCCTTTATAAACTTCTCCAAAACCTCCTGATCCCAACAATGTAGAGTAGTTATCAGTTGCAATCCCGAGCTGCTTTTCGGTAAACCTGATTGGCTTTTCTCTTTCCATATTGCTCAGAAATTTGTCCATAGAGAGAGTCAGAAAATGCATGTCGGAACTGCTATCAGTCTCTGTGTTGTCTGGTGTAAGGAAACCCAAACGCTTAAAAATTATCCACAACAGTAACAAAGCTGCAACATGTTAATATACGGTCAGAATTTTTTTGGATAAAACCAATGAAAAACAACATAGAACAATAAGATGACAGATAAATATAACAGCTGGTGTAAATCCTACCAGATAATATGGCTAAAAAATCCCCAGGATCCATGCTTTACATTAATTCGTGTATAAGAATTGAAAAATATAGTTGTTGATATATAGGGGATGTTACGTGGGTTTTATATGCAAAATTGAACGTGAAAAAGAATGATATCTACATGATCTGAAGTTTCACGTTTCAAACATCAGAGGTTTGGTATAATTCTATATTTTACACGGCCCCACGGTCTAAATTAAGTATTTTAATTTGAGCATAGATATTCTTGATTGAATGAGCTAGCTAGCAAACTTACAAGCGTCGGCAAGAAACAACGATAAGAACAAAATCTCTAACCACAAATACTAAGTTTTAGATATCCATTTTCCTAGCACCATCCACCCATACTATTGCTAGTTAAATATGGAACACCAAAGACAAAGGAAGTTCATGAACTTTTTCTGTACATACTAATGACAAATAAAAAGTAAACATTATTTGAGTTATTCAACTGAGTATGACTTAAAACACAATAAGATTACAAGGACTAATAAAGGGAGAATTTCTTCTGTTTAATTTTTTATATTTAACATCATTATCTCTTGGAAGGTTTTACTTCCTTTATTGTGTCCTATATACCCACTTTCCTCGGTTCAAGTGTCTCACACGGGGGTGGGTTTGCTTGGTATGAGAGGAAAGGGGAGGGAAAGAAAATTGGAAGATAATTAATTTTTCTGTTTAGTTCATAATCACCAGCTTCATGAATAGCTCAAGGTCCACCTCTGTATTGGGCTTGTTGCAGATCCTCTCATCCTCAGTTGACTAAGCCAAATGATTATTATTGAAATCTAGTATTTCAAAGCTAACAGTCTCGAAAGTTCAATCAGCATGTCATCTAATATGGATAGCTATCCATGATTGTCTTTGGTATTTTTCAAAAATAAGACATCTTGATGAAGTTAGTTTAAAAAATATAAACACGGATGCATATAGGATGAAAATGCAAATTGTAATGTCGTCATGTATTCTATTCCCTCCGTCTTTAATTATAGGATACTTTGAACTAATTAAGGATTAACACCCATTAAAAAAGGTGGTTAATTTAGTTAATCATATTAAATATGTTTTCTTTTTATCTCTTTTTCCACTTAATTATTTTTCATTAATTTTTGGAAAACGAATAATTAAGGGTGTTTAAAAAAAATAATTAATACATTTAAAAATTAGAAAAAAAATCTTATAAGAAGGCACAAATAAATTTCTGAAAAATGATCTTATAATCACAAGCAAAGGAAGTATTTAGCAACACATATTTGCCACATCAGCATTTTACCTTAGTTGTCATTCTATCTATCTTTTAAACGCACAATTTCACCACATGAACATAACTTTTGTTATACCTTCTGCCTTTACCCTCATGATATTATCTCTTCTAATTTTCATTCGTGTTTATAATTATCATATAAGTAACTTTCAATTGAAATTAATCTTCATAATTTACGTTCTATTAGAAAAGTAGTTTCCTATAATACGAATCCCTAATTGAAACCCCTCTATCATTATGATGCAGAGAAAAAAGTGGCTACTGCGGTGCAAAAATGGATAGAAACGAATTGACAAAGGCATTTGCGGAGCACTACAACACCTAATTGTCTATCATGATTTTCCCACACCACAATTATTCTTTTCGCACACCTAACTCCCCATATTTTTTCTGATTTTTTTTTTTTGTTGCTTACTTCAAGTTTTATTGTTTTTTGTCTGTTTCCTGTCTTTTTTTATTTCCCTTTCCTTTTTCATATGAGACTTTCATGTTCCTTTTAAAATGTGTATGATATCACAAATCTTACTTGCCTAATTGCCATGTATAAATCCTTGAAGTTACTTTGGACAGACCAAAAAATTAGAATGCCATACATACCAAATTAATGACAGGCCTAAACCATAAATCATAATTGATCCTTCGAGACTCCTCTTGGATGGAAGGGGTTTTAATTCCAATAGTTTAAAGTTTAAGTGATCTAATTGCTTCATTCGTCTTTAATTAGAGATTTTGTTTGTAATAAGCCATCTTTGAAATCAGCCAGAACTTATTCGATCAAGTATATCCATATGGTGTCAAATTAGAACCGTGATATAGACATTTAAATGCTGAACAAGCTATGCAGTATTCTTTGTTTTAAAATTTAGGAAGTTCATATGATTGTTTTCATTGATAAAAACAGGGTATTTTACAAACAAATTTAGCTACGTACTATGCCTCTTCAAATTGTTCCTCGCCATCATTTTAGTATATTGAATTGTTATCTCTTGTCTAATATCAACAACCACCATTCCACCCATGGTGGCACTGCAATTGGGTGTGTTGGGTTATAAGTGTTAGGTGAAGTCTCACATCAGATAGAAGTGAAAAGGTTAACACCATATAAGTGAGGAGAAGATCCGTAAACCTGAGCCTTAAGGTTTTGGGTTAGAGTGTGGTGTCAGGTCTCCTTATGTGATGACTCCTGATGACCGGCTCAGACGAGTATGCAAGTAGGTCATGGCTATACTCATGGATGAGCACCATAAAACTTGATTTGTGTGCCTGAAAAGAAATGAGGTTCATAGTAGATCTATAAGTAAAGATTCACAATTTCTGACACTCACTCTAAATAAATAAATTTCTGAGTGAGATGCAAAGGGAGAAACCAATCAGATTCACTGATCAGCCACTAAGAATTACAACTTAAAATTACTCTGTACTGGCCTATACTGATCTCCAATTATGTACACAGCCGTGATCAAAGAACAGAATAAACTAAACAGAGTCACGACTTAGTTCAAAAGATCATTGAATCGTAATATCAATTAACCTTGTTGACTTTAAAGTTCAATTACTGATAGAGATCAAGTTTGGTCATTTTTTGGTAGTTACAAGTAATGTTGGTAACTGATATTTGCCTTGTGAAAATTGTTTTAATGATCAGCCTTGAGGCAATTATCTCAATATGTCAATGCTTTTAAACTTTAATTGACATCTTTGGTAATTAATTTGTAAATAAATTAGAATACCTCTTAAAATAGTTAATTGTGTGAATTTTCATCTAATTTTAGCTGACTTTGGTGTAGAAACAACAGATTGGAGAAGGCAGCTGACGTCTTGCTTAAGACAAGGGCAATTGTGAAGCTAAAGTCTGGCTTAAGCGAGGATTCCAGTGGCTGCCAAGAATTGAAGATCAAGTATCACTTAAGCGAGGTCCAACTGGCGCTTAAACGAGGGATGTCCTGAGGCAAAAAGTTGAAGTGTTCAGTCTCGCGTAACTATGAAGCACGGATACTCCAGCCCCTTGCCGTGTCCGGTGTCCGACACGCGTCCGTTGTCTGTGTCCAACACCGACACGACACCCGTACTACATTATATATTTTGGATATTACAGGTGTCCACGTGTCCGTGTCCATGTCGTGTCTGGTGTCCGTGTCGGTGTCGATACTTCATAGCGCGTAAGTGAGACGATTGACATGGCAGAATCTCAAGGCCTTTTGATAGAGCCTATTTAAGGCCCAATGACTGAGATTGACCAAACCTTTGGACGTGAGAATCATCAACTTGAGCGAGTGTGACTGCTTGGAGCTCGTCCATGGGTTCTTCACCAAGTTTCTTCATATTTCCTTCATTTTCTCTTTTCTTTCGTTTATGAGTAGTTAAATTTCCCCTTAGTGGGGTTTGATGTAACTTGTCAACTCTCATGTAAAACTCTAAGCTGTTATTCAAGTTCACTGGATTGGTCTCCTTTAGATTGTTGATTTGGTGTGAATGTTATTAGGAAATGATGTTTATCCCTTGATCTGAAAAATACTACTAATAAACTGTATATTCTAGGAAAGAAGTAAGTTGTATTAGCTATCTAAGAACCCCTTGGCTTAACGTAAAGTTGCTTGACTAAGCTAATTCAAGGAATTTATGTTTTTTTTGGTTTAATATGTTTTTTTGTCATTAAACTTTTTTTGAATTTCACTTATATTTCCTAAAGTTTCAGTCTCTAAACTTTTTCTCGTTAACATTTTTTTTGTTCTTGCCATCAAGTATCATTGTTAAGTTTTGACTACTGCAATAGCAGTTATAGAAAGCTCAAAAACCTTGATGTTGCAGCACCAATCACATACTGTTTTTTAAGACCTTGGCTGAGGTAAAGTAGCTGATTGACCTCCCTATACCTTTTTGGAGCCAATATTTACTTGTTTGCTTCACTTATATAAAGCAGTTAACTCCGAATAGTTTAGAGGCAGATAGAAAAGAACATTATGGTAAAAACATAAATAAGTACACATGGATAATTGGATTCAATAGAATCAAACTAGCAGAAAGGAAAATATTTTACAGATCATTTAAAGTATAGAATATTCCATCAAGTAGCATAGGTCAACCATCAAACCCTAACTTGAGGCTAATCCAATTTCATATTCCTCATAGTATAGGAGTAACATGTACAATACTAGAGTCAGTTACCACATCAGAAGAACCATTAGTATCTGTAGTGTAGGTTGGTGGCACTTGGACCGGATGAGAAGTGAAATTCCCATCCATAAATGGCTGATATGGGTTCAAAGGTTTTGGAATTTCCACTGAACCTTCCAGCATTTTCACCACATCACTCATTATAGGCCTTGAATCTGGCCTATACTGAACAAAGGATAGAGCTACATCAACCATTCTCTCTGTAATCTCCCTATTTTTCTCCTCTATCCCACATGCTATTATCAACTTTTCAAATTCTCCAGCATCAAACCTTTTCCAAACCCACATTGGAAACCACTCCTGGCTTTCGACAAGTTCAATGCCAAGGTTTCTTCTCCTGCCTATGATTTCAAATAACAGAATTCGAAAGCTATAAACATCGCACTTGTGAGTCACAGGAAAATCAGGCATCCAAAGTTCAGGTGCAGCATAACCAGGAGTCCCCCTACCCCTAGTCATGGTTAAATGAGTATTTTTCCCTATTGCAAAGTTTGGCTAAACCAACATCAGCAACTTTAGGATTGAAGTTTCCATCCAAGAGAATATTTCCTGGTTTGATGTCAAAGTGGATTATTCTATGTTGGCACTCTTCATGCAAGTAAGCAATGCCTTTGGCTGTCCCAACTGCAATCTCATGAAGCCTTTCAAATCTTAAGGTCTTCTTTTTCATGAAACAAATACTTGTCAAGAGAGCCATTCCCCATGAATTCATAAACCAGTGCTATCATGTTTCTTTCGAAGCAAAATCCGTAGAGCCGAACCAGATTGAAATGATGAGTCTTGCCAATTGTCCCCACTTCAGCCATAAACTGCTCCTCCATTTTCTTGTCAGAAAGCCCTTGTAGAACCTTTACCGCTACAATGGTTCCATCGCTAAAAATTCCCTTATAGACTTTTCCAAAACCTCCTGAACCTAATAAGTAAGAATAGTTATTAGTTGCAATCCTCAGATGCTGATCGGCCGCTCCTTTTCCATCTTGTTCAGAAATTTATCCATGGTAAGTGTCATAAACTGTGTCTGGAATAAGAAGCCGACGAGCTATCCGAAGCATTCTCAGGCATTGACCAAATCAAAATACTTATCACCACTAGCGCGGCAACTGCAATATGTGTTGGTATTCAGTCAGAACAAATATCTTGTGACTTACAAGAAACACTAGAACAAAAATACATGAAAATTGAAAACAAAAGGGTTTCACTAAAGTTAAAATCCTACCCATGACAATGATAAGCGTGGTTGGCATCGGACAAGAGATGAGAATTCAAAAGACTAAGAGAGATGGTGAGGAACAAATTGGAAGAAGAGGGGAAAGTAATATAATTTATATGCAAAATCTCTTTCCATTATTGAAGAAAATAGTCATATATGAATCCTATTTTTTAAAACAATGAACCGTCTGGTCGTTCCAACATTCAGATGTGACATGATGCCAGGTCTTATGAAATCCTTTGATGCCATGGATATACTTGATTGACTGAGTTAGATAGCTAAATTCCTAGAGTGGCTGAAATGAACATATGCACAAAACCAGTAACGACAAATACTACGTTTTGGATTTCTTCTCTCTTGGTTTGTCATATTAGTGAAACGCATTTTGTAGTTCATGGAACCTTCTGTAATTTAATAACGACATATTCAAGAGAAAACTGTTGTTAGCATTCTATTTAGCTGGAATGGAACTACGTGACTGTAAAATAGAGAGATGAGAGCGACTAATATCTTTGAGAACCTTTACAAAGTTATTTTTTTTCTCCCAAGAGGTTCTAATTCAATTGGTTGAATGTAGGTTGTTGTAAACTATATTGATGTGGTGACACATCATAGATCTTAAAGAAAAGGAGAGGAGTACCAACAAAGTAACTCATTGTATTTGGTTAAAATGATAAAAGATACAATCAATGGTACAAAGTGTTCTATATACAAAGCTTTTTTTTTCTTTTTGATAACCACTATAATTAAGATCTTTAGTTCTTCAGTGGAATCCCAAGGTATTTTCACAAGTTTTGTGATCCTCAGTCCAGGACTTAGTCACACATAAAATTCATTCCTTCTGAAGGTTGTATTATGTAAGAATCAAACTCAGATTTTCCCACACAAACTCAATATGTATCGTCAACTAAATTACACTCATTAGGTATATGGAAGTTATTTTTAACTAACTACTATTACTCTTAAAATAAACTCCCGACACCTGTTTTTGATTCCTAAAAAAAAAAAAAGTCACTTTCTTGATCATGAAATGACTTTGTTATCTCTAATGAGGGGTGAAGTGAATGGAATAGAATGAAATAAAATAGAACAAAGTTACTGTTTTATTGTTTGAATATCTTATGATTGCATAGGTGGTCGCATCTCCTGACCTCAAAGTAGAGGGAACAAAAAGATGATGAGTTTAGGAGAACTGGGGGATCAAACTTTTTTTACCAGATGCAGCGAGTAGTATGGTATGAAACAAAAAAGGATAACAATACAATTTTTAAAATACAATATTAAAACAAAAAAGCGTGTTATTCTATTCAAATTCAGTCCTAGTTATTCACTTGTTTCCTCAGATGGCGTGGTCTGACTGAATTTAAATTTCAAAGTAACTATTTATTGATGTTTAGTGAAACAATACTTAGAAACTGTTTGATCAATCCCAGAATTACATTAAGGACTTTGGTATGTTTTTATACCTCCAAAATAGGAAAAGACCAACTAGCCAGAAAACAAATTATTACATTGAAAAACAATAATTGTAAGAAGTAAAAAAGTTAAATTTTGTATGGAAAAAATAATTCTAAACACAAGATCCATAAAATTTAAATGGATACTTAATAGTTACATTTCAAAAAATCATTCTACTTTTTATCATTGAAACAAAATCATTCTTTTATGAACTTACTTTTTAACCATTTTTTTTAATTTAATTGTGCTAAAATCTGAACCAAGCAAATCATTACTTATTTTAACTCTAATACCTTCCATATTACAGTCTCGGAGATATTGATTTATCATGGCCACACAAGTATAATCACAGTAATACCATCGAACACATAATGCTAGAACATCTGAACATATGACAAGAAAAATAATAATAAACCACACAAATGTTACCAATACCATACTCCATATTATCACAACATTAACAAAAATATGTACAAACTGCAAGGTTCCCTAGCTTATACACCTGTTTGCAGTGGCACAAACCAGTACAACCAATTATGACCATGTCAGCTGAGTCATTCAAAAGCATAAAACAGAAGTAGATACCTCCACATTACATACAATAGACCTAATTACGTTACTATAAACAGCATTTTTTTTTCTATCCTTTGTCATGGTTCAAAATACATAATTTGAACAAAGCAACAGACAGGGAAATCAAGTGAGCCACTACCCTAATATATTACCTACTTGTTATCAGACACTAATAGTCTACTCAGAAGAAGAATTCATTGTGCATGCTGAAGGGAAAAGTCTCACACAAGCTCAAAAAAGCCATGGTATTGTGTCACTCATTGAAAAGTTCTCGAGCCAGAATCAACCATAAAATAAAAATGCATTGTAAAACAACTTAATACACAAATGTTCTGACCAGAGCAATACTCGTCAAGAGTTATCAGTGACCAACACAAACCTTTTCCGCCTTAAAATGATTTCATGATTTTAGCATTTCCCTTGCTACAGCATGCCCATTTATAAACTGGATCTAACTGACAGAACTTGCCAAGGAAAGTTCATGGAGTTCACTTAGCATCCATTCCTCCCCAGTTTGACCACCCATTACAATAGCTCTTGTCCCTCCAACAACACATGTACTATGTCCCCAAGCAAATCTTGGAGGGCGCCCAGGTACATTAAGGATTCTCCATGTAGGCTTCTCATCAGTAGGATCTAGTATGTAAAGCTGGGAGGCAGAATGAAGGCCCGCAACAGACCCACCAAATATCAGAATTCTCCCACCGGGAAGGCTGACAGCCACATGATCAAGTCTAGGAGGAGGAGCTATGCCTCCAGGATTTCCAGTACCTGGCAATCCTGGCAATCCACTCCCTGTTACACATCTCCAGCATGGCTCCTCCTCACTTAAATCCATCGTGAACACATCACTGGAGCGAAAACGCAGGGCCCCACTCTTGGCCAGACCCCCAAACATCAGTATTTTTCTGCCACCATAAACGGATAGTGTGTGACCCAGACGCGAAGGTGGAGTCCATGCCACTGGTATCTCTCTCCAGACAGGTTTCTCCATTGACAGATCAAGGAGGAAAGTATCACTCAAGAGTACCCCAGAATCAGCACAGCCACCAGAAACTATCAACTTGGTACCATCAAGAGTACAGGAGCTATGCCATGATCTCGGAAGTGGAGGTGCCAATCCAGAAATTTCACGCCAAGTTGGAGGCTTTGCATCCAGGTCCAGAACAAACACATCATTGAGCAAGCCCTGCGTTCCACACCCTCCAAATACAACCAAACGAGAACCATTAACACAAGAAAGTGTGTGGCCCCACCGACCAGGGGGAGGAGAACTGACCTGGACATGTTGCCACTCAGGATTACTAGAATTGAGATCCAATACAAAGGTATCATTCATAGGTTGCATGTTAACCCCTTCACCACCAAATAGGACGACTCTATTACCAACTGCACAAGCACTAAAATTACAGCGTGAAGGTTCAACAGCACCTCCAACAGTCAGTTTCCTCCATGCTGCTGCTTCAAGGGTGGTCAGTTCTCTTGCCAGCCGACCCCATCCAAGCCTCCTTGCACCAGGCACGGTCTCTAAAACACGTGTAGTCTCACTGCCCCAAGCATTTTGGCACACCATTCTCCAAAGGTCTTCATTTTTTGTTAGCTCATACAAATGCCTACAAACAGAACCAACTGATGCAATATCTCTTGGAGTTAAACGAGCAAGTATCTTGAGAGACAATACCTCGTCACTTAATTGAAATATCCCACAAATTCCACGAGTAACATTGCGATCCCCCACTGGAACAGGATTCAACGAAGAAAGCACAGAATGAAACCGATCTGATGATTTAGTAGATTCTTTAATTGTAGAACCCGGAAGGGGACCAAGATCAATGTTTGCCTCTGTAAAGAACTGGATTCCGATGACATGAGTTATCTCATCTTCTCCATATATAGGTGTCAGCCGCAATCTGTTCATAAGTGGAGATCCATCTTTCCTAAAGTTCAGCAACTCACCTTGGAATTCAACCCCTTCGTCAAGGCATCTTCTGATCTCTGAAACAACAGTTGAGTCCACCAATGGATGCCTTCTCTTAGCAAATGGACCTCGACACTGCAAGAAACGGCTGCAAAATATTTTAAACGATTAGAACAAAGCCACATTGAATTCGAAAAGGTAGAGACTTAAGCAAGAAAGACATGTCATAAAGGGCCCACAAGTATTGTTTATTTGCTTATATAAGAATGCTATTTGGCCTTCTTTCTTTCTTTTTTTTCCCTAGTGCAGTGTACAGGTTACTCATTCTACTTCCTGGAGAAAATTGCTTCAAAATTATTACAACACAGGTTATAAGCTAAGTCTGTCTACATGAGCCACCAATGCACCTCAGTGGCTCAGTCCCAATGAGCTTACAAGTCAAGAGTAGTAGAGTCAATAAAGTATTTTTTATAACACCCCAGCTTAGCTATTCTTAGCATGTCTATGCAAACACAAAACATACAACACTTGCAGTAGAAATAAGAGAAAAACTGAATCTCCAAACAAATTACTGTCAAGAAACTACACCCGTTTGAATCTTGAGATTCACCTTAATCGTAAAGCATATTAAGATATAAAAAAAAAAAAGAAAAATAAAAGTCACCATTATTAATGCTGTTTAGAACTGATATTTACATTTCACACAACCATATAAATTATCATGCAACAGCAACACCTACGCTAATCCTCTTATTTTCAAAATTATAATATGACTTCTGCAACAGTCTTAAAGCCTTGCCCCAAATTGCTGCTTTACAAGAAATTCTGAAAGGAAAAACCAAAAAATGCTCTTCTAGCAATTTATTATCATAATTATCATTATACCATAAAGCTAAATTTGCATAACTGTTCTCACCTAAACAGTCCACAAGTTGGTTCAGAGTCCAGACTAGTAGCCCATTCATACATAAACCATTTATATTTCAAAACTATGCCAAGCACCAAATTTTTAGTGCTTTTTTATTCATCATTAAGCCTATCAACCACCTTAGATTCTCTAACAGTTAGCCAGTTATATAAGCTTAAATTGAGACACTTCTGTCCTACATCACCTCATTGGAAATAACAAAGCTCTCTGAATACACCCTTCCTACATCTCTAAAAACTATTGACAAGTGGCTGTCAATTACATCATCAAATGTCCCAAATAAAAAAAAAAAAAAGAAGCAACATATTAAAGACAGGAAGAATTCTCACTAGAAGTGACAATATGATTATCAAATTTATTCTCACAAATGTTACAGAAAATTTAACAGAAATAGGACATTTATGACACTCAGCATACAAGACAAATCTTTCATTTATCTCAAAAAACACTTATTCTATGAGAACTTGGGTTCAAAGAGAAATCAAAACATATTATTAATAGAAAAAGGTAAGAAATATTACAAGAGACCCCCTGTAATCTCAGAGCAAAGCTCCTCAGAGAAGAGATAATTCTCTCTCTGCCCAACCCATTAGATTTCTAACAGAAAAGATACTGAATGATGATTACACCTATTCCCCTTTTCCCAATAACCACTCGCATATCCTAACTAACTGCCACATCAGCAGATCTTCTCTAACTACCCTGTTCAGCTGAGTGGTTGGGCTCAGGCCCAAACCCAGTGTCTTAACATTCTGTTGGATTTTAGCTTAAAACCAATTTGCACCAAGTGAAGTTGTCCAACAGATATATAAGCTACACCCTAAGAATTGAGGCAAGTGATGTGGGACTTCCTAACACGTCCACAGATGCATGCCAGAACAAGAAGATGGGCTATTGACTTTGATGCCATGTTAGATTTCAGCTTAAAACTAATTGGCATTAAGTAAAGTTGCCCAACTGATATATTATATATATGTTGCACCACGAGAATTGAGGCAGGCAATGTGAGACTTCCTAACACTCCCCCCCCCCCCCCCCCCCACACACACACAAATGTTTGCCAGAACAGGAGAGCCTACTAGAGATAGTGCCAAGATAGAGTTTACAAGTGGAAAACAATCTTCACCTTACAAGCCGATTTTGTAAGGTTGAGTTAGACTTGTAACCCACCATTCTTACATGGTATCATAATCTGTCAAGCCAAAACAACTTCTAATGTAGATAGCAGTGTACTAGATAGAAAGAGAAGCAATTTATAAAGATATAAACTGCATACAACTATAAAAAATTTTAGTAAAACTACAATATATCTTACTTAAATTAGCAATGACAAATAAAAAAAAACTAGGGTACCCCAGTGCCCAGAGGCTCCTTGCTAAGCGAAGGTATGGGGGAGGGTAATTGTGCACAGCCTTACCTTTGCATATGCAAAGAGGCTGTTTCCGGATTTGAATCCATGACCAATCGGTCACCAAGACACAACTTAACCGTTGTGCCACAGCTCGCCCTCAACAAAGAAAAATATTATTTCAAAAAATTTAACTTACAAATGCATTTGATCTTTAACATTAAAGCTAAAATACATTTTATGTCCTTGCAACTAAGTGTTTTTTTCATTTTTGTCCCTACAAAAAAAAAATCGTTTTAGTCCTTGTAAAATGTGATTTTTTGTTTTTCGTCCTCCAAGTGCTTTAGCTAACTTTTTTTTCACTGTTCAAAACACTTTTTTACTGTTCAAAGCACTATCTAAAACACTATAACAACAAAAACAATCACATTTTGCAAGGACTGAAACAGGAAAAAAAATACAGGGAGGAAAATGGAAAAGTCACTAAATTGGAGGAACCAAAAATGTATTTAAGCCTAACATTAACAACATATTTTACCAATTAACAATATAAGCAACTGGACAGTGAAAGCTGGGAAACCAAAACCATGAAGGCATGCATCCAGTTTTGACATTTTTTTATAAAAATCATTAATTTTATAAGAGAAAAATGTGTGAAAACAACAGACTAGATAGGGGGTAAGAATCCTCCTATTCAGAAGATAGGAGAAATTGAAACATTAGAGATAAACCCAAGAGGCTTAAACTTTAAAATGGAACATAGTTGTCCAACTTCTGAGAGTATCAAATGAAAACACTTTATATACATTCCAAAATTAGGAACCACCAATAACAGACCATTCAAGATGAAACAGGCTTACTTATTCCGTTATTCTTCATGACTGAGATTAGCAATTGTACATGGGATGGATACCTGAAGAATTGAAATCAACAAGTTCTAATAATAACAGCACTATCTAATTCTACCATCATCAATAAATGCCATGCAACAAAATTCTTGGAAACACCTCTTGCAGCCAGGAGCAATATATTAAACTGTTAGGAATCTCTTCTCAGAGAGAGAAGACAGTTCTAAAACAGAACTGGTTAGATTAACAATAGAACCAAAAAAGACACTTTATTGCAAAGAATTGGTAAAGAATCGTACAGAAAAGTATAAAAGGAGCCCTCTCCTTTTCACACTGGAATATGCCCAGTCAAAACTCATATATTACAAAACATGCCACTATTACACTCTAAAAACCTTATTTAGAGGCCAACTCCTAACCCACTACTTCACTGTCTGTTAGCTATTCTAATTAACTAATCAGACTTATTATTCCCCTTTTTAAACCTCTTTCTATAGTAAACCTGCAGGGCTCTCTTAATCCCTGTTTGTGGCTCTTGCCCATGTCTAACATAAACTCTTTAATTTATCCAATCTTTATGCACAAATACACAAGTACTATGCATGCACTTAAGTCTTGGTCAATAGTAACAATATTTCTTTACAAAAAAAACCCTCCTGCAGGATAAGTGACATCAGCAACAATCATTGATGTTCAAGCAGAGGGGTGAATGCTAAAACCTTTTCCAGTTTTCCCTTTACATAGTAAGATTTGTATGAAATCATCAGTACCACTACCACATCCATAAAATCCACAAAACTCCATTTAACTACAGTTCGTTTAGGAAAAAATAATGCCATGTGGTTTAAAAGTCACTAACCCAACTACATACTATGCTCAAAAATAACATTTTCTTAAACCGTTCTCCCAACTTTTCAACTAAATGCATGTTTTGTACTGCATCTAATACTAGCATCAGTGGGTAAAAGCACATCAAATAGCAAAATAAACCTAGAAGATATATATATATCAGCTTCTCTTTGACACGGATTGAAGTCGACACAATGGGAGAACAAACATACTAGAAATCACCAATTGGGGACATGAAATGCCTTCAACCCCCAACCTTATAAATCACACCAACTGGGGAAGTAAAAAGCCTTCTACTCAAAATTCATTTCTCAACCAAGAAAACAACCAAACCAAAAAGATCACAAAAATCTAATTTCCCCATTCAAATTCACTCTCATTGTCAATCTCAATTCCTTTTTCTAATTTTGCCATCTAATCCCACAGGAATATTAAATCACAGAACACTGAACCTTGTTCCTCTCAATAAACTACACTCATTTCCAAGTTCAATAAACACGGGAATTCTGTAATTCCCAGGGTGAATTGGTAATGCCCAGATCATTCACAAAAATGTTCAAGATCCTCCAATGAGTCCCTTAGTTCCAATTGTAGCAAAGAAGATTTAAATCGGTAGGGGAAATTAGGTGTCTTAGTTTGAGTGACTTACAGGGGCTGTGAGATAGTGGTGACTGATGAGATTATGTGGCTGGGATTTGTTAGGTGATTGAGCATTCGAGATTTCATGTTAATCCAAGGTTTGTAAGTAATCTACCAACAATTCTAAATTTTCAGAGGTGAGATGACAAAAAACAGAGAAGAGATGATGAAAACTGAGAGTTAGGGGCAGTTATGACAGTTATGTGTAGAAAATAGCTGTTCTAGAAATCAGTTCTGTATTAGAAACTCAAATAACTGCTTTAGAAAACAGTTATGTATTAGAAATTGCAGAAAGGTAGTTATGTGTAGAAAATAACAGCTGGTAGTTACGAATTGGGAGTATATATTTGATAGTATGATGTGTAATCAGGCAGTCTGAAATTATTTGTAGTTTGTGGACAGAAGATAATCTCTGAAGGAGACTTTGTCTCTGGGACAGCAAGTGTATTGCTGTATTGTGTATAATTTCAGTGTTCTATATTATATTTTTTATTACTTTTATCAATTGGTGTTCTATCAAAGTCCTATTTTGTGGTCCTTTCACGTCCATATACAGCAGTAACACTTGCTCAGCACTTCATGTAGCAGATTTACAGACTATATGGAGCCCCAATGGATAATTAGTAATGGGGATCCTGATTATGTGAGTAATATTTAGAAGAATTTCTTGAAAACTTTGGGGATTGAACTGAAATTATCTTCCTCCTACCATTCAGTTTGGACTTGCTCAGCACTTCATGTAGCAGATTTACAGACTATATGGAGCCCCAATGGATAATTAGTAATGGGGATCCTGATTTTGTGAGTAATATTTAGAAGAATTTCTTGAAAACTTAGTGGATTGAACTGAAATTATCTTCCTCCTACCATTCAGTTTGAAGTTCAAGAACCTCAAGGGCAAGGTCCTCTTTTGGGGGAGGGGTATTGTTATGTAAATGTAAATATAAATAGGAAAAGAATGTAAGTTGGTTAGTTAGTCGGCTACTGTTAATTATGATTTTATAGCTGTTGGGAAGCTGCCTATAAATAAAAGATAATTGTTGTATATTCAACACATATTGGAATGATAATAATAGAAGTGCACTACTCAATTCTTTGATTTATCTGTTTCTCTCTTTTCTCTCTATCCTCTCTGTTCTGCTCTTATTCACTCTTCTTTCTTTCTGCTTCTTTGTCTTTCCCACCTAAATCCTATATCATCTACCCCTGCTATTTAGGTTTTGTACAATTCAAACTACTTTAACTTGTCATATTACCGCCTACATGAGCAATATAACACGCCCTACCAAAGAGCCGTATCAAACTGTTTCACAAAATCCATCAAAAAGACAAAGGTGCACAAAATGAATATCTCATCGGAAGACATTAAATAGTCTTGGCCCCAATAAAAATCCCATTTCATTTCCACACACACCAACCATGCAGACAAGTTCATTACACCATGCATAGCCTACAGAATGGGATTCCCAAACCCTTCAAATCAAAATAATAATAAGAACCAGTACTTAAAACAAAGAAAAAGCCCTTACTCAGGACATCTATCTGGAAATATCCATTTTCACAATCTGTTCTTGAAGCACACAAAATCATTCACAGTTTTCCAACAGTGGAGTTTCAGGATTTAGTGCAAATTAAAAAAAAAAATAATAATTCAAAATCATCATTAAAAATCTTCTTCCTAATTCTCCTACATACTAAATAAAGGAAGTATTGAATGACTACAAAGTTGCCAATACATTAAATGTATCTACTTTTCCATTTAATAATCTCTTCATAACATATTAGAAAGATTTGTAAGAAGATATAGCATTAGTCCAAAAAAAAAAAAAAAACACTTTCGGCATCTCATCACGTTCACTAACTCACTATTAAGTGAATTTCCCCAATCCCTTGATACCCGAACGAGTTCTCCGGCATAGAACCGAGAAACGCACCGCTCAACACAGAGACAACAAAAATCCCAAAAGAAATCCAAGTCCCTTCATAAACCCCAAACACTCCCTACGCAACAGTTAAATTCCAAATTCAAGCTACCACTAGAATTCGGTACCACAAGCATTACAAAGTCCAATTTTTCCTAGGGTTCCGAAGCAAAACAAAAAATGCTCAGCGAAAACCTAAACCTAAAAAAAAAACGAAATTTCTCTACAGAGAGGGCACTAACCAGTTGCGACCGAGCACTTCTTCGGCGCGGTATCCGGTGACCATCTCGAAGACGGCGTTGACGTATATGATGGGGTGGTCGGGCTCGACGGCGTCGGTGACGACGAAGCCGCACGGCGCCGTTTGGAGAACGGGGAAGGGTAGGGGTCCAACGGCGTCATCATCGTCGTCGTTTAACATAAACGAAACGGCCTCGTCGTCGCTGAGATCGGAATTGCTGTCCCACTCCATTTAACAAAGAAACGGCGTCGCAGTGGCAGCAGCGGGGGGTCAAGTTCAACCCATGAGAACAAAACAAAACGAAAGGGTGCGAGTAGTAATAATAAGAATGAGCTTTATGAGTGTGAGAACTGAGAAGAAGTGAAGAAGAAAGTGGTTAGTTATTTTTGTTGTTGTTGGGAGAGTTTGATGAAGGAAATGAATATGATGATGAGATTGAGAAGAGGGCATAAAACGAGTGGAGAGGAATTTAGCTAAGAAAGGGGTGAGTTGAGGTTGTTCCAGAAAAAGAAAGTAGATGACGGTGTTGTTTTCTTTTACATGTGGACTTGCCCACAAGGCACACTGTGTGGCCACTCACTGCCCCAACCAAACCACCCTTTTTTTGGTGCCAAAATTTTCAGTTTCTTATCATGCCACTTATGGTAATATGAGAAAAGACAGACCATGGGAAAATATATTTTTGTATTTGGTTAAGAGAGTTCAAAATTAATTTCGAAAAAAAAAACTTTTTGAAAATTATTTTTTTAATTTAAATTTTAAAATATATTTGTAGTATCTCCATATTCTATTGAGTGCATGGAACAAAACAGATCAACTGGTATTGTCATGTTTAAGTACATGTATGAAATTATTAAGGTTACTCATTTAGTATCTTAAGTTTTTAAATTTAGTTTTTTTAGTTCTTATAATTAGTAAGTAGATTTTTTTGTTTTTAAAGTTTGTATTTTAATTTTTAAAGTTTTATTCAAATTTATTTTAACTCTGTTAGTTAAAAAAATTTAACAACTTTATGAATTAAAATATAAATTTTAAAAATTAAAAAATCTACTTATTAATTATAAAATCTAAAAGATATAAGTTTTAGAATTATAAGGACTAAATGTGTAATTAAACCTTGTATTAACTATTCGAATGATAATTTTTACAACTCATCTGGTCTCATTCAAATAAAATTATTTACATTGAAATATGATATATTGTAATTTATATTTAATAAAAGTAAAAAAAAAAAAGCGTTTTTTTAGAGAAGGAAGCTTATTTCGTTTCATTCATAACAAAATAAGAAAAAATATGGAATTCTGTGAGAAATATGAGAGCTAGCATACAAAATTAACACTCTAGCTTAATTAGTAATGAGCAACAAAATTTGACTATCTGTTGACAAAACTCACCATTGATCTGGGTAAACATGTAACTAATTAATTACATTCTTTTATGAGAGCATGAAGATCGAAGTGACCCAAAGCAGAATTGTGTTATGTATTTTTTTTTATTGGTTAAAATTCATTAAAAATTACAAATTAAAAAAAGAAAGTCATTAAATAGAATCTAAGACCCATAAAATCTTGATTTTCAATAAATGTTAACGGACAATAGGAATTGTGTTCGAATTAGTGTATTAAAGAGAATTTGAATTCCCTTCTGTCACGAATCTAGATGTATGAAGAAGATTAAATAATTAATATTTTAAAGATTTTTTTTAAGTTGAATTTACTTAATGATATATGAACCGATTGATTTTCATCATACGATTCTAATCGTGTGACTGTGAAAATGTATGTTTTTTTTACGGTAGGAAATTTGTATGTGTAAGCGGGCGTATTCCTAAATTTCTCAAAATATACCTATGTAAGTGGTGATTTTGATTGTTGTAAATTATTTTTCATTTGTGTTTTTATAAGGGATGTTTTACATTTGTGTTATTACATTTTATAAGGAATTTGTGTTATGACATATATATATTAGGGTATATTTGATTTACTTGTTTTCTGTTTTGTTTTTAAAACTGTTTTTTTAAAATAATTTCATGTTCGGCAATTAATTTGTCATCAAAGATCTTTTAAATTTTAAAATAAAAAAAATAAAAAATAAAAACAATTAGGAGATATTTTCTCATTTCTCCTTTTCTATTTGTGTGATCTAGCTTAAGAGTGTGGGTAGGTGTGCATGTGAAGAGACATGATTTTGATGTAGGAATCTGTTTTACAAAAATGCTTATGTTAGCTTATTTTGGTGTTGTGATGTAATCATTTTTCTAACACGTGACAACTCTTAATAACACTTAGTAAGCATTTTAACATGTGACATGAAACTAAAAAAACATGTGACTTTAACATATGACAACTTTCAATAGAAGCTACATAAATATTATTGGCAAGAAAGGGAAAAAAAAAAGTTTGAATATTTGTGGAATGAAAAATGAGTAAATAAGTTCATTTTATGCAATGAGTAAATAAGTTGTGTAGTGATATTTTATATTTTAATTAAACTACAAACTATATCATATACAATAAGGTTATTAATTTTAAAACAAATACTCTAAAATTATAATAATGTTAATTTTCATTAATTGATAGTGTGAAAATTGTATACTAAAATACATGAAGTTATACTTACAAATATTAGAGGAACGAAAACTAAAAATTTGAATTTGAAATACATTTGACCATTTACAGGTTTAACTAAAAATAAGATTAATTAAATTTTGTACGTTTATTGCATTTTTAATTCAGCAAAAAAGTATCTGATTCTTTAAACAAATTGGAACGTGTCGAACTGATATTGAACTAACAGTTTTATGTGAATGTAAAATGTGATGCGATATGTGTAATGTGATAATGTCGACATACAATATAACTCACTGCATTGCGTATGCCCATATAATAAAGATATTTTAAACTTATGTAAATTTTAAAATATGATAAATAAAATGTTTAAAATAATACAAAATAGTATGTAATTAATTTAGTTATAACAAAATCAAGTATAAAATAAAAGGGTTCGTGTGATTAAAAAAATAAAGAAAAGGAATATTAAAAAATGTATAAATTTATATATAAATAAATAAGTCCATATATAATATAGGTATTTTTTGTATAAATTAATAACTACTAGTATAATACTAGGTATGACAACGGGGCCCGAACCTGTGGGGCTCCCTCCAGACCCGTCTCAATTTTGATGGAGAAAATCCGAGTTGATCGGGGTCGGGGTTGGGTTTTCCCCGATAGTCAAATTCGGATTCGGGGTCGAGGATGAGATTTTCAATACCCGCGTCAAATTCGTCCCCAAACTCGCCCCGCTAATAATTAATATATATATAACACATTGAAATATGAAACTATTAGATTGAATTTTATGTTAGTGTTGAATTGAATTTTATGTTCTATTTAAAATTATATTTTTATTTTATAAAAAATTATATTTTTTTAATAAAATTTTATAAAAATGTCGGAAACAGAGTGGGCGGGAAAAACCCGACCCCCATTGGGGATGGGATACATTTACACCCTGTCGATCTCAGGAGCGGGGATGGGGTGGGGTAAACAAAACCCGATCCCAACCGCCGTTGCCATATTTACTAGTATAAAAAAATGTTGTTCATTACATATTTAACGTTCTCTTTAGCACTTTTCAATCTGCTAGTTATGGTTGTTATTTTGTACCGCTTAAAAGCATGTCCTTGTGTCTTTCTAGTTTGTACTGCGTTGTGTTTAGCGCGTAAGCGCTTTTTCTTATTCTTGTATTTCTGATAAGAATTAGGGAAAATGTTTGGTGTTTTTTTCCCTCTTTTATCTTTCTTTGAATATTAGTCCTTTGGCATGAAATAATTATATTTAAGTTCAATAAGACTATTACATATTATAAAGTTTTTTGGATTAAATAATCGAATTTAACAAAGTCTAGAAATATTAATTGATCTTTAATAAATAAAAAAACATACATTAATTGATCCAATTGACAGATTGTAAATTTTAAAATTTAAATCCAACAACTATTTCTATATATATAAAATAAAAAGACTAAACTAGATCCATTGTTCGTAACATGACATTACTTTTGTTGTTTGGTCAGTGTAATCCCCACAACACAAAGTCGCTGAGAATAAGGAATTTATTGTTTGTGCTATTTTTACGAATCTCAAAATTCAGTACCCAATACCCCAGCACGTGAGAAGATGTTAGGTAGATATTTTAAGTCTAGGTAGGAAATATCTCATGCGCATTTAACATAATAATTAAATGAAAGGATATCTAATTTAATTATTGGATGACGGAATATAAATTTTGAACAGAAAAACTCTAAATTTTTAATAATATTTTTAGGATAAATAATCATTTTTATTCTTGGATGTGTAGAATTTTGATAAATTCGTTTCTGAATGATAAAATTTAAATTTTAATCTCCGAAAGTAAAAAAAAAAAAAAACACAACAAATTCATTTGTTAACTTTTATTCGTTAATGAAAAAGCTTAGTGACACATTTAGGGACGAATTTATCAGTGTTCTTCACATTCAGAGAATATGGCTATTAATCCAAAATAATAATTAATCTTCATCTTCTCCCTTTTAATCGTCACAAACATGACATTACAATAAACATTTAAAAAAATAGGAAAACAAGCATAAGTTATAATAAGTATAATAATAAGCATAATATTGATTAATAAGCATACTCTGTTGTTGTTCTGAAAATTTTATTGTGACAATATTAGATAGTGACAAAATTAAGTTAAGTCTCATTTTTTTAAGGATTATGATAATTACTAAATATGAGTTATTTTTATAATGAAAATATCCTTAAAAATGATTATTTAGCAGTTATTCATGCTTAATTGTTAAGAATTGATGTTTTTCCTATTCATGACGCAAATATGAAAATGAGGAATTAAAAGCCTAAGAGATGAAGAAAATAGCAAAAAGTTAAAAAAAGGTTCAGCCCAAGACGCACTGACGTGCTCGGTGCAAAAGCAAGCACGGACACTAAGCGAGGAAGAGGTGTGCTAAGCACGAATACAGACTCACGTGCTAAGTGAGCAGAGCGCGCTAAGCGCGAGTACGCAGGCCCAAGTCTACTCTAGCAACTATAAAAAGAGAGTCAAGTCAAGGAGAAAAGACACATCAAGTCTCAGAGCACTCTAATACACACTCAAAGCCTAAGAACTCTCCCTTAGGGACTTCCATCATTTTCTATTACCTTTTTTTCATTCTTCTTTTCCATCAATTTCTAAACTCATTCTTCAAGTGTAAAGTCCCTTATGGCTATAAGAGACTAAACCCTTAGTTAAGATCTGACAGACCTAAAAAGTCAAAAAATGTATTATATACTTCATATCTATCAATGCAAATAGGTGTTTTCTTTCCTATTATCCTTTCTTACTTTTAATTTTATGTATCATTCATCATTGCATCATCTTTGGGGGTTAGGTGCTCGACAAATGAGGATAATCCTTAATAGAAATACAAGGAAGGTTTTGTATGCATCAGTTTTAGGAATTAGTCGCTCAACAAAGAATAATTTCTAATAGAACTAAAAGGAAGGAGTATCTTAATAAAATCATTGCTAGACATAGAAGATTGCATTATGTCCATGCATAAAAGCAAACATCTAGAAATTGTAAACTTCAAGCATCTTATCAATTGAATCTTTGCAAAGACATTTAGGATAGGTAAGATAAGTTTGTCATCGTGAGACATCAGGGGCAAGTATTCTAATAAATGTGGGTAGGAAAAATTCACATAATTGATAGAGAAAAATCTCAAATAATACATCTTAGGTCAATAAGGCATGTTAGATCCTAACATTCTCATCTCATTGAATTCCTTATTATTTTCTTTTGTTTTCTATTAATATCTATTATTTAGTTACTATTTTTTAACTCATTTTTTCCCTCATCTCATCTTTTCCCCTTATAAATTGAAAATTATCCAACACAAGTACAAAATAAAGTTCTTATGAAAATCGACAATCGAACTTTCGAGTCTTTACTATTTGGACATTTGGTACACTTGACAAACAGTTAACAAATTACTTAATGGTTGTGTATTTTTGTTTAAGTCTCATATTTTTTGTAAAGTACTGTCACATTAGAAATTTAAGAGCAATAGACATATTATGCTTATTATTATGTTTGTTCTAACTTATGCTTGCTTTCTTATTTTTTTAAGTGTTTATTGTAATTTTATGCTTGCAACGATTAAAAAGGAGAGGGAGATGAAGATTAAATTATATTTTGGATAAATAATCATTTTTGTTCTTGAATGTGTTGAGTGCTAACAAATTCATCCCTGAATGTGCTACGTAGACTCTTTCATTAACGGTAATGGATAAAAGTTAACAAATGGATAGTTTGTCGCACTTTTTTCACTTTCGATGGCTAAAATTTGAATTTTCATCTTTCGTGGATGAATTTGTCAGGAAAGTACACATTCAGAAATGAAAATGACTATTTATCCATAATTAAGTGTATTAAAGATATTTTTCAATTCACAGCCAAAAAGTAATTTCTTTTGAGATAAAATTATCACTAAAATGGATATGAATTTTGTACCTGAACCATGTTATTAGGATAATTTTCTCCTATATGGTGTATTGATGTTTGTTCCTCCTACTTGGGTGAGCTCCTTCTCCAACAGGCGGGGTGAATATCTATAAAGACACTTAGACGTGCAAATCAACGATCTCCCTAAATATAGTAGATGAGAATGAACAATGTGTTACCTCAAGAATCTCATCATTTATACACACATATTATTAGGATAATTTTCTCATCTATGGTGTATTGATGTTTATTCGTCCTACTTCGGTGAGCTCTTTCTCCGGTAGGTGGGAGTGAATATCTATAAAGACACTCAGACGTGCAAATCAATGATCTCCCCAAATTTAGTAGATGAGAATAAACAGTGTGCTACTCAAGAATCTTATCCTTTATATACACATATTTATGGGCCTAGGATCCTTAGGTGTTACTTATGAGATTAGTGGAAATGCTAATTTGTAGTTACATGTTAATAAGGTCTTCATGATGATTACTTTTAGCTAAAATTCCTCCATTAATATTTTGCGGAGTTGACTTGTATCTTATCATATATCCATGTAGTATGTGGCTATGGTTAGGGGGGTGTTGGACTATAGTCGAGGGGGATTAGCTAAAAGCAAGAAGTGTTTGGCCATAGTTGGAGGGGTATCCAATCATGGGCAATGAGTGTTTTGCTTATGACTTGAGGATATCAATCATGCTTAAGATGTGTTTATCATAGCCAAAGGGTGTTCGACCATGGTTGAGGGGTATCTGGCCATGGCTGAGAGGTGTTATCCATAGTCAAGAGGCGTGACTATGTCCCAGGGGGTGTTCGGCCATTGTCAAGAGATGTGACTATGGCATAAGGGTTGTTCTACCATGTTTGAGGGGTGTCTGACCATGGTCGAAGTATTAAGTCTTAGGTGCTAGTTTGCTATATAGCCAAGGGGTATCTTGTAGAGAACGAAGAAGCCAATCTTTTATGATCAAATAATACTTAATTTGATCATTAGATATTCATCTTTATCTTTTGGATTTTGGAATATTCCCACAAATTGCTTTGAATCTCAAACCTTCTGTCATTCCTCACACTTACCATACCTTGCTTTGATTATTAGATAAGCTATGTTTGACAATGGCTCATGAGTGTGTGGCCAATTTATCATATGATCATTGAGTGTTCGGTCATATGAGTACAAAATTTTTTAACGAGATTTTCTTTTTCATATTCATGACAAAAGAATCAAACTTTTTTTGAGATATTCAAATAATCTAAATATCTATTAAGTATTTCAAGCTTTGTTAGTGATGATTATATTCTTTTATTATATCAATTTAAAGGAAAAGAGGTGATATTACAATCTAAGACAATGAAAACTTTTAATTTAAATTGTACTTAAAAGAAGTACATCTACATGTATCTAAACTTTGTGAGTAATGATTCTATTTTCTTTATTGTAACATTTTAAAGAAAAAGAGATGATATTACAATCTAAGCAAATGAAAATTTCTAAATTTAAATTGTACTTACAGAAAATTTAAATTTGTCTCAAGAGACTTACAAAGCAATTAAATACTATATAAGTAATAAAAAAAACTTTTTTTTCTACATGTAAAAGTTTATTTTGAAAAAAAATATATTCTAAGAATAACATACATGAATTTTAAACCCCAATTGAAATACTTACAGACATATTAAAGATACTAAAAATTTCCTATGTATTGCATAATTTTAGATATCAAGAAGCTAAACCTTTCTTTATGCAAGCATACATTCTAATTTCTAGATTTCTAACGGGGCATGCTTATAAAGTACTAAACAAGTCTACCCTTGATCTCGAATTACATCTTGTTTAATTATTCTTCTTTTTTATGTTTTTTTTTTCACTTTTCCATTAATAGTATATTGTATCAATAGTTACTGGTCTACTTAATTTGATAAGGTCAATCAAACTCCATTCCTCACCAATGGTATTGTGGATAATTTTAATTTGAAAAATGAGCAGGTAAGGGTTTCAATGCGTTAAAGTTAATGCTTGAATAAAGGCTTTTACTTTATGCATCTCTCTTTTTGCTTCCTACACCTTCAAAAAGATCCCAACAGACAAAAATATCCCTCATCCAAGCACTCCCTATTATGAAATGGTCATTCCAAAACATTATTCTATTATCGAATAGTTATTCCAGAATATTATTTTTATATTTTGGAATAAGTTTCCATATTACTTATTCCTATTCTGAAAAAGTTATTCTAAAATATAAAAATCATATTCTAAAAGTGGATACTTGAACACCCCCAAAAGTCTTTCCCTATCTTTCTTCCCAAAATCTCACCCCCAAAACCAACATTGTCCTTTCCTCTAGCCTTGAAACATTGCCCTAGAAAGCCTGACCCTCCCCCAAATCCTGAATCCTCTTTGACCTCCTGAATCCTTATAACCTCTGTTGCTAGATCTTGTCCTAGGGCTCTGAGTTCACGACATTGACCCAATCGACCTCAATCCCATCCCCATTGATCTCGCTCTCGAGCGTAGATTGAGTCACTCCAAGTGTGATGTTGAAGGTTTTGTTTTTCGATCTTCTTGTTTCAAGCATTTTTTTGCCATAGCCTTTGGATGCGGCATCAATAGTGGCGCAAACATATAGTGGAGCTTCTCTGGCATGGGGGTGTCGTTGGAGAAAGTGAGGGTATTTTTGTGCAATGGGGGTGCAGGAAGCAAAATGAAGCAGGTGTAGGAAGTAAAAGCCTTGAATAAAGGTCCAAAAGCCTGCATGGACTCAATGAGACATGTCCTCTAATCCATACCACCGCATCGCAGTTCTAATTTTCAAACAAAGAATAAAAAATCCGACTTCTGTGCCAGAGTTTCGGTCTTCCATTTTAATTTTAAAACAAAGCACATTTATTTAAGGATAAAATGAAGATATAGAAAAGTTAAAGACTAAAAAGCACATTTAGGAATTGAAGAAGCTGAACAAGATGACAATAAAAAACAAAAAAAAAAAAGACGAGAATATCTTCTAGTTGGTTTTGTTTTTCGGTTTTTAAAACTCTTGAAAAACAATTTTCAAAACTTAATTAAAAATTAATTGCTCAATCACATGGAATTATATCAAAAACAGTTTTTGAAACCAATAAGTGAAAAGGGACTCACAGAGGCCCTTAAATCGTAGAGATTTTCTTGGGGGAAAAATCTCACAACAGCACGCATATAACAGATTCAGAAAACTTTCTTGCACCAAAATTTATAACTTTCAGCTATGTAATCAAGCAAGAAGAGATATTCACCAGTAGGTTAATTCAATATATTTCTAACTTTTTATGGATTGGAGGTGCAGTTATTAACTTACAGAACTATAGTACAAATGGACTTTCCAAAGGACTAGATTTGATCCATGCTAAAGAATTGCAACAAATGATGGAATTGCATTTAGCATAGGTATTATATATAAAAAAAAATGGAGAAAAGAGGAAACAAAAGAGGATACATCACAAAGTAGATCCCACTTTCTCCCTAATACAAGAACCTAGTCTTTTCACAGATTTATCATCAAAAGAGATATCAATCTCCTTAATCTTAGTCACAAAGTCCATGGCTTCTTCATGCTTCCCTGCTTTACAATAACCATCAACTAGAATCTTGTAAGTTAGTTCACTTGGCCTGCAATTGTGCTCAATCATAAATCTAATGACTTCATTTGCTTCATCAAACAACTCCATCCCTGCATAGCCTGACAAGAAAGTATTGTATGTAACTATAGTTGGTTGAATCCCCTTAGTGGTCATTTCTGAGAGAACTCTAATAGCTTCCTGCATGAGCCCTTTTCTGCAGAATCCCTTGATAACAGTATTGTAAGACACAACATCTGGCTCCGGTACGGAGTTTTGAATTCCCTTGAGCACTTCTTCTGCTTTCCAACACTCATCCTCTCGGACATACAGATCCATCAAGCAATTGTAGGTGAAAAGATTTGGCTGCAATCCACATTCGTGAATGAAATGCAGCATTTCACGGGCCTTCGAAAACATCTTGTTTCGGGAAAACATCGAAAGCATGGAATTAATGACAACCAAATCCGGTTTGTATCCATACTTTTGAAGTTGATCAAATGCCCTTTCCATTCCCCTAAGGTGTCTGCACTTGTGGTTTGATAGGACAAGGGTTCTCAAAAGTATCCAGCTAGGAAAGACCTGACCATCATAAATTTCTTTCTCAACCTTCTCTATCCCCCTGACATTCCCAGCCTTGGAATAACAATGGAGCAACAGTGAGTACGAAGTTTCGTTGGGCTTAAAGCCCTTGGTCTGCATGTCCTGAATGACAGATTCTGCTGCTTTCCAATCACCTCGATGAGCCAGGGCATTTAGAAGAGCATTATAAGTTGTTACACATGGAGTAAAGCCTGATTTAACCATTTCCCCATACATTTTTGCAGAATCAACTTCAGATCCGCACCGAGCATATGAACTAATCAATGTATTGAATGTGTCTTTGTCAGGCTCAAATCCACAGTTTTTCATTTCCCTCAAGACCTTGTTAACATAATTGTGCTTACCCTCCTCACTACATACAGCAAGCATGGTGTTCCACGTAGCGCGATTAGGAGCACATCCATTCAATTTCATCTCACAGAGAACCTTAATAACATCTTCCGTTCTTGACTTCTTGCCTAGCATGGCAAGAACAGAGTTGTAAGTGTATACATTGGGAGCACAACCCAAGTCCTTCATCTTGCTGAACAACCTTAATGCGTCATCCTCCCTTCCTGCCTTACCATAGGCATCGATTACAGTGGTATAAGTAATAGCATTTGGCATAACCCCTTTGCTTGTCATTGTATCTATGACAGCCATCCCTTCGTCGAGAAACCCAGCCCTTACATAAGTTGCCGCGAGCTCATTGTAAGTAATAGAATCAGGAGGGCAATTATTATCCTCCATTTCTTTCAAGATGCTCAAGGCCTCGGTGTAAATTCCAGCCTTTCCAAAAACCTGCAGCATAGAATTATACATAACGGTTCCTGGTTTATAGCCATTCAATTTCAATTCAGCCAAAAACTTCCTTGCTTCATCCAGCATACCCTCTCTCCCACAAGCAGAAATCACAGTGCTGCAAGTAAACTCATCAAATTCAAGCCCTTTACTTCTCATCTCATCCAACAACTCCAAGATTCTACCCCAAGATCGACCCATCTTGCCGTAAACATCAAGCATAACATTGTAAGTGACCAAAGTTGGATCAAGACCAATCCCCTCCATCTTATCAAACAAGTCAATAGCCCGTTTATACTTCCCGGAGCGAGCATACGCATGGAGAATGGTTGTGTAAGCCCGGACATCAAGGGAGTATTTTTCGACAGGAATTAAATCAAACAACTTGGATGCAATTGAATGTTGTGACTCCCTCCCCAGTATCCTAACCATCAATTCAACTACCTGGTTGTCCAACCTCAAATTCTGATCACTCCCAAAATGCAACCAACCCCATTCAAACAGCAAGAGTGCCCTTTCCCAGTTCCCAGAAAGGTCCAAAGCCTTCAACAAGCTGGGAAAATCAGCCTCAAGCAACTCAAACTTAACAGAGTTGAAAAAGTCATTCAGTTCATGCAAAGGTGATCCAACAACTGAATTGAGCAGCAACTTACCCTTGTCAGATAAAAATCGAAACTTTGCATCATCAAACTGGTCCTCATCAATGATGGGGTCAGAACCTAAAGTGGGGTGCTTTGAATTAACTGACTTGTTAAAATTTTTTGTGTTGTCAAGAGAAGGAGGCACAATTGTGAGGGTGTGAGTGGTGATTGGAACTGAAGAGAGATGCTGAAGGTGTTGGAGAAGGGAATCTAACTGAAAAGAAGGAGGTGGTGATGGTGGTGGAGATTGTGGAGGTAAAAAAGTTGGCTTGAATTTCAAAGGTGGTTGTGTTGGTTTGTGTGAAGGAACAGGTAAGACTGGCCTATTGGGGAAAAGGGTACCCTCCATTGCCACAAGCAAGTGCAATGGCAACAGAAGAAGAAGAAGAAGAAGAAGAGAGGTTTATGATGGGTTCAGGGTGTGAACATAAGGATGAGATTGAAAGCAATTAGATTGAGGAAGGGTTGGTTGGTTGGTTGAGTGAACCAAAAAGGGAAAGGGAATGGAATGTGTGGAGACAAAACAGATAGAGAGGATGACCCATTGACCAGCAGTGAAAGTAGTGAGTGACTCCTATTGAAAATATGTTATAACCTCGTCTCAAACACTAGTGTGACTGTGTGAAGAACACTATTCTTGGGGATCGATCAGAAATGTTTTAGATAGTTATATTGATAAAATAATCTGAAAAAAATTAAAATGAAAGAATTTTATTATTTCATTTCATTTGATTACGTGAATTAACTAACACAAATTTATATTATGTTTATCGTATCTTCAAATAAATAGTAGTTGCTGTAATGTTTTTGTGCTTAAAACAATTATCCTCTAAGATTATTTATTTATTTTGATAGTTTGCATTTTAACTTAAGATATTTTTATAACCTCACTCACCATTATGTCTAAATCCTCCTCATTTTCATTGTGACATCTTCTATCCAAACATGCATATAAATGAAAGAAATATATAAAATATAGAATCTAATTAAATCAATTTTATTTTATAAAATTGTAAGTAAATTCACGTGGATCAAAGATTCACATTCTATCAAATGAAACTTCTGAGTGAAATGACATGTCACATCCAAAGTTCTCCATAGCATTGTGTCCCCCCCATGGGTAAAAGGTCCACACAATGTTTTTAAGTATTGTGTGAACCTTTTACCCACATCTTATCAAAGCATTGTGTCCCGCCCGAAGTCCTCAAGCATGAGGTTCCTTAGAGTAATTCACCTAGTCATATGCTCCCACGAACACAAGGTTCGAGATCACAAACAATACACAGGAAGTGAGTTATCACATTCATAAATAAGTAGAGATAAACAAAGACACATATATATAATATATATAATATAAGTATAATAAACTCAACTTAGCACAATTCACATCATTTTATTACTCATTGTGTAACATCACTTGTCCCAAGGATTTAATCACAAAATCTCATTCCACACCTTCACATTAATCACGTGTTCAAAACAATAAATCTCAAATATAGCACAACATCTCACACTCACACAATTCATTACCCACGATCACGTATCAAGTCACAATGATCATTACATAGACATTATGCAACAAATATCCTAAGACTTAATCTTATATGTAAAGTGATACCATGTCAGTGAAAAACAATACCAGGGAGCCCAGGAGTACATAACAAGAGACACCACACAAAAGGTATGACAGGTGACTCTCACTACATGAAATCATAAAGTGACCAGTCAGGGTCATTCTATTTTGTGAGAATGCTCGAACCATATGGGATCAACATAGGCTTAAAGGAGCACTCAAATCGAGTGTATTTACCCCCAATGCCTAGACTCTGAAAAATCTGTTAGGGTCTCACCTTCCTGATTCAGGTCCAACCTCTAAAACAACTTTTGCGCACAAACACTGCTCATGAATTCTACAATACCCACGACTTCACACTCGTTTTCAAACATGTTTAACACATTGCACTACAATTTCTAACTTGGAACCCTACACTTTCTTTTTAACACCTCACGCATAAACACTTTTATCAAGGCAAACATCAGTCTGGTTATTGTATAATTCACAACATAAGTAATATCACATCAAGTATTAACCAAACACTTATTCACACCAATATTCCATGTCCACAATTTATCATCTCACAACGTCACAATCCACCATCACATGTTCACGCGTATCTCACAAATGAACACATGCTCAACTTGTCACTTATACTCAATCTCAATCACAATTTCATAATCCTAAAATGTTATGTCATTAAGCCTATGAATCATATACAAATCACACAGTGCTAATATTTACATGGCACAACACACACACACACACACATACACACACACATATATGTCATACAATAGCAATCTTTCAACATTTAAGGCATATAATGATTCACTTATTCATTTAGTTAATAGCAACCACACGTATATGTATAGTAAACAACTATATCCTTACATTTCTCCTAAGTTACTATGACCTTTGTAGAGTAATATTACAAGTACAGGGGATGTACTACTCCTATTAAGTTCATACTTATCTTGTTTGAAAGCTAAGACCATTATTTACAAATCTTATGTTGATTACAAAACCATTTTTATCATTAACTATGTTTAAACCTAAGGTAAACATTGGATCATTGCTTAATCTTGATAGTTCAACCTTTGCTCAATAGTTTGACTTTATAGGGGGCTATATAACTCCTAATTGAGTGAAACAAACGACACTTGTTAGCTAACATCTGGAGCTACAACTTTTATGAAGACAACAAAACCTAATTCAATAATTTTCTTAGTCATTTTTAGGCTACAAGTTAACTCACGTTGTTAGAAAAAGAGCACGGGCTTAAAACAACTTATTTTCATTAAGCACGGGTGTACTCTCATCAAGCACAGTCGTGCTTTGCTAAAAACCTCTATTTTGTGAAGCAAAAGAGGCATAATTTAGGCTTCAAAACACCCCTAAATTTAAAACAAATAGCACAAAACATGTTATCACATCATGGGGAAAAAAACCCTCAATCAATTTCAAGAAAACATGCAAGAATCAAGAATTTCCAAATTTCTAGGTTTTTAACATCCAAAGTCAAACACTCAATTAAATCATTCAATTCATATCAGGGCATCAATTGACCCATCAGACATGAGCAATATGTAGCTATCATTGTACAGGCAAAATCAAAACGCATAAAACACCTCAAAATTAATCCCAATTTGATCCTCTAAGGATCCCTACACATGTTCATTTTAACCTCAATTATGATAAACTCATTTCTTACCTCTAAGCATGCTCGCGTGTGTAGTCTGATAGTGATAGCAATATCTCTAGTAGTTACCTAAGATTCCTCAAGCTTTACCTCTAGTTACTCTTTTAGGGTTTCCAAGTGTTAGAGAAAACAATGGATTGGAGCTTCAATTTCACTGCCTTCATGAGAGGGTCATTTCTCTCGCTATCAACGTTTTTTCATAAATCCCAACGGTGGTACTATGCAAAAGTTAGTTCCAAATGTGGTGTAAAAATTTAAAGATGATCCAACGGTTCATGATTATGGGATCATAGTTTTACTGGGACATGTCTGAGTGTATTCGAGAAAAAGAGAGAGTTTTGGAAAAGAAAAAGATAACGAATTTGGGAGAAACAGAGAACACAAAAATATATCGTAAATGTAAAAATTGACCTAATATGTCTCTATTTATAACTAGGATACTCTAAGTCTATTATTTACTCTATTTTCTTTATTTTATAAAAAGGAACTCTATTTTATTGTTTCATTAAATAAATAATCAATTAAAACATCCATTTATTTCCTAAAACATCATTTTACTCTATTTGTTTTCTAATACTATGAAACTCTTATTTTAATTAACAAAAATAATTTTCTCATTTATTTAATTTCTAAAAACTCTATTACTTTTTAAATAAAATTATTTTACGAAAAATGAGATGTTACACTCATGCAAAAGAGCACACACCTTCTGAAGGTTGTAAATCAAGTATAGGATTTCTACTAACACAAACACCAATTATGGTATACTTTATTTCCTAAAACCTTCACAGACCCCTACATTAATATTCGCTAAGCCTCTTCAAGTTCTCCTTGAGTTTTCTTTCAAAAAGTCTATCTAGTCTTCACTCTAAGTATTCTTTCTAAAAGCTTATTTAGGTTTCACCTCTAGTATTCTCTAAGCCTCAACAAAATCTACCCAAGTATTGTTTCAAAAAGAAGCAAGTGACACACACACACACAATGATGCTTTTGATTTATACCCTTTATATCCCACTTTCTTTCCCAGCAAAGAACTCTATCTTCACTTCATTGTCCTGAAATAGAATTTGAAGATGATTGTTGCTCATTTTCTTGATTGGCTTGTTGATTTGTTGTGAGTTGTTTCTATCAATATAATTGGTTCCTCCTTCTTCCTTAGTTGGGACAATTTTCACACAATTTAAATTCAAAATTATGGTTGTAGGTACTTGTTGTTGTTAATGATTCATGACTTCTCCTTTCTCCAACATAGTCATGAGTTTTGCTACTTCAAAAAAGTGAGTCTTTTGCAGGTAAAGTCATTTATCTTCTTTGAGTTGTTGCATATTTCTTTAGACTTTTTTCTTATTCTTGGTTGCCTTGCTTGTATAGGAGTTGTAGTTGACAAATAGCTTTTTCTTCCACAAGATGCTTTGTGTTTTTAGAAGAGATTGTCACTTCAGATGATAATGCCTCAATACATTATTGCATGGTGTCTTTATCATAGCTTTTGGTGTGTGCTTTTGAATTGTATATACATGTTTGTTTGCATTGTTCTTTTCTACAATGCATCTTTTGATGATCCTCAAGTTACATGTAGCTTTTGATATCTACTCCTTGACTCAAGTTACCTCCAAAATCATGTTTCTAGTCATATGCAACTTCTGATATCTGCAAGGGCATAAAATTCATGATAACCCTTTTGCTTTTGATTTCTTGCTTCTAAAGTTTGGACAATCTTCATATTTGAGATTCCTTCACTGTAGGTCAATGCTTCGCACCATTTTCATGCTTCTTGATTAAGTTCCATCTTCTAAAGGCAAATAATTAGTCACACAAGTTTAAAGGACTTAGAATTTGCTTCTTAAAAGTTTGTAGTAATTAAACATTTTTACTTATAAAGGGTTCTACTTCAACACTGGTTACTGGTTAAATTGTACAAATATATATATATATATATGCATGTGGTATAACAGTTTATCCTTGTTATCTTTTGTTTCAGGTTCAACATTTGAACCTTCAAAAGATATTATCCATTTTTTTAAAAAAATATATATTTAACTAAATTACCTCAATTCCATCTTATAGGCCCATCTTATACAAGCCCATTTGCTAACCCTAAAATCCCTTTTACCTATGTATAAATGGATGAGTCACCACATACAACATATTATCTTTTTCAGAGATACACACTAATTTTGTTCTTTTTTTTTCTTTCCCTTTCCTTTATCTCTTCTTTTTTTTTTTTCTTGTAATATCTTCTTTCTTCCTTTGTATCCCTATTTTCTCTTTCCATTGCTACTTTACTATGACAATCTCTTTGGCTAACATTTTGATGGGAAAAAAGTTATTGTGGGCAAACAAGTATGTCCTGGTGAGAACCAGTATAATATAAGTTGAGTCATTTGTAGCACTTCGATCCATAATGCATTCAATTCAATGGCCCAATCAATGATTTGCAATAATGTTCAATATTCTATCTAACATCTTAATTGGACTAGTCATAGCATCGATTTTTGGTCAAATCGACCAATTTGATTCAAGTTTAATAACACTAAATGAAATTGAGATGTGAAAATCCATGTTAGGGAAATACATAATAAATTTAATGTTATTCTACATTTCTTTAACTTATTTATTGCCTGGAACAAATTTTGTGTTTTCTACTAAAAATAGTTACAATTTGGTGATCTTGGCAAAATAAGCAAAGAAATTCTAATACTTCCATTTATATTTTTGTACTTGTCAATTTTTTTCTCTTGCAGTTTAAGTTCGAAGATGGTTGCATTCGATGCTGAATATTCATTGGTGTAAATGGTTACCAATAGTTTCCTTTTCTTCACAATTTTAAGCTCATTTAATTGCTTTTAGTTTCTTTTTCATTGATTCGGTCTTCAAAGTTGGTGGTTTCTATTATTGCTTATCATTTTGAAGATTTACTTTATATATCAATGGCATAAAAGGTGTATGATTTTTTTTAATCGAAATACAAAACTAATAGAAAACAAATATAGGCAATTTAGTTTTCAAGAGATTAGGATTAGGATTATTTTATAACAATATTCAATTTCTATTCCTATATTGGATTTACATTGATCACTTTATGCACTATAATTATGTTGCTAATGTTAGATGCATTTTATTGAGCATTAAGCATTTTGGGCATTACCTTAAAATAAAGACCTAAAAATTGATGTTCTTGATGTTCTCCTTTTCATTGGGGTTTCTTTGCTACTTCTATATACAAAGGGTTATGCTTGTTGTTCATTTTGGGTCTAGCTAGAAGTTGTTGAGACAACTCAATGATATGGTAAAATGACCACTTGATGCTATATTGACTGCTTTTATTCTCTTAAATGCTCTTTCACTCACACAAAAAAGCTTTCTTAACAAATTTAAAATAAAATTAAAGAAAATAGTCAATGCTATATCAAGTGATCATTTTACCTTATTATTAACTTGCCTCAACAACTTATAGATCCAAAATGAACAAGAAACATAGCTCTTTGTGTCAAAGTAGCAAATAAACCTCACTAAAAAGGACAACATCAAGAACATTAGTTTTCGGGTTTTATTTTTAGGTCATGTCCAAAATGCTTAATGCTCAAATACAAAATACATTTTTTTAAGGGAAGGGACCTAAATATAAAATAAATCTAGTAGAGGGTAAACAATAGGAAAGAATAGAAATGAAAAAAAGCTTTTTTATATGACCAGTGATTTTTTTAAAAGAATGAAAGTAGCTGATGCATTATCAAGTGGTAATTTTGTTTCATTTCTTTCATGTTTTTCTAGCAGGACCATTTTTTACATTTTAATTGGGAATTAACTTTGATTCTTTGGATATGTTTAATGCTTTTCAAGTAATGTTTGTCTTTTTTGTCTATCTTGCTATTTGGGTCTTGTGATCAGTAACTTTTTCTAATTGTCGCTAATCTTCATCATCTTCATTGTTAAGATTGTCGTCGTTACAATCACCACCACTATCATATAAATTAGTATAAAAAAAATATTTTGAGCCAATTTAAAATTTCCAGTTAATTCACATTTACAAGGATCATGGTTAAATAAAAGAAAAAAGTATTGTAAAATATTTTCTTTATAACATACTTTTAACAAAAATTTATTAAAAATCATAAAAATATATAACATATAATTTATTTAGCAAAAAATGTGGCCTATGCAATTTTATAATTTAATCAAGGCTTAGTTTTATTTTTGGTATCCTAATTATATTTAAATATTAATTAGATCCCCCAATTATTAAAACGTTCAATTTGATCCCCAATTAATTAAAAGTCCGTAATTGTATCTTTTCTGTCAAATCCTCACTTACAGTGTTTGTTTTCTACGTATGTGTCAGGTGACATGGCTTGGGAGGTTATACATGTGACCGTTGGCAGCACAATCAACTTCATCTTTCCCCTTTTATACCCAAACACAAAATTAGGGTTTTCCTCATTCCCAATTCTTCTGCACCTTGTTCTTACTTGGAAATGTCGTTGTTTGAAGCTCGATGGTGTTAGCGATGGAGCTCCACTGCCGCTTGTTTGCAATTGCGAACAGTTGGCAGTGGTGCAAACACGTTCACGAGGACTCATTTTGTTTATGAATATGATTGATTTGTATTTGTGTTTTTCTTTGAGAAATAGCGTGGGAGTAAGAGTGGCTGCAACTTCTTTCAATGGTGTCCAAATGACATTGATGACAGAGACCTTGTTATTGGCAGACAGAGGAGGAAGATTAACAACAACCTTCTTGGACATGAGCTTGGACATCTATGTTTCAAGAGATGAAAGATTTGGTCACTTGAAATTGTCAAACTTTCTTGCTAATGCACTGAAATCCATAGCTCAAGTTGTCAAACCTAAGTTGGAATTACTATTCGACAACACCCCTGAAGATTTTGATAGCTTTGAAGATGTATTTAAACTCTATGAAGATGAGATTAAGGTGCCAGAAAGTATACTAAAGAATATTAGGGATAAAATCCCTGTAGAGATGCTCAAAGAAATTCTCCAAGCTGATGGTGAAAGGTCCCTCAAGTTTCCAATACCTAAGTGATTTCGCATGATTCTTTTACCACTCACATGGACACATATTGTTACCCTTACACAAAAGAACCTAAATTTTTCATGCATGACAGTGATAATGAGTTTTAATGTTTCCTGTGTAAGACTAACCATGATAATTAGCTAAATTGTTATTATATGTTAACGTGTCTCATTCTTTCTATGAAGCAAATCATAAGTGAACATGATAATCAATTTTTATTTTGTTAACTAATAGTGGATTCAATCTTCAAAAATAATTCAAGTTTATTATTTTTATTGATATGTTTTATAGTTAACTAAAAATAATTATTAATTAGATGTTCGAATCAATCTTGACTTTGAGCAATAAATAGGATAATAAATGTAGAGAATGAACCTTAAGCAATAAATAGTGATCCTTACCTTTAAGACATTAATGTTATTTATTCAAATCTTGTTGGACCTTGGGCCTTCATGAGCAGATTACCATCTAGGTAATTTGTCTCTTGAACTAGATTATGCAAGTGATTGTCTTTGATTAATCATTTTCCTTATAAAAAAACCAAATAGTCCGAATACCTACGTGTTAGTTATTTAAAGAGTAATTGGGAATTTCTTTGATCCCCTCCCTACTTACCTAAGTATTACAATCGAATTTGATCGTATTTTAAGGAAATCTATTTTGGTCTTATTTGCAGTTTATTTATTTATTTATTTCAATTGATCTTATGTATCTTAAGAATTTATTTCAATTGATCCCCTCCCTACTTACCAAACAGTCCGAATACCTACGTGTTAGTTATTTAAAGTGCACATATTCTTTTTACATTCCCCAAAATTTCGAAATCCGATCTTATTTCATCCAAAGCATCCAACAATAAATAAAAGATGTTTGCGAGTTAGAACAGCCTATAAATAGTTCAAGACCAAAATGAACTTCTACAGCTTCATTATAACCTTTCAACCTCGGACCTGGGTTTCTTTTTCTGAACAGTAAACTACTACTTCCGTACATAAATTCAACCCCAAATGTAGTAGTCTTCTAAAATATAAAAGTAAACGAAAGATGAGACTGAGAAGAGGCAGACAGAAGTAATTAAGTGGGTACACACAATCACTACAATTTCATATTTGAAGTGCTTTGCTTTTTAGAGCCAACAATTCCAGATAGCTTTCATTTTTGTGCCATTCTTATTGGTTCTTTGGATCTTAGCTAGCCTTATGTTTGCAATGCCAGCATTATGGAGATATCCTCATGTCCAAAAGGGTTTTGGTTTGCTATGTATATTACCTTAGTAAAATGAATCATTAATTTTGTTTTGTTTTTTTACTTTATCTTTATTTTTAATGTTGTAACTAACATGTATATTCAAGGCTAAAGTTGCACAAAAATGCTTTACTTCCGAGAACATACAAGAATTTATCCCGACAAAGAAACCAAAAGTTCAACCAAACACTTGCACAGACAGTTGAGTGAATCAATGATCCATGGCAAAAGCAAAAAAACATGAAAGAGTGAAGGGGTATACTACAAGTAAGCATATCTAGCATTTGCGTATTGTTCTCAACAATAAGAGCTACGTACCACAATGCGCGAGAAGTGTGTGCCCTTTCATGTCCCCACGGGATAATTGACTAATTTCCTGAGTTTACTTTTTTTATACAATTTTTTTTCTGCGTTTGTGTGTGTCATGGGAAAAGAATGATAGAAAGTGTGTTGGTTTCCCATGAATAAATTTACACGAGTTGACTAAAATTTGAGAGATTTGAGATTAGGGTCTGACCAAAAGACACCCTATTTATTCTTTCAAGTTCACGAGGGAATTTGAATTTGTTTGGACCAGGTAAATAGTGGCCTTTGTGCAGCCCAAAAGGGAAAAAAGAGTTTCTTCAACGTATGATGTGTGCTTCTATTAATATAGCAATCTATTTTCTTTTTATTAAGAGAATCCCATCTATGTTTGTTTTTCATATTTTTTCCTTTCACTTTTAAATATTTATTTTAATGATAAAACGTAATCATTGAATTGAAAAGTATTCGTTTTAATTATGTTGATAAATTTATTTGGAGTGTACCTTTCTTCTATCTCAAAACTTTATGGACTAAATAAATAAGTCTTAATTTGGATTTGGTCACGGGTATATCCCCCTTGTAAATAAATAGGCCCTTTTCTTAAAAAAATATTCTCTCTTGTGAAGGTTGTTTGTTCTTTTATTAGTTTTTTCGTTTGTTCTTTTGTTAGTTAGTATTGGTGTTTTATGTTTGTTTTGTTCAATTTTCAGTTGTCTGGTGTTCAGTGGTGATATTTTGAAACAAAGATTCCTAACTTTGCAATAGTTTAAACACTAATTAAATGAAACAACCACTGGCTTTCCTTTATTGTGTGAGTGCTCTGCACAATCAAACGTTTGGATTATGGAATCAGTGAAAGATATGTCTCGTGAACTAGTCCGGGCTAATTAATCAGTGTTTTATAATTTCCAGTGTCAACAATTGTATGTTGAAAAATTGTACTCCGTACATTTTTAATTTGTCCAAAAAATATTTATTGATTTTAAAAAAGAGAGTATTAATTATTTTTTTCAGTTATACTTTATTTCTTACTATTTTACCTACACATTTAAAGAGCCTTATGAATAATGAAAAAAAAAAGTGATTTAAAAGGTGATAAGTTATGCTGATCACCAGGCAGAGATTCATCAACAATTTATTAAATGCTTTGCACCAACAATGTAGTGACTAAAACTTAAAAAAACAACAACGTAGTGACTAAACAAAGAGGCTTTCTAATTAATGACATAGGGACAATTGCTCGATCAGGAGTAAAAAAAGTAAGAAAAATGTTAACCACTATACTAAAGACACTAAAAACATTAATTAGTTAAAGAACTTAAAATAAAAATATTTTTATTAAAAGATGAAAATTTATATTGTTCATGATTTTTTTTTTCGTGTAATTTTCATACTGAATGTTTTTTTTTTATTTTCTTAACCAATATTCTTAGCTAGACCAAAAAAATAAAATATTTTCACTACAAATCATGTTAGGCATACATCGAAAGTTATGATAAAAGTGTATTAATAACACTTTAATAAGAATAAATATTTAATATAATGCAAAAGAATTTGTCTCGTTGTTTAATTAAAAATTATTATGTATTATAAATTTATTAAATTTTATGAAAATAATAATAATTAAAAGTCATACTAAAAATGAATTTTTTATTGGATTATAATTATATAAAACTTTTTACACTAATAATAAATAAATTTTAAATTTCTTTAATAAAACTTCATTTTTATTCCTTATCTAATATCTTTATGACACTAGTTAGTTTTTTTTAACTCATATGACACTAGTTAGTGTTTACTGTTTACCATATTTAAATAAATTCATAACCACGTTATAACTTTTTTTTAATAAGTATTACTTTTAATAATTATTATTTTTTTATAATTATTCAGTAACAATTTTCTTACATTACTTTTAAAACAACTATTGTGAAACAGAGGGGTACATGCTACACTGTGAAGGCTCAAGTATATATAGAAGGGCTCTAAATTCTGATAGCTGCTGCAGTTTTTCTATTATTATTATTATTTTGAGTGGCTAAAAACTCAAATGCATAACAACCATTCTTAAGAATCTTCCGAGTACGAATATACTTTCCTTAGTAGCTTCGTTTCTTTCTAATAAACAAATATATTTAAATCGTCTATATTTTCTTAACTTTATTTGATTTTCCATTTATTTGTTATTATATTAAATTGGGGCCATATTCAAGATTGTACTCATAGTAGTCTAGTAGAGGCAAATACAAAGGAAAATCATCATCTAATATACATACATACCCTATAGCCCCCAAAAGAATGGAAGGTCATGCATGGGTCTTGCCACTAAATTGTACTTTGGAATAAAATATAGGGTTCAGTAAGGAATATTTTTATTACGAATTAATTACGCATTTATTATGAGAATATTTTAATAAAAAGAGTTGTGTCACATTGATTAGCATTTGTCTGAAATATAACATGACACCAAAGTATACCTGTGAACAAATAATGTGCTTCTTGTGGGATACCTAGCGTTTCTCAATCATTCAATGTCCAATATCACTTCACATGCTCGCATGTTAGGTCGTAGCTAGGGTTATCCATATAAATATAGTTTAATTAAATTATTTATTTGTTATGGTATTGGATCGTATCGACTTGCGTGTGATACCCAGAGAGGTAGCAAGCGGATATATATTCTCTGTGAGTCAAATTTAACTTTCAAATTAAAAAAAAATTATTACAAAAATATATTATTTTTTAACATGCTTTTAACTTAAATTTATTAAAACTTATAAAATTATGAGTTTAATAGACATGTGGTGTTATAGTAAAAATTTTAATTAATATAGTGTGATGGTATTAAATAGTTGGCAAACAATTTTTCTTTAAGTATGTAATCACGAGTTTTGTTTTTCATTTGTTTTAGTTTTAGTACTAAAAAACTTGTTTTATTTTGATTTCATTTGATAATTTTAATGAAATTTTAATATTTTTTTATCATATCATTAACTTTTTATTATGGAGTAAGAAGATAGAAAAAAAGGATAAACAAGATAAATATTATTTAATATAAAAGACAAATGATATATTAAAAAATACATTGATTTTTTATAACATTTAATTAAAAATATTATTACATTTCTTAATATGACAAAACCTTAAACCTTAAAATAAATGAGACGAAGCAACTAGGGACTAATAAAGAATACATTAAAGTCAGCATTTTTCAATTCAAGAAAAGGCATGATTGGGCACTGACATGAGTGGCCGTCCTCAATTTCATAGTTACCATGATTGCTCTTTGTGAACATTCACATAATAGCCAACCAATGTAAAACTTATAATAAGCTTTAGTTTGACTCAGAAGTAGTATAATAGAAAGGCTTTCTTAATTTTCGTTAATTTTAAATCACTAAAATGGTGATTAATTTTATTGTTCCTCTCATACATGAGTAGCTGCAGCCATGTTGGAACAAATAATTGACCCCTCCTTGCTTCTACTCCATGCTTTAGAGGTGGGAAACTTCTTAGTCTCCGTTGCTATCTCTTCTTTTTTATTTTATCTTTTAAGGAAAAATAATTCCAATATATTATATAGTCTAAAAGTCATTGAAATGCTTTGTTTTAGACCGCTCAAGCAAGAAGTTTATAAGCTTTGTTGACTTTTAAATTTTCAAAGAAATCATATACGGCGTTGCTAACTTATTCATAGCAAAGAAAAAGAACCAATAAGTGGGTTGGTGGAATAATAATTAATTTAAATATATATGGGTGTGAGTGTAGAAGTTTTCCATGTGACCGTAATCGTATGGAAATTTTGCTCAAAATGGCCAACACAACAACAAATTAAATAAATATTTCCTTCATTAATTAAAAACAACATTAAATAAATTAAGTAAATCGCATTAAACTCGGAACATAAACCTTTTCTTCATATAAATCGCAACAATCAAGCAAACTCCTAGAGACTATACAGAGCAGAGAGGCCCCAAATATTTATCAGTTGTCAAAACCAACTACTAAAAATTGAATGGTTAAACGTAATTGTGGTTTTGATTTGAGAGCTTATGAAGGAAAAATATATTCAATTATTTGGCATAAGAATTTAAAACAATTATCAGCGTGCCGGGTGATTCATGTCATCATGTATGCACATTTTTGTTTATTAGTAATTTAGTATGCATGGTTAAATAAATGTACATAATTCTAAATATAAAAATGTCAGGAATGCTTGCCTCTTTTTGTTAGCAAAAACACAAGCAATAGTATATATATATATGGTTGACCATTAAAGTGGATGTAAAACATGACACAAGGCTACAATATAGGCTATAGAAATTAAAGTTCTTGCCCCGTTTACTAGTATGCGTAGACAATGGTTCCTTGAAAGAGAAATATCGGGTTAATATTTTGCAAAGGAGCATACACGTAGTATCCATCTTAAAATGATTGATTGTAATTTAGTGCGTAAGATGTGACTTATTCAGTTGTTGATAATAAATGCAAATGAAGATTATTATTCAAGTAGTTGACACAAATATGTAAAAAAGTTAATGGTATAAGAATAAAAGCGTAATATATATAACTCTTGATGTAAGTAAATGAAAGTCTCTGTTATAGACTATAGTTACTATTTTATAGAATACAGTAGGGTTTCTTCACACAATAAATAAATAAATTATAGAATAGCGACGTCTCTTAAATAATAAAATTGAAGTTGATGTGCAATAGTATGACATAAGGCTAAATACATCCCATTTGTAAGTATGCATGCGTGGAAAATTAATATTACATTGACAATTTTAATTAGCAGTTAAAATACTACATGCTCTGTTTATCAACTTGCGTAGAGTGACAGTATTAATTGAGTTAAAAATTTATCGAAAGAGTTATGCATTATGGATAATATTTATCTGAAAATATTCATCTTGAGTAATTTAATCTTTTAATATACTAAAATGTGTCATTTTAATCTTATATTCTTTTTTTAAAAAAATTAATTATACTTTTAATATTTATCGTTTAATTTATATTCTTAAATTTTATCTAAATTTTAATGTGAACAAAATTGCTAAAATTTATATAAATTTTCATTTAATAATAAAAACTATTAAAATTAATATAAAAATGCTAATGAGTAATTAACTGAAATAATATAGAGGCTTATAAGAAAAACTGAAATAATGTAAGGAAATTATTCAATAAGTAATTTTATTGTGCCCATTGATTTACGTCAAATTCTTTTTTTACGACCAAACACATTATAAAATCCAAGGAAGAACGGATCTTTCACTGAAATTGTAAAAGGAAATATTAGTAGCAATCGTGTGAACTTTTCACTTATCTTTTATTTGTTACTATAAAGTATAAATATATAGCAAGCAATGAATCTCAACCTTCCAAATATTCTTTTGCCACTTGTCTAACCAAAATAAAGGAAAATATAAATGTCCAAATGGACAGGATCTGCATTTGTGTGTGTGATTTATTTTGATACAAAACCCTAAGTTTATAATAGCGCCAATACATATAAGACATTAATGATGTCTCCGTACATAAAAGATCACTTTAACTGAGTTTTCTTTAATCCAATAATAATAATAATTTATAATTATTAATAAAAATAATTATTTTTTAGTATACATATTTTTTTATTTTAAATTATCTTTTAATATATAATTATTTCTATTTGTTTCTATTTTTTATGAACCTTTAAAATATAACTATTTTTCTTTTTCACTTTTCATTATCAAAAGTACATACAGAGACTTCTTTTTCAACTAATAATAATAATAATAATAATAATTTCACAAGCGTATGGTTGAAGTCGTATGTGTGTAGAAAAGCACGTACCAATTAATATTAGAATGAAAGTAACCAAAAAATTATATTAAAAGTTATATAAAATTAACTGGCTGCTTATTCAAAAATTCATGTGATTTTTCTGTTTAATTTTGAGTGTCATAATAAAAATTTATTAATAATTAATATTCACCCTTTCATATTTTTGCATAAAAGTATATAAGATTGGACGCCAAATATAAGTGTCTCTGCACTAGGATTTGAATCATGTTTTGTCACTGTATAGAAAACTAGCTTTTTCTCTGGACCAAACTCTCGGTTAATATATTTAATATACATTTTGTTGATTAATTTAGATGTAATGAGTCAAACATAAATAAAGTGGCAGCGGTTGATATTCAAACAACCCATCGTGTTATTATGAACTAAAGAATGGTCGTTTTTAACTGATTAATATATATAAACGGATTTCTTTTACGTACTTCTTGACATGTCAAATTTGGTATATGGGAATTCTACTTAGAAGGATTTTAAATTATTTCTCCCTTTGTATTCTTATGTGCTCTAAATTCTAATATGACTTTTGTGGAGCTAATTACTTTTCTTTGTCAGCAGTTACGGTTTTGACCGTGGAAGTCATGTTCCCACTTTTGAACCGACTTTCATGCAAGTACTCCGGACAAATAATTAACAATGTTTTGTTGGTTTAAATTCAATCACTTTTTTGGGACGATAAATTGATTTTGTTTTATGGTGATATGCACTCCATACAAGAGCATGCTTTGATGAAAAGGAATGCTAAATCAGCGAGGAGTTCTATGCAAGGTACAATAAAATATAACAATTTGATAAGTTATTTTGTTATTTGCTAAATCAGCATGGAGCAGGAGGCATGCCAAGATAGAATCATTGGCGACAAACATAATATACAATAATTTATGAAATCAATGTTAAAATGAGAGCCACATGAAAGATTAAGGAAAAGTGAGAAGGGACTGGAAAATGTGTAATAACAATTATGAATTTAGATATATATGTCGAAATGAGTCACAATTTGCGATCCAATTAAATTGATCGCATGTTAGTTTGATGGGACTGGAATAAATGACTTATTTTAAAAAATAGACTGTATAACAACCTTATTTACTCCACCTATATAGATCACTCGAATTTCGTATGTTTGAGTTGGGTTACAAGTGAGTTTGAGAGATTTTTTTCTTCTCTCATTCTCATAATCTTATTTTATTTGTCTCAAAGCGTTACACTTGACGACCAGCACAGTCCATAATAATGTCCTACCCTAACCCCTCAACCTTAACAGTCAAACCCAACATACAACATCCACAACTTCAACTTTAGCGTCCATGGTGACTCAACAACTCAACATAAATATGTTTGAATTTTATCCATGGATCTAAATATAAGATGATAAAATTTTATCACATGAAAGTCCTCTACTTCTTCAAATGTAGAACTTGGACCTATTGTCTTCCCCTGTCCCTACATTTTCTTTTTTCGTATTTAATTCAGATGAGCTAATCCATTTAATTAACTTGGTTGGGGAGAGTTGAGTTAGGTTGACTATTTTCTGGCTCACTATCAAAGTAAGTTGTACTAAGTTAACTTGCTTTGAGTAGGGTTAACCTAAATGAGACAAGTGAACTCATTTTTATAACATTACTAATGATGTAACTTGTTAGAGATCTCAAATAATTGCATGCCATCATTTTGGTTTTCTCAATGTGTATAAAGAAATGTTAAAAATAGGGAGTACGTTTGATTTTGGCACAACGTTTTGATTGGTAATGCTAGCATGGCACACTCTTTTCCTCACTTATACCAACTCCACCAATACAATTTTGGCTTTTAACGTCGATTAAAATAGGCTTTCTCTGCCAATTCTTGACATGATGTAGATTTAGACAATATAAAAAAAAAAAAAAAACTTTGTACATTAATTAAATAGAAGCAATGTAGAAACTAACTTGTTGTTTCAATACGTACGCACGAGGTCGTTGTTGCATTTCGATTGAGATCGTAATTGGGAACCCACTAATAATGGGTTGGATGCACAGAGGAGCAAGATAGTACATGCAGGTGGCACAAAAGCATGATCTTTATTTCATCATTGGTCTCTATCTCGATCTAGAAAGGGTTTGAGAGATTTGGATGCAACATGTTCATGGATGACTTCATATCTATCTTAGATCTTGAAAGATAGAAACGAACCTCTGATCTCATATATGGAAAAAAGATCTCAACCAACACTTCCATCTTATATAGTCATGACAACTTCAACGACGTCATTTAAATTTCCTGTGGAAGGACCGATGTTAGGAAGCAATGTTTGAGTTCGAAGGCAGTGGAGGCAAACAATAACATAGAGGTTAATTAAGGAGATAGCCTTACTGACTAGTTTGTTTAAGAACCTACTTTGTGATAGTTTAACAATAATTTAGTTGTTAAAATACATATGTTAGGCTTTGAAAGAACATTATATAAGTTAGGACTTGGTGAATTTAAACGGCCAAAACATTTTCAGTTTTTGATTTCATGGACTCCCTTTTTAACAGGTTTTATGAGGAACATGCAGGACATAAGTGTCGAAATATTTCATTAAACAAACACATGTAAGGCATGTGATACATTATTTTTAATGGATTCAATTCTATGAGGGCATAAAGGGTGCAGGTACAATAAACTTTCAAAAAGTAAGGAGTATTTAATTATGTAGGATAAAAATAAGAAAGGAGTGAAAATATAATAAACCTTCAGGAGGATGAATGTTATTAATTTGCTCAAATTAAAATGATGAATGACATTAATTTGCCCTGGTAATGGTGTAGAGCAAACGTGACTTGCTGCGGGAGGCATGTTGCCACTTTCTCACTTGTCATGGATTTGCAAATTATAAAAGTCCAATTAAATATAAATAACTAGCTTATGTGGTGTTTTATAATTAATTCTCTATATGTCAGTTATTTGGAAAAGTAATTTGGTGATCAAGTTAGAAGGAAAAAAACAAACTTCATCAAAACAACAATCAAGCTATTACAAAATACAAATTTCAGTTAACTATATAGAATCTCTTTCTAGCACGCATGCATATAATTTCATATTTTATTGAGGCATGCATGCCCAATGGATGACGCGTGCATTTTATGTACGTATAAGGCACGATTCATATGTTGGATAGATTTTTAATATTAATATTATTTATTTTTTCTTTTTATGAAAATGCATTTAATTAATTATTTGTCAATGTTGTATACACATAATTATTTTGAAAGAATGCTAGTAATATACATTCTCATTTTCAGTGAATTGAACCATCTAGAATCTCTTTCTAGCACGCATGCATATAATTTCATATTTTATTGAGGCATGCATGCCCAATGGATGAGGCGTGCATTTTATGTACGTATAATGCACGATTCATATGTTGGATATATTTTTAATATTAATATTAATATTATTTATTTTTTCTTTATATGAAAATGTATTAAATTAATTATTTGTCAATGTTATATTCACATAATTATTTTTGAAAGAATGCTAGTAATATACATTCTCTATTACTCTTCAGTATATTTTCTCTTATTACTTGAAATTCATGTGTCCCATTAATTTGAGAATAATCAAATAAGAAAAAATGACATTTCTCTTATTAAAAAAAATAATATTAACAACGCACTTTATAGTAGATTTTCTTTATCACACTTTATTTATTAACTAAAAATGTATTTAGATTGACAAAATCACATGCAAAACTTGTTAAAGAGAGAAAAATCCATATGATTTTCTAAAGAAATTACAGTTCATGATAAATCATTCCTTAGAAAAATTGCGTCAAAGAAAATGCTTTTAAAATTGATTTATCAAATCACTTTATACGATTTTTTTCTAATATCTTTTCCCAACAAACAATAAATTAAACTATCTAAGCTAGATATAATTAATGGCTTAATTACATTTTTAACCCTTTAAATATAGCGTATATTTTTTGAGTCCCTCAAATTAAAACTTGCGTTTTAAACTTATTATAATCCCTCTTTTAAGATTGTGTTTGCATGTTGTGGCAGTTATTTCATGACGATTTTTTACGGTCAAAATTTAGTTTTACATTTTAAACTTGAAAGATAATTTCCAACGGCTATAAACCTCAAAAATGAAATAAAATAAAACAAAAATAAAAACTTAGAATCTAGTTCTATCATCTTTAACTAACCCTTCATCTTCAATTTTAAAAAATTCAAAACTCAATCTAATATTGTAAAGCCTCAAAATCAATCACACTAACTACTTAACAAAATCTCCCAAAGTGAAATTTAAACTGAGAATTCTCCCAGCTCCACGAGATATTGGTGGCAACATCAAGAGATGAGGGGGGACTAGTGCAACTAAGTGGAGTGTCGTGTATGTAGGTGGAAGAGCGATGGCAATATGTGGGTTTTACCTTTTCAATTTGTTGATGTAATTGCTTTTTAGGGGTTTACAATTTTAGAGTAGGGTTTTGAATTTGTACAAATTGAAGATGAAGGGTCGGTTAAAGATGATAAATCTGGATTCCATGCTTTTATTTTTCTCTTGTGTTTATTTCTTTTGGCAGTTTAAAGTCCCTAAAAATCATATTTCAAGTTTAAAATTTAAAACTAAATTCTTGCAATAAAAAAGTGTCACAAAATGTTAAATAGTTGCCATCACATGTGTCTAGTTAAAGCAGTCTTAACCGAGGGACTAACAAAAGTAATTTTCAGATTTAAAGGACTAAAAATAATTAATTTGTGGAACTAAAAAAATTCGCAGGAGAATTAAAAATATATTTAAGTTATAATTAATTGGTATCCAGCTCAATGATAAATAAGACTTAATGTAAATTGTAAAATGATTTTTTTTTACTTTGAATAAGAGAGTTATATATGAAGTTTTTTTTTGTCAACATACATGACATTTTGTCAAAATAATAGCCAATTTTTTCTTTATAAAAATTAATAAAAAATATTTTTTTTGTTGGTGGACCTAAAATTTGAGCTTAAGATACTTTATCCTTGGGTCAAGCCTATTGATATCCAAGTAAAAAAAAAGATTGTCTTATACTACCTATTCCTTTTATAAGATTCTTTTATGTTATATTTTGTATAAATTTTTTTTAGATTAAAAAGCCCTTAATTTACAATAAATGCTATGAATTAAAAACATAAATGCATGATATCTCTTACAAGAATAGGAAAAGAAAACTAACACGTATTAATTAACTAGATAAAAAGTAATTAAGTTAAAAAGAAAGATGATGAACTTTTAAGGGTAATTTAGGAAAAATAATATAACTTACTAACAAATTTAATAGTATTAACTAAATTAATTAACTTTGTTGAAGAAATTGAATTGTTAAAAGAGTCTATTTAAGGACGAAGGTAATTAAAGTGACATATTTATTTCCTTTACAAAAATGTAAATTTCATTTAAGGGTAAATAATCATTTTTGTCATTAAACATGTAGAATATTGACTAATTCGTTCCCGAAAGATGAAGATTCAAATTTTACTCCAAAAAAGTGAAGAAAGTGCGACAAATTCATCAATTTATTAACCCTCTTTCGCTTTCGCTATCGCTAATAAAAGAGTATATGTGACATAGAGGGATGAAAATGTTACAAAAATGATTGACAATATAAATGTTGAATAAATTGGACCAAAATGTCAATAAGTTTCCATTGGACCAAAATGTCAGTAAGTTTTCAATGGACTAATTTCTCATACTTCGAATTTTGTTTCATTTAATGATAAAATATAATTTAATCTTCATCTTTTCCCACTTTTTTATCGTTGCAAGTATAAGTTATTGTGACAACATTAGATAATAACAAAATTAAGTTAGATCTCATTTTTTTTTGGAAGGATTAACTTAATGATTGTGTATTTTTGTTTGAGTCTCATATTTTGATAAGATACTATCACATTAGAAATTTTAGAGCAACCGACAGATTATACTTATTAAGCAATATTATGTTTGTTCTAACTTATGTTTGCTTCCTTATTTTTTAAAATGTTTATTGTAATGTTATACTTGTAATGATAAAAAAGAAGAAGATGAAGATTAAATTATATTTTACCTTTAAATGAAACAAAATTTAGGGGTCATCTAACAAATTAATTCAATGAAAACTTACTGGCATTTTGGTTGAATCTATTCATCAGCCATGTTGACAATCATTTTTGTGATATTTTTGTCCCTCTGTATCACATAGACTCTTTCATTAACGGTAATAGATGAAAATTAACGGATGAATTTGTCACACTTTTTCTCACTTTCGAGGACTAAAATTTGAATTTCTATTTTCAGGGACGAATCTGTCAATATTTTATACATTTAGGAATAAAAATGATTATTTATCTTTCATTTAAACTAATTGAGCAGCTCTCGTATTTTAGGGGCCCTAGGTAAAATACTTTCTTCATAAATAAGAATGAAGAATGTTTTTATCTCAAGAATTTCTCACTTATTTATACATGTTTTAATGAGCTTTGGACTTATGTGCTTTTTGAATGATTACCCTTTTAGATAATTCAGTCTTAACCTGATTAATTAATTACGATGTTTAATCATCCCCCTAATCCTAATTAGGATATTTGCATTGTTTCGTTATATTCAATTAAAAAGATACCTCAGTCATTCGAGTACCAAATAAGTATTCGACTAATCAAATGACTAGTCCTCAAAATAAAC